>NC_140026.1:15629481-15819154 GCF_964263955.1 Coregonus lavaretus | reverse complement strand
AGTCATAAGACATTATTCACACACACACACACACACACACACAACACACCACACAACACACACACACACAGACATGTTCCTACTCCGTCTGCCAGTCTGGTTGATTCTAATGGGGAGATCCAATGACTAAGTAGGCTCTAGTCGTGTTTTGAATGCTCAGTACTATTCAAATGCACTGATGAACACACACGGCGCTAAGAGAAGAGGTATTCTTGGCAGTCAAACCAGTCAATTGGGCGCCGGACAAGAGTGTGTGCATGTGCATTTGTGTATGTGTTCCTCTTAAATAAAATTGTAATAAAAAAGTTGTTACATTTTAATAAGCTCTCAGGTTGCTGTGTTTATGTACACACAGTCACACACGTGGTTGGGCTCCTCTCGCCTTCAATAGGAAAGGGCTCAGACTGATCTAGAAGCCAATCAAATCACAGGAAAAAGGGATTGCCAAAAAGCCTCTCCCCTAATGCCCAAAATCCTCAGCCAGGCTCAAGTCTGCAGAAGGCCTTAAGACTGCTTTCTTGGCAGTACACTCACTCTCTCTCTCCTTTTCTCTCTCTCTCTCTAGCTTGCTCTATCACTTATGTGCTCTCTCTAATTCTCTCTCTCTCTTCCTCCCTCCCCTCTCTAATTCTCTCCCTCTCTTCTTCCCTCCCCCTCTCTAATTCTCTCCCTCTCTTCCTCCCTCCCTCTCTCTAATTCTCTCTCTCTTCCTCCCTCCCCTCTCTAATTCACTCCCTCTCTTCTTCCCTCCCCCTCTCTAATTCTCTCCCTCTCTTCCTCCCTCCCTCTCTCTAATTCTCTCTCTCTCTTCCTCCCTCCCCCTCTCTAATTCTCTCCCTCTCTTCCTCCCTCCCCCTCTCTAATTCTCTCCCTCTCTTCCTCCCCCCCTCTCTAATTCTCTCCCTCTCTTCCTCCCTCCCCCTTCTAATTCTCTCCCTCTCTTCCTCCCTCCCTCTCTCTCTTTCTTCTTGTAATCATGTTTTGTGGATTAAGGAGTGTGTGTGTAAGTGGTTGTGTGTGTTTGTTTGTGTGTGTGAGTGGTTGTGTGTGTGGGTGGTTGTGTGTGTGGGTGGTTGTGTGTGGTTTACTACTCATAGTACAGGCTTAAGGGTTCATTGAGTCCATGGGAGCACTTCTCTAAGGACGGAAGTGGGTTCTCTCTTTTTTCACTCTCCATGACACACACCCTCTTTCATGCATTTCCTCGCTTTCTTTTTCTCCCTCTCTTTGTTTTTGGCATTTTGTTTGTTTCTTTCTTGTTTGCTTTGTCTTTCTTGCATTCTCTCCCTCTTTCTCTACCACTTTCTCTCTCAATTTTGCACTCTCTCCCCTCTTGCTCCCATCAATCTCTCTCTCTCTCTCTCTCTCTCTCTCTCTCTCTCTCTCTCTCTCTTCTCTCTCTCTCTCTCTCTCTCTCTCTCTCTCTCTCTCTCTCTCTCCTCTCTCTCTCTCTCTCTCTCTCTCTCTCTCTCTCTCTCTCTCTCTCTCTCTCTCTCTCTCTCTCTCTCTCTCTCTCTCTCTCTCTAACTGGGTTTGTCTGTAAAGAGCTTAGTGCCAGTGGGCGTTCCAGAACACTAAGCTGATTACTGTCTGCTAATGAGACGGTTCTCACATGGGGAGGGGGGACTGTGTGTGTGTGTGTCACAGACTGGGGTCAATGCTGAGGCAGAGGTCTCATTTGTCAGTGGGAGAGATGAGTGAAGTGTAAAGGCCACATATGGGGTCAGGGGTTATATTGCATGTAGAGGTTGGGGTGAGAGAGAGAGGATGTGATGTTGAAGGGGTCAGGTTAGTAATATTGGATCAGATGGCGACTGTGTGTTTGCACCTGTCACAGACGCACTGGCTGAACACCACAGACACATAGGCCTATCATTGTGTAAACCTTAGCTGCTTCACACACACACACAAACTCTCTGAGACCCTCCCTCAGGGCAAAGACTGGTTCAATCATGTAGAGGGAGAAGAACAAACTGCTTCAGCTAGATACAGTTGAATGATGTCATCAATGTGCCAGAGGGCAGGCAGAGGTAATGGACAGCGAGAGGAGAGGAAGTTGCTTGCTCTTTCTCCCACTATGGTGCTTGTTAAAAGTCCCTGCAGAAATGTCACAGACACTCGGAGGAGTGTCTTGGTGGAGGTTGTGTATTGTGTTTGTGTGTGTGGGGCTCATTATATGTTGTCACAGAAATGCCACAGGGGCTGGTGATAGAGAGTGTGTGTTTGTGTGTGTACGTGCAACTGTGTATTTGTGTGCTTCGGTGTCTGCATCTCTCTGTGGTGTGTAGGCCTGTCTTTATTGGTATGTAATGCTCTAATGTGTCTTTGTACATCTGTCAGTTATGTACATCTGAGTCTCTGTCTCGCTACCATTTGGAACACATCCCATCCCAGTAGGCTTGTGATGCTCAGCAAGCCAGCGCCAGTAATTAGTGTCCGTCACACAATGTTCTCCCCCAGCCGCCAGAGAAGCACAATAGGACCTAATATTTGGTGCATTAGGCCTTATAAAAGGATTGACTCACACAGGAAAGGAAAGGAAATAACCACTTTACTCCCCATTAACACTACCTGGTTAGGAATGAGTCAAAATGAGAGAGAGAGAGAGAGAGAGAGAGAGAGAGAGAGAGAGAGAGAGAGAGAGAGAGAGAGAGAGAGAGAGAGAGAGAGAGAGAGAGAGAGAGAGAGAGAGAGAGAGAGAGAGAGAGAGAGAGAGAGAGAAGAGAGAGAGAGAGAGAGAGAGAGAGAGAGAGAGAGAGAGAGAGAGAGAGAGAGAGAGAGAGAGAGAGAGAGAGAGAGAGAGAGAGAGAGAGAGAGAGAGAGAGAGAGAGAGAGAGGGAGGGAGAGAGCTCACATCCATGATGAGTGGAGTAAGGGACGACAGATCAGGACACGTGCCTCCCCGGCTTAGTTTTTTTATTTTTCATTTCATATTTATTTGACCTTTGTCTAGTCTATCTGTTTGTATTCATCAGCGGCCTCCCGATGGTAGGCTGGAGTGGTGGGGTTCGGCGTGTGCGTGTTTGTGTACTGTGTCTGTGTTTTAATTTGTCATGGAGTGGCCACGTCTTTTCACAGTGAGCTCAACTGGAGATGGATTGAAAAGGCTTTTAGAGTACAACTGAATATAAATCATATTATGAACCACAACGTGCATCAAGCACCACTGCTGTGCGTCATGTGAGGTTACATTTAAATATGTACTGGTGACTGTGTGCCCATGGGGTCGGGCAGAGTGGTAACATTTATGCATGACTGTGTGTGTTTGTGTTGTTAGTGCTGCTGGTTGATTGTGTGTTTTGTGAAAAGATCATGTTGACCTGTGTGTGTGTCACGATCGTCGGATACAGAGGACCAAGGCGCAGCGTGGAAGGTGAACATATTTATTAAATAATGATTACACGAACAAAACAACAAAACGATACGTGACGTCCAAAGGTGCAAAACACAAACCTACACAGGAACAAGATCCCACAAACACTGTGGGAAAACTGGCTGCTTAAGTATGGTTCCCAATCAGAGACACAAGCAACAGCTGATACACGTTGCCTCTGATTGAGAACCACACTGGCCAACATAGAACTACTGAACTAGAACGAAAACAAATGAAAACTCACACCCTGACTCAACATACTAGAGTCCCCAGAGCCAGGGCGTGACAGTGTGTGTGTGTTTTAGGGCTGTTGGTCGACCGAGAGTCAAAATGTTAAACATGTATATTTCCATTTATAGACACATCCTATGTGTTTTAATCAAATCAACTTTATGCATTGAGCTTTTACATTCATAAATGGAAAAAGTTTGGAACCACCAAGACTCTTCCTAGAGCTGGCCGCCCAGCCAAACTGCGCAATCGGGGGAGAAGGGCCTTGGTCAGGAAGGTGACGACGAACCCGATGGTCACTCTGACATAGCTCCGGAGTTCCTCTGTGGAGATGGGAGAACCTTCCAGAAGGACAACCATCTCTGCAGCACTCCACCAATCAGGCCTTTATGGTAGAGTGGCCAGACGGAAGCCACTCCTTAGTAAAAGGCACATGACAGCCCGCTTGGAGTATGCCAAAAGACACCTCTCAGACCATGAGAAACAAGATTCTCTGGTCTGATGAAACCAAGATTGAACTCTTTGGCCTGAATGCCAAGTGGCACGTCTGGACAAAACCTGACACCATCTCTACGGTGAAGCATTGTGGTGGCAGCATCATGCTGTGGGGATGTTTTTCAGCGGCAGGGAGGGAGACTAGTCAGGATTGAGGGAAAGATGAACGGCGCAAAGTACAGAGAGATCCTTGATGAAAACCTGCTCCAGAGTGCTCAGGACCTCAGACTGGGACGAAGGTCACCTTCTAACAGGACAATGACCCTAAGCACACAGCAAAGACAATGCAGGAGTGGCTTCTGAATGTTCTTGAGTGGCCCAGCCAGAGCCCGGACTTGAACCCGATTGAACATCTCTGGAGAGACCTGAAAATAACTGTGCAGCCACGCTCCCCTTCCAACCTGACAGAGCTTGAGAGGATCTGCAGAGAAGAATGGGAGAAACTGCCCAAATACAGGTGTGCCAAGCTTGTAGCGTCATACCCAAGAAGACTCAAGGCTGTAATCACTGCCAACGGTGCTTCAACATAGTACTGAGTAAATTGTCTGAATACTTACAGTTGAAGTCGGAAGTCATTAAAACTCGTTTTTCAACCACTCCACAAATTTCTTGTTAACAAACTATAGTTTTGGCAAGTCGGTTAGGACATCTACTTTGTGCGTGACACAAGTAATTTGTCCAACAATTGTTTACAGACAGATGATTTCACTTATAATTAATTGTATCAAAATTCCAGTGGGTCAGAAGTTTACATACACTAAGTTGACTGTGCCTTTAAACAGCTTGGAAAATTCCAGAAAATGATGTCATGGCTTTAGAAGCTTCTGATAGGCTATTTGGCATCATTTGAGTCAATTGGAGGTGTACCTGTGGATGTATTTCAAGGCCTACCTTCAAACTCAGTGCCTCTTTGCTAGACATAATTGGAAAATCAAAAGAAATCAGCAAAGACCTCAGAAAAAAAAACTGTAGACCTCCACAAGTCTGGTTGTAACACTCTGGCTCTATGGACGTTTATATTGAGCCAGGGTGTATGTTGTTTGTTGGGTTTTGGGTGTATTTTATGTTTGCATGTCTGTCACGTTTATTTCTAGGTGAGGAGTTCTGTTGTGTCTATTTCTAGGTTGGTGTTGTGTTTCCTTGTTTGTATTCATTGACTCCCAATCGGAGGTAACGAGTGTCAGCTGTTCGGCTCGTTATCTCTGATTGGGAGCCATATTTAAGATGTAGGTTTTCTTGTGTTAGTTGTGGGTTATTGTTCCATGTTCCAGTGTCTCAGTTTCTGTCGTTGTCTATATTGGACTTCACGCATCGTCTTGTTTGTTGTTTTTGTATTTACGTGCTTTACATATTAAAGTCATGTTCACTCGCAACGCTGCGCATTGGTCTCATCTATACGACGATCGTGACAGAATAACCCACCACAAAAGGACCAAGCAGCGTAACAAGCGGCAACAGGACCTACCTACACAGGAGCCGAGGGTCTGGACATGGGAAGAGCTTTTGGACGGAAAAGGGTCCTGGACGTGGGAAGAAATCCTGGACGGCATGGATCGCCGTCCATGGAGCGAGACAGAGGAGAGGCGACGGAAAGAGGAAGCGCGGAGTCGAGGCTGGAAGCCCGTGGTTACTCCCCCAAAAATTTTTGGGGGGGGGCACATGGCTTGGGCGCCTGGGCAGCAGGAGGCTGCCACAGGGAGAGCTGGAGAGAAGGCTATCGGATTACGGGAGCCATTGGCGAGTAGAGGGAGGGAAGTTGTTGTGGCACGGCATGAGAGACTGAAGTGTGTTCCCAGTCTGGTCCGGTCCGTTCTTGATCCCCAGTTAAGGCCAGTGGTGGGTGTTCCCGGTAAGGACCGGTCTGTTCCTACTCCACGCACCAGGTCCACGATGTGCGTCGCCAGCCCGGCTCGGCCTGTTCCGGCCACTCGCACCAGGGATAAGGTGCGCGTCGCCAGCCCAGCCCGGCCTGTTCCTGCTCCACGCACGAATCCTACGGGGTGCGTCACCAGTCGGCCAGAGTCTGCCGTCTGCCCAACGGCGCCTGAACTGCCCGTCGGCCCTATGGCGTCTGAACTGCCCGTCTGTCAAGCGCTGCATAAGCCGCCCGTCTGTACTGAGCCTGCAAAGCCGCCCGTCTGCCATGAGCCTTCAGAGCCGTCCGCCAGATCGGAGCCGCTAGTGCCTTCCGCCAGACAGGAGCCGCTAGAGCCTTCCGCCAGACAGAATCATACACCTGCTATGGAATCAGCAGGAGCCGACGCAGCCCATACTAGACTGGAAGCTCAGGTTCGGAACCAGAAAGAGCAGATCCTGCAGATGGGAGCCGTCCTGCTGGAGGTGATGACTGCAATCCGAGGCTGGGGTCCGCCTCCACCGCCAGCCTCCCAGCCAGCACCGTCAGCCAGCCATGAGCAGCCAGATCCGTCAGCCAGCCATGAGCAGCCAGACCCGTCAGCCAGCCATGAGCAGCCAGATCCGTCAGCCAGCCATGAGCAGCCAGACCCGTCAGCCAGCCATGAGCAGCCAGGTCCGTCAGCCAGCCATGAGCAGCCAGATCCGTCAGTCAGCCATGAGCAGCCAGATCCGTCAGCCAGCCATGAGCAGCCAGACCCGTCAGCCAGCCATGAGCAGCCAGACCCGTCAGCCAGCCATGAGCAGCCAGACCCGTCAGCCAGCCATGAGCAGCCAGATCCGTCAGCCAGCCATGAGCAGCCAGACCCGTCAGCCAGCCATGAGCAGCCAGGTCCGTCAGCCAGCCATGAGCAGCCAGATCCGTCAGTCAGCCATGAGCAGCCAGATCCGTCAGTCAGCCATGAGCAGCCAGATCCGTCAGCCAGCCATGAGCAGCCAGATCCGTCAGCCAGCCATGAGCAGCCAGATCCGTCAGCCAGCCATGAGCAGCCAGATCCGTCAGCCAGCCATGAGCAGCCAGATCCGTCAGCCAGCCATGAGCAGCCAGATCCGTCAGCCAGCCAGGAGCAGCCAGACCCGTCAGCCAGCCAGGATCCGCCAGAGCCGTCCAGCCAGGATCCGCCAGAGCCGTCCAGCCAGGATCCGCCAGAGCCGTCCAGCCAGGATCCGCCAGAGCCGTCCAGCCAGGATCCGCCAGAGCCGTCCAGCCAGGATTCGCCAGAGCCGTCCAGCCAGGATCCGCCAGAGCCGTCCAGCCAGGATCCGCCAGAGCCGTCCAGCCTGGATCCGCCAGAGCCGTCCCGCCAGGATCCGCCAGGGCCGTCCAGCCAGGATCCGCCAGAGCCGTCCAGCCAGGATCCGCCAGAGCCGTCCAGCCAGGATCCGCCAGAGCCGTCCAGCCAGGATCCGCCAGAGCCGTCCAGCCAGGATCCGCCAGAGCCGTCCAGCCAGGATCCGCCAGAGCCGTCCAGCCAGGATCCGCCAGAGCCGTCCCGCCAGGATCCGCCAGAGCCGTCCAGCCTGGATCCGCCAGAGCCGTCCCGCCAGGATCCGCCAGAGACGTCCCGCCAGGATCCGCCAGAGCCGTCCCGCCAGGATCCGCCAGAGCCAGTCAGCCAGGATCCGCCATCTAGTCAGGTACTGCCCCTTAGTCCGGTGCTGCCCCTTAGTCCGGTGCTGCCCTTTAGCCCGGTGCTGCCCCTTAGTCCGGTGCTGCCCCTGAGTCCGGTGCCGCCCCTTAGCCCGGTGCTGCCCCGTAGTCCGGGACTGCCCCTTAGCCCGGTGCTGCCCCTTAGTCCTGTACTGCCCTTTAGTCCGGTACTGCCCCGTAGTCCGGTGCTGCCCCTTATCCCGGTGCTGCCCTTTATCCCGGTGCTGCCCCTTAGGCCGATGCTGCCCCTTAGTCCGGGGTTGCCCCTTAGTCCAGGTGGGGTTAGGTGGAGGGTGGTCATTGGGAGGAGGCTACCGAAGCAGGTTGTGACTGTGGTGGGGTGGGGATCACGACCGGGGCCAGAGCCGCCACCATGGACAGACGCCCACCCAGACCCTCCCCTAGTCCTGATGTTGGTGCGCCCGGAGTTCGCACCTTTAGGGGGGGGTACTGTAACACTCTGGCTCTATGGACGTTTATATTGAGCCAGGGTGTATGTTGTTTGTTGGGTTTTGGGTGTATTTTATGTTTGCATGTCTGTCACGTTTATTTCTAGGTGAGGAGTTCTGTTGTGTCTATTTCTAGGTTGGTGTTGTGTTTCCTTGTTTGTATTCATTGACTCCCAATCGGAGGTAACGAGTGTCAGCTGTTCGGCTCGTTATCTCTGATTGGGAGCCATATTTAAGATGTAGGTTTTCTTGTGTTAGTTGTGGGTTATTGTTCCATGTTCCAGTGTCTCAGTTTCTGTCGTTGTCTATATTGGACTTCACGCATCGTCTTGTTTGTTGTTTTTGTATTTACGTGCTTTACATATTAAAGTCATGTTCACTCGCAACGCTGCGCATTGGTCTCATCTATACGACGATCGTGACACTGGTTCATCTTTGGGAGCAATTTCCAGACGCCTGAAGGTACCACATTCATCTGTATAAACAATAGTACGCAAGTATAAACACCATGGGACCACGCAGCCGTCATACCGCTCAGGAAGGAGACGCGTTCTGTCTCCTAGAGATGAACGTACTTTGGTGCGACAAGTGCAAATCAATCCCAAAACAACAGCAAAGGACCTTGTGAAGATGCTGGAGGAAACAGGTACAAAAGTATCTATATCCACAGTAAAAACGAGTCCCATATCGACATAACCTGAAAGGCCGCTCAACAAGGAAGAAACCACTGCTCCAAAACCGCCATAAAAAAGCCAGACTACGGTTTGCAACTGCACATGGGGACAAAGATCGTAGTTTTAGGAGAAATGTCCTCTGGTCTGATGAAACAAAAATAGAACTGTTTGGCCATAATGACCATCGTTATGTTTGGAGGAAAAAGGGGGTTGCTTGCAAGCCGAAGAACACCATCCCAACCGTGAAGCACGGGGGTGGCAGCATCATGCTGTGGGGGTGCTTTGCTGCAGGAGGGACTGGTGCGCTTCACAAAATAGATGGCATCATGAGGAAGGAAAAGTATGTGAATATATTGAAGCAACATCTCAAGACATCAGTCAGGAAGTTAAAGCTTGGTCGCAAATGGCTCTTCCAAATGGACAATGACCCCAAGCATACTTCCAAAGTTGTGGCAAAATGGCTTAAGGACAACAAAGTCAAGGTATTGGAGTGGCCATCACAAAGCCCTGACCTCAATCCTATAGAAGATTTGTGGGCAGAACTGATAAAGCGTGTGCGAGCAAGGAGGCCTACAAACCTGACTCAGTTACACCAGCTCTGTCAGGAGGAATGGGCCAAAATTCACCCAATTTATTGTGGGAAGCTTGTGGAAGGCTACCTGAAACATTTGACCCAAGTTAAACATTTGAAAGGCAATGCTACCAAATACTAATTGAGTGTATGTAAACTTCTGACCCACTGGGAATGTGATGAAAGAAATAAAAGCTGAAATAAATCATTCTCTCTACTATTATTCTGACATTTCACATTCTTAAAATAAAGTGGTGATCCTAACTCACGTAAGACAGGGAATTTTTACTAGGATATAATGTCAGGAATTGTGAGAAACTGAGTTTAAATATATTTGGCTAAGGTGTATGTAAACTTCCGACTTCAACTGTATGTAAATGTTATATTTAAGTTATTTATTTTAATACATTTGCAGAAATTTCTACAAACCTGTTTTCGCTTTGTCATTATGGGGTATTGTGTGTAGATTGCTGAGGATTTTTATTTATTTAATGAATTTTAGAATAAGGCTGTAACGTAACAAAATGTGGAAAAAGTCAAGGGGTCTGAATACTTTCCGAATGCACTGTATATTTTTTGCTACTTCTCGACTAAAGAAATCTCGGTCGACGAATCGCCTACTGACCAAACAATCTACCATTCGACTAAATGGGGTCAGCCCTAGTGTGTTTCTTAGTGTGTGTGAGCCAAGGTCTGTGAAACGTACGTGTGTGTGTTGGGGACATAGCCTCCTGGGATGGTTAAAAACAGCAGCGTTGCAGACATGCTTTATGACTACCCTTGACTACAGACAGCTACTGTTACCCTGCTGTCCAGCGTGACCACTGGATCCCACCGCTCTCCCTTACACACACACACACACGACCAGCCAGCAACTCTATTGCTGCTCTCCCCCCATAGCTACACACGTGCACACATATGTCATACATGCACACACACGCAGACATTCCGGTACAAACACACGCACACACATCAGCTGCCTCTTCACCACAGGACTCCAAACGCCAACCTTTCATTAGGATGAGCAGAGCAAAAACGCACACTGTAAATCTACCAACCTATTTACATGAGGGGGAGTGATGGAGGGAGGGAGTGAGAGAGAAATGGATGGATGGAGGGAGGGTGTTGAGGGCTCTAAAAAATATTGTATATTTTTCTCTTTCTTTTACCACTGGTGAGGAGAAGGGAAGGAGAATGCCCCTATACCCAGCATTCCCTTGGCTCATGGATAAATATTTGCAGTGCCATGTTGGGCCTGCCTGGCTGTCCACCCGCCACATGCACACACACGCGCACACACACTTGTCCGTCACACACTCACACATACGTACACACTTGTCTGTCACACACACACTCTCCCATGTGCACCCTGTTTCACAGAACTGCACTCCTCTGAATTAAGGTCCTAAGGTTACACATGGTAACACTAAACGCCACAGGTGGGAGGAAGGAAGGAAGGGTTGGGACTGGATTGATGGGATGCCACTTACAGCTTTATTAATAATTACACAATCTATTAGGAGATCTCAGGACACGTGGACACACACACACACACACACATAGGGCTGAACGATTAATTGCATTCGCGATAATATCGCGATTTGACTGAACGCGATTTTCTAATCGCAACGTGCGCGATTTGAGGTGGTCACGTGACGCGACTTTTCATGCTGTCCAGCGCAATGGCCTCTTGCTCGACGGAACAGTCAGAAACTGACACAGTTGATACTTTAATATCGAAGAGGAACAGCACGTCGGTGGTGTGGAACTATTTTGGTTTTAAAAAAGAAGATGCTGAGCAGCGTCAGGTGTTGTGCAGAGCATGCCGTGCTCCGATTGCTACTTCACGGGGTAACACTACAAACCTGTTTCAGCACTTAAAAAAATACCACAAATCAATGCATGACAGTTGTATGACCAAAATGCCGAGCATCAGTGCGCGAGACAAGCCAAATACCTCAAGACAGGGATCACTGACAGAAATGTTCGAAAGTGTCACTCCGTATGAACGTAATTCAAAACGGCACGGAGAAATCACTCGGACAATAACCGAGTTCATAGCCAAAGATATGATGCCTCTCAGCACGGTGACCAAGCCTGGGTTCATGGCATTAATACATACGCTTGATAAACGTTACAGTATACCCTCCCGCACATACTTCAGTCAGACTGCCATACCGGAGCTGTACAAAAAGTGCAAAGAGAAAGTCGCCGCGGAACTTAAAACGGTGGAGTTTTTTGCTAGCACTACTGATATGTGGTCAAGCCGCACAGCTGAGCCGTACCAGAGTCTTACAGTCCATTTTATTGATGAAGATTTCAACCTCCGAGCTCGCTGCCTACAAACTACCTACTTCCCAGACGATCACACAGGGGAAAATATTGCAGCCGGCCTGAGAGAAGGGCTTGTCAGCTGGGATCTCCACGAGGAGAATCACGTCTGCATCACGACGGACAACGCGTCGAATATGGTGCTTGCTGCGCGGCTTAATGAATGGACGAGGCTCCAATGTTTTGGCCACAGATTACATCTTGCCATTGGTAAGTTATCGTGTGTGTGTGTGTGTGTGTGTGTGTGTGTGTGTGTGTGTGTGTGTGTGTGTGTGTGTTTGTGTGTGCGCGAGTGCGAGAGAGAGAGATGCGTCGATTAGTAAAGCTGAATATACAAATATATATAAATGATATTATATAAATCGGATGGGATTAAATAAATTCATACTTCCACTCCTTTTCTAATATGTAAATTCATTTTACTTGCTTATATCATATGTCTGTCTGTGGTGGAATGCCCACCTGCATTTTTTTTCTTTTCTTGTTTTTGTTTTTTACATGTTTTTTTAGTGTTTATGAGAGAGAGAGAGAGAGAAAGAGAGAGAGAATTGACATGCAAATAAAGACCCTTTGAATTGAGAGAGAGAGAGAGGATGTGTTGTGGATGTGTGTATTTCAGAATTACAGCTAATTTGAGTGTGTAATAGTGAGAGCCTTGTATCAAAACTCAAATTGTGTGTAATACACTACTTTTTATTTCTTTTAGAAAATGCACTCAAAGATGACAGAGTGTCAAGGGCAACAGCACTGTGCAGGAAGCTGGTGGGGCACTTTTCCCACAGTTGGAAGAAGAAAGCAGCCCTGACGGAGGCACAGAGAGAGCTCAAACTCCCTGAGCACAACCTCATAACGGAGTGCCCAACAAGATGGGGTTCTAAAGAAATGATGATTGCCAGAGTGCTTGAACAGGCCAAAGCCATTTCTCAGGTATTGTCTGGAGATCGATATGCACGCTCCCTTATCCCAACCTGGCAGGATATTGACGTGTTGGAGTCGATTCACAAGGCACTGCATCCTCTACTGGAGTTTACTGATGCTCTTTCTGGAGAGGAGTATGTAAGCATCTCCTACCTCAAGCCAGTTCTCCACCTTTTTGCCACATCAGTCCTGGCTGAAGATGCTGAGGACACTGACCTGACTAAATCAATAAAAACCAAAGTCCTAGCATACCTCAATAACAAATATGGAGACCCAAACATCCAGGAGCTTTTGGATGTTGCCTGTTTCCTGGACCCTAGGTTCAAAATACAGTACATCAGTACAGACAACATCCCTGCTATCAAGACTCGTCTGAAGACAGAGATAGTAGACTTGGCACAACGTACATATCATTGGGTAAATAATTATGTATTTCACAAAAACAAAAATTTTCTGTAAAATCTAACTGGAAAACTAATGGCTGTTGTTTTCATCTAATAGGAGAAGAGGTCTCGTACTGAAACTGTTCAGATGCCTCAAAGTGCACAGTCCTTGGGGGAAAAGACGAAGAGGTCTCTTGGCAGTTTTTTCAAGACCAGTTCAGCCTCTCCTTCTTTGCCTGTAAATCTTGAAGATGTCGCAGAGGCAGAGATAAACAATTACCTGATGACTCCTACCATTGATGGAGAAGATGATCCATTGGCTTGGTGGAGGGTGCACAAGATCAGCTACCCACAGTTGTGCACCATGGCACGCAAGTATCTTTGTGTACCTGCTACAAGCGCTCCCTCAGAGCGTCTTTTTAGCACAGGAGGGAATATTGTGACTTGCACTCGCTCAGCCTTGAAGCCAGAAAAAGTCAATATTCTGGTTTTCTTAGCAAAAAACCTGTGAGCCACTGAGAACAGAACTGTTGGATAAGTATGGCTGGCAGTGCCATACTCGTAGTGAACTTTAGTCTGTGTGGTGTGTTATTGTTGTGTACTTGAGATAAGTGAGGCTCATCTATTTTATATTATAATATTCAAATCGTTTATAAAAAATAGTTTGTCTAAATTAAAAGTGCATTTCTCATTTTTTATTTATAACTTTATTTACTTTGATTTTACAAAATATTTTCAAAGCAAATTCCTTGTTTCAGTTGTGTGAAATGTTACTGACTTGGGAGCAGTAAGATACATACAATTTTAAATTATTTTTTTCTTAAGACTGTACCTTTTGCACACAGTGTTTACAAAGTTCATGCCTTTGTTTAAATTATTTAAATGCACAGTGGCAAAGCCACAGATGTTTCTGTAATGAGCAGTTCAATAAAAATGTCATTTATTTCAAGTCATACATGTTTGAATTTAATTCTAACAAATAGACCCAGCCTATGGGAAAGAACATTTCACACTAAATGTATATACTATTGTGTTGGTCATATTTAAATCATTCATTATGTTTTGTAGGGGAAAAAGGATAAATAAATTAAATCGCATATTAAATCGCAATCGCAATATTGGGGGCAAAAAATCGCAATTAGATTATTTTCCAAAATCGTTCAGCCTTACACACACACATCAGTTTCTCCCTCCTGAGTCATGGTATGATGTTTGCTAATAAAAAGCTTGGTCAGCAGTTTTGTTCTCTCTTTGTCTACATTTCCTGAGAAGTTTGTCAATCAATCCCTTTGGGGCTCTAATCTAGTAGCCAATATTTCTGACTTTGCGAAATCCATTTTAAGTGAAACTAAGAAACAGGGGATGTGAAGTAGCCATCGAGGTACACGTTTTTCTTAACCACAGATCTAGGATCAGATTACCCTCCCCTAACCTCAACCACTCTGCGAGTACAAACAAAACTGACCCAAGATTAGTGTCTAGACCAGGAATGGGCAATTTTCATGGGGGTGGGTGGCCACAAGTATGAACTGCTGTTGCTTGCGGGTGCATGCCCCCCCACTACATTGTGAGCAAAAGATTTTAGCAGCCCCCCTCTTGACAGCGGAGAGAAATGTGTTAGAGTTAATTTCATGCAATTCTACTCATTTTGCCATGGGGTGTAGAGAAAAATTTGCTGCTTTTAATATGATATCTGAGTGAGACTGACTAACTAAATCAATGGGGGCCCCCCCGGCCGTTAGATTTACCATGATTACTACGTTTAGATGGCTGACCGCTAGACTGACTTGCCGATATCAAAAATGTTAGCTGACATGGGCTAACTGAGTGACTATCAGTGACTGACATAACAAGAGAAAAACTGCTGATGCACAACCAATTTCTAAATTGCACCTTGTGTATTCTACTATTCTAACCTGCAAAAGTAAGTTTTGACCCCGACTGAGTAAAAAAAAAATATATATATATAATAATAATAATAATAATAATAACATATATTTTAAATTCATCTGAGGGCCTTCAAAAGGGGGCGGGCCACTAGATGCCCATCCCTGGTCAAGACTCTAGGGCTGGATAGAGCCCCATGCTGCCTTGCCTCTCCTTATGGTAGTAAATCACCTCTCTGAACTGAACCATATTTATTCTGCAGCCTTCTACGAATGCTTTGGCAGAAAAGTGGCAGAACTGAGGAGAGGGTGAGGCAGAGCGAGGATTGATGTCCAAACTGTTGAACACAGGTCATAGATAGGGCATACTTGAGCCTTGAACTCAAGCCCTACAACACAGTTATCTAACGTGTAAGGTGGGCATTAGAGGTTTTCACAGATCCACCTGTACCCGGGACCCGAGCAGGTCCGGATCCAGAATTCTAAATAATGTCATGGGTCTGGGTCCAATCTGATATGGTCTCAGGTATGTGCAATTTTAACTGACTTGTCCGGAAGGGCCCATACAGATCAGAATGTGACTGCTGCTGTAGAGAGAGAGAGACATTTGATCATTTATGCTGCAAATGATAGAATTAGCTAAAGGAGAAGGATAGGATACAACGACCAAGAGCCACCATGTAGGCTGCTACATAATATTCTGAAAGGAGTTGTTGTTATAAGTAACTGTAGAATGAGAAAGGACATGCATTGTTTTACCCACTATCCTTTGCTCCCGTTGGCTTCCCCCTCTCCCATTCTGTAGCCAGGGACAGGACGTGCAGAAAACAGGGTGTCTTATCCTTCATGAATCGCTGAAGTGAGCCGCTACAGAAAAGGACATTGGCAACCCCAGATAGGCAAACAAACACGCGCACCACAGTGACTACTAGATCAAAGTGAGCCATCACTGTCCCAGACAGACACGTAGACAGACTTACAGGGAGCGATATAGAGAGGGAACAGGTTATTGGCCAGACAGTGGCTGAGGCAGATCGTTGCCCCTTCTGGCCTCAGAGTTATAGAGCCTGCAGAGCGGGACAGTCACACTCACACACAGACTCCCGCAGGCATCATCATATCGATTAGATCCCAGAACGGAAAGACGACTCAAGGAAATTAATGAGATCGATAGACAAGCAGAGAGAGGGAAAGACGGAGAGAGAGATCTGATTACAGTAGTTTAGGAAAGGAAACGCTTCCTGTCTGGTCAGTGTGTGTGTGTCTGAGTTCGCATTTAGATATCGAAGAGGATGCACCTACTGAGCCCGGCCTAATGGATTGGGGTGTGTGTGTGTTTAATAATAGTCTGCTTGCTCTAATGTGTCATCCATATAGTCCTCTGTGTATAAACCCAGTCACTGTCTACTCAGACACTCTCCGTGTCTAGACGTGTGCGTGTGTGTCTGTGCCAATGTGTTCCCTGTCTCCTCTGGTCTCTCTGGGTCTGTTGGGCTGATTGTTGGTGTGGCTCTCTCAGGCTGAGCTGCACTAGCTGCTGCTGCTGTTAGCTGGCACCATCTGTCCCGGGACACTAAATATAGCACTGCACCAGGAAGAAGAAGAAAGGGGGGGGGGGGGGGGCTGGGCACTACAAATATAGACGAGACACTTTTTTTCATTAGCAGTTAGAGAGCAGGGCCGGGAAATTTAAGTGAACAAGGGAGTCCTTTCTCTCAATCGGTCAACATTCATCACTGTTTTTGTTTATTTGATGTATCCGCCATGTGGCCCGGCCACCCGCAACGTTTCCTTGTATTTAAACTGGCCTTTAATTATGATGTTAATAACATGATTATTATTATAGACCTACAGTACATACTTGTCACGTGACTGCTAGCTACCCCTAATGAAGGTATAATCGACCAATGGAGAGGAAGACGTATGAGAGTCATGTTATGGTGTGCATTTTCAGTCCTTTTCCTTTCCGTAGTCTAAATATCCTCCGTCAGTCCGTCAGTACGACCCTCGAAGGCATTATCAATCGTACAATAGGTTCCATAACAAAGACGTTTTGTGTGTGTGAATGCGGAGCTCTCAATGGTTCCATGTTATTGAAATAATGAAGACCTTTTCTTAATGACGTACTTGCTTTAGTTGTGTAAGAAGATAGGAAAATACTAAATTGCCCTAAAACAATACATGTCCACACAGACACACACACAGACACACACACACACACACACACACACACACACACACACACACACACACACACACACTCACTCTCTTGTCCCACCTCTCTCGCTCTCTCTCTCTCGGCGGTCTCACACTCCTCCATCCCATCCCTCTGTTGAACTTCACCGTATATTTAATTTAAGAACACAATATTCCCCTGTGAATAAACAGACATAGATATTTTATTGTAGATTTTCAAACAATGTTAGTGATAAGGTGTGGTAGTCAGTAGATAAATGTCATAATATTTAGTTAATCTTCATATCATATTCTGTTGTTTACTGTTCTCCTAACTCAACCATTTCCTCTGTTTCCAGAATGCTGATGTCTATGCCCTGGCCTTGGAATTATGGGGGGAAATGACGGGAGTCTTGGAGATCCCTAAGCTCCTCCTCATCCTTTTGTGACAACCAATGGGAAGAGAGAAGAGTTGGACTGGTCACACCCCTGAAGCACTTTGGAAAGACTTATGGAAAACCTTTATTTTGTTGCTTTCAGTTTATTGGTTGTGATACCAATGGGGATGAGTGCCAATGATAGCCCGTGAAGGGAAGACTCTAAGATAATACGAGAGGAGAATAAAGACTGACCGCGGACTGGGAGCCAATTATATTTTTCGATCATCAACCTAAATGAAAACACAATTAACCAATCAAAAAGCAGGATTTCATCTAATGATGGCTGAATATACATAGTATTGTAAGGAAATGTATAGAAATATATATCTGCTCAAAAGTGCCTCATTTTTTTATTGTAGCCATTTTACAAAGAACGTAGCATTGACTAAGGAAGTGAAGAAGCTTCTTTGTGCTCCTTTTCAAGTAGCATATGTTGTGGCAACCAGATTTAACGGACAAAGAAGAGAGCACTGGTACTGGTATATATTATGAATAATAACGGTGATGATGATAATGATAATAATTAGCTGGCCTTACTGTGTTACTGTGAGAGATGTTAACGGCATAGCTTCTATTGACTTTGTGCTCATTGCTTCAATGTAATTGATGGATGTCTCCCTCTTTTTCAATATCTCTATCTCTCTCTGCCCACACCTCTCATCCAAGAATGCAGAGTTATTCTTCATCACATACCAACATGCCCACATACTATACAATATGCTCTGGCTCAGAACAATATGTATTTAATGCACAAAGAGAGACACTTGGCACTTGTTGCAGGTAAAGACAACTAAAAAAACAATTGTATGGAACTATATTTAACTATACATTTTCGCAATAGTTATTTCAAATACGTTTATTAATTATAACACAGAAATGGATTACTCCACAGTTTCCCTAGTCTTAGCTTATCTATACTGAACAAAAATATAAACGCAACATGTAAAGTGTTGGTCCCATGTTTCATGAGCTGAAATAAAAGATCCCAGAAATCTTCCATATGCACACAAAGCTTATTTCTCTCAAATGTTGTGCACAAATTTGTTTACATCCCTGTTAGTGAGCATTTCTCCTTTGCCAAGATAATCCATCCACCTGACAGGTGTGGCATATCAAGAAGCTAATTAAACAGCATGATCATTACACAGGAGCACCTTGTACTGGGGACAATAAAAGGACACTCTAAAATGTGCAGTTTTGTCACACAACACAATGCCACAAATGTTTCAAGTTTTGCGCAATTGCAATTGGCATGCTGACTGCAGGAATGTCCACCAGAGCTGTTGCCAGATAATTTAATGTTGATTTCTCTACCATAAGCCGCCTTCAACATCGTTTTAGAGAATTTGGCAGTATGTTGAACCGGCTTCACAACCGCAGACCACGTGTAACCACACCAGCCCAGGACCTCCACATCCGGCTTCTTCACCTGAGGGATTGTCTGAGACCAGCCAACCAGACAGCTGATGAAACTGTGGGTTTCCACAACTGAAGAATTCCTGCACAAACTGTCAGAAATCGTCTCAGGGAAGCTCATCTGCGTGCTCGTCATCCTCACCAGGGTCTTGACCTGACTGCAGTTCGGCATCGTAACCGACTTCAGTGGGCAAATGCTCACCTTCAATGGCCACTGACACGCTGGAGTAGTGTGCTCTTCACGGATGAATCCCAGTTTCAACTGTACCAGGCAGATGGCAGACAGCGTTTATGGTGTCCTGTGGATGAGCGGTTTGCTGATGTCAACGTTGTGAACAGAGTGCCCCATGGTGGCGGTGGGGTTATGGTATGGGCAGGCATAAGCTGCAGACAATGAACACAATTGCATTTTATCAATGGCAATTTGAATGCACAGAGATACCGTGATGAGATCCTGAGGCCCATTGTCGTGCAATTCATCCGCTGCCATCACCTCATGTTTCAGCATGATAATGAATGGCCTCTTGGATCTGTACACAATTCCTGGAAGCTGAAAATGTCCCAGTTCTTCCATGGCCTGCATACTCACCAGAAATGTCACCCATTGAGCGTGTTTGGGATGCTCTGGATCGACGTGTATGACATCGTGTTCCAGTTCAGACTACTTCGCCCAGCCATTGAAGAGGAGTGGGACAACATTCCACAGGCCACAATCAACAGCCTGATCAACTCTATGCGAAGGAGATGTGTCGCGCTGCATGAGGCTAACAGTAGTCACACCAGATACTGACTGGTTTTCTGATCCAAGCCCCTACCTTGTTTTAAGTAATGTGAAATCCATTGATTAAGGCATAATGAATTTATTTCAGTTGACTGATTTCCTTATATGAGCTGTAACTCAGTAAAATCTTTGAAATTGTTGCATGTTGCGTTTATATTTTTGTTCAGTGTAGTAGTTATAGAATCACCCACATTTGGTAGGCTATACTGTTTCATGCAACACTTTCTGGCCATGGGCATGGTTGTTCATGCGGTGGTTACAATGTGCCACTGATCAAACGTTGTCATAAGGTCTCAAAGCCGCTGGGAGCAAACGAGTTTGGTACAGGGACAGACAACATTTTTACATGCAAATCTGATTGGATACAGCATTTGATTATTGAAATATCAGCCTCAATTTAACTTCTAGAGTTGCATTTTTCTTTCTGAGAGCTAATCGGGGACATTTCCGGGTACAGGGGACAGGCCACCAAAATCGGGGACTGTCCCAGGAAATCTGGGACGTCTGGTAACGCTAGTCCATAGGGATAAAGGAGGAGCTAACAATAGCCCTTGCTAATGTTGGCCTAGCTAAATGTCTGACTTTGATATCATGGCGTGCCTCGCTAGCTGTGGGCTACATGCTAACTTTAGCCTAGTTAGCAAAGTATTCGGTTAGGGGGCATAGATAGGGCCACAACCCTCCTTTCTGTTTCTCAGTCACCGTATTTCTCTCTCTCTCTCTTTGGCTCTTACTTTATACACTTTCTGCTATGCATTAGCACTAAAGTGCCTGTCTGTGTGTATGTCTGCCTGTCTATCTGTATGTCTGTCTGCCTGTCTGTATGTCTGCCTGTCTATCTGTCTGCCTGTCCCTTTCCCTTTAGCACTATTAGGGCTAAATATATCTAGTCTATTTTTCTCTATTTCTCTCTTAGCGGCTGTACAATATTGTGTAAACTAAAGGTACCCTGCCCTTATTGACGTTTCAATGATGTTCAAGGATGCAGTGACCCATGAAATTACTTGACCAATGGCCCCTGACTTAGTTTTTGTATTGGGTTTGTGCTGACTGTTTTGGCCCCGTGGAGGACCCCATTGAGGACCTCATCTATGGATGGCCCTATCAGTGCCAAAACAAAAATATGCTGTGACTCTTTGACAATATATTAAAAAGCTAGCTACTTTGAATAGCTACTATGAGCTCTCAAATTCAGATGTTTTTCTTTTTTTTTTCTTGTTTGTTAAATGCTATTATAACCTTGCCTGCGCTCTTGTTGTTTTATTTTGCACTGTAAAAAGAAACAAAAACATGTCTTGGATGTTTTTGAGACACATTTTGCCTCATAGTTTGACTCTGGGACACTTATGAAAGAAAGGGGTGAGAGGAAGCGCTTCTGAAACAATACTTACCATAAGTTGCCAATATGAGCAAAGAGAACCACACTTCTCTATCCACGTTTCACTACCAGCACATATGTATATTCTGACGGTCAGTCCAAGCTGTCTGCCTCATGCACTTCCTCCTCACTCTTGTCATATGACTGTCGGGAGCTTTATTGCTACCAGATTGGGATCTGTGGTCAGGGCAATTGACCATAATGGTTTCTAATGCAGAGGTGGGATCAGGAAAGTAGTTGGTTTCCAACCTCACTGTGCCAGGTTTGTTTCTAATGAGGGTTCACTGCAAGGCACAACAAGGCAGTGACACCAGCACATAATTACACATTAAACACAAACAGTAAATAGTGGCAATGTTTCCAGAAGTTTTTGGGAAATGTTATTTTTATTTTTATAATGACTCCACAATCTTCCAAACTGAAGCCAGAGAGTTCACTCTGAAATCAAAGTTAAGTCTGATGTTTTCTGGCCTCAAAAGTGGACAATGGCCATGAACCCAGTCACTGTTGAGGTCTGAAAGCATCAATATATATGACAAACTTTAGCTTTGGCGTGAACTATCACTTTTAAAGAGCCACTGAACATGCCGATTGGCACGTGTGTTTTTCTGTTGCTCATTAGAAAAACAAGATTTCAGTCTTGGAGTTTCCTGACCGATTCCACGTTTGGTTAATGATGTTTGCCCCCCGTGAGACACTAGACGGGAAGCCTATTTAACTTCCTCAAAATCCCCAGAATTAATCTAAGATAACTCAAGAAATCTGTAATTAATTTTGATGTTTTGCAGAGGATGTTTTAGTCATGCAATTTTACATCTAACTAATGTGTTTGGTGCAGTATTTCTCAAGTTAAAAAATGTGTGACGTGCTGGGCAGGTCTGTCTCACTGTCTATGCTATTGGATAGAGAGCAATCACCGCAGCTGTTCACCCCATGTTAGTGGGCAAATGGACATAATCTAATCAAAACCCAAACTTTATTTACCCGTTGTGACACATGGATGTTCCAAACTCAGTTTTAGACGTGATTGACTTTATGACCAAAATTGTCCAATTTATACTTTGTACTCAATTTTGACACTAGAAAACTGTTTCTGACTCAAATGGATGCCGTATAGGCCATTTCCAACGGGATTTGTTGCTTTTTAAAGGCAGTCACTCTTGAATTCTCAGAGAAGCAACCCACTGGGCAAAAAATTGTTGAATCAATGTTGTTTCCATGTCATTTCAACTGAATGTGCTGATGTTGAATCAATGTGGAATTCTTTTGGGATTTGAATTTAAGGGAATTTTGTATTTTTTTCACAGAACTTTTAACCTAAATCCAATGACATGGTGAAATGTTGACGTCAGCTCACGTTGACACCTCAACCAAATGTAAGTCAAAACTAGACGGTGAGCTGATGTCTGTGCCCAGTGGGAAGAGTGTCACGTTTCCATTTGCCGTAACTACCACCCTGGTCTACACGGAGAGCCAAGCCGCGTGGTTTTAAAATGAAATTAATTTATGGTGATAATGTTGATCATGTATAATGACGTTTATTTGGGCGAATTCAGGGGTTGGGGGGGTTGTTATGCTAAATTGCTGTTCTCCAAGACGATTTACACAGAGGTGGGGATGATGGGAAAATACTTTGGTTGCTTTCTTTCCTATACAATTCTAAATGGGAAATCCTGATGATATTTGCCTGTGATGTGACAATTTCACTTTTGTAGCTTGAGAAGAAGAAACAACTACAAAAAAAAGACAAAACTGCAAAAAAATGAAACATAAAAAACTACAAAAAAAGGGCAAACAACAAAGAAATGTGTAGTTTGTTTTTATTCTGAGATCTAGAAGTTGTCTTTTGATCAAATGTAATAACCTCATAAAAATAAGAGTTGTCTAGATGGATGTCTGTGGGGAGGGACAGGTTGAAACAAAGTGACAGGCACAGATATTTTTAAAGGCTCAGGCAGGTGGTGACGTTGGCATACTGTACTGTAGCGATGGACACACAGACACATAAACACACACAATCACACTCCTAAAGGCTTTTACAGCCATAACTCAGATGACCTGATGATAAAAGAAAACTGTTTAATGATTAATTATTGTAAACACAAAGCCTTTATTAGTCATCTCTCTCCCCAGTGATAAGATCAATGTGAATATGTAGTGGCAAGATGCCAACAGGGTTTATCACTCATCTCACTGGAATTATGACCAACTGCTTTGTTTGTGCCAGGTATAGGCTGTGTGTGTGTGTGTGTGTGTGTGTCTGTGTGTGTGTGTGTGTCACACTCTCTCTCAGGCTCTCTCACTCACAATTAAATTAGTTTCAATGGGCATTATTAGCGAGATAAGTCGGTATCTTTCATCTCTCCCTCTTTCCTTTCACTCTTTCTTTCCCTAATTAATTCTATGTTGTGATGATTCTCTGTGTCTGTCTCTCCCAGATGGCCTGGTAACTCAACCCCAGGTGATATGTGCACCGAATCCCTATTGGGATGAATAGGAATGAGAACACACACACACACACACAAACCCTCACACACAAGCACCCTGCAGATGCTCCCACTTTTTCTCTGTCCTGCCCCATGAATAGGAAGGAATATGGGAGTAAAGGGTGCATATCATCACCTGTATGTATTAGGGGAATATGAGGCTCACACACCTTCACCAGAAGGCCAATAGAAACCCTGTAAGTATACTGTATCTGTAGTCTATTCCCTGTGGCCCTGACCCTATTGCTCTCTTCATATTAGCTGGCTCTTGTTCCCTCTCACCTAACACCTCCTGTATGCTTCCCTCAGGGCATGTTTAGCCTTGTTAAGCTTACATGTGAACCTTGTAGTCTAACCTTAGACACAGGGGCGAAGATCTTAGGGGGGACATGTCCCACTCAATGTTAAACAGACGTTAATAGAGACGCTAAAAAGCCAGAAAAGCTTGGTGGCTTGGCCCTAAGTGAACAGTAAGCTAAACTGTAGCTAACCGCTAGCTGACTGCTAACCACAAACACACGCCCCAACTGGGTCCTGGACTTCCTGACGGGCCACCCCCAGGTGGTGAAGGTAGGAAAAACACCTGCACTTCACTGATCACACTGGGGCCCCACAAGGGAGCATGCTCAGCCCCCTCCTGTACTCCCTGTTCAACCATGACTGCGTGGCCATGCACGCCTCCAACTCAATCATCAAGTTTGCAGACGACACAACAGTAGTAGGCTTGATTACCGACAATGACGAGACAGCCTACAGGGAGGAGGTGAGGGCTCTGGAGTGGTGCCAGGAAAATAACCTCTCACTCAACGTCAACAAAACAAAGGAGATGATTGTGGACTTAAGGAAACAGCAGAGGAAACTACCCCCTATCCACATCGACAGGACTGCAGTGGAGAAGGTGGAAAGCTTCAAGTTCCTTGGCGTACACATCACTGACAAACTGAAATAAATGGAACACTAGTCACTTGAATAATGTTTACATATCTTCCATTACTCATCTCATATGTATATACTGTATTCTATACTATTCTACTGTATCTTAGTCTATGCCGCTCTGACATTGCTCGTCCATATATTTATTTATATATTCTTAATTCCATTGCTTTATTTAGATGTGTGTGTATTGGGTAAATGTGAAATTGTTAGATATTACTTGTTAGATATTACTGCACTGTCGGAGCTAGAAACACAAGCATTTCGCTACACCCGCAATAACATCTGCTAAACACGTGTATGTGACCAAGAACATTTGATTTGATTTGTTAGGGCTGCTCTTACGTTACTGCGGCCATTGTGACCATGTGACATGACAGTAGAGTAAAGTATTTCAAAGAGCCAAGCTGTGAATGAATGTGAATGGCCTTTGAGATGGATGGATAGAGAAAGGAAGAGAGGAGGAGAGAAGTAGGGATGAGCTATGGCCCTTGGAGCCTCCACATCAAAAAGAGAGAGGTAGAGAGTGATCGAGTAAGTTGGGAACTTCCACCGTTTGGTGATCATGGAGACGCAGAGGCAATGCCCATGTTCCGTTGCCGCCGCGGCAGTGCCACAGTTCACCCCTCCCATGAGAGAGAAATAATATTTTGGGATGGTGCCAAGGAGAGGTGGTAGAGGACACAGAGTTTAGATGGGTACCGGACACAGACAGACAGTCATGTCATAAACCTGGAGAAAACAAGGGAAAGAGAGGGAGGGGGGCGAGAGAGGGAGGGGGGGGGGGGTCAAGAGAAATGGGGAGGGAAAGAGAGGGAGTGACAGAAACGGAAAGAGAGAGGGAGAGAGCAACTTGCCTCGAAGGCCAGAAGAAGACAACAGGTGGGTCTGTGTCTGCAGTGTTTGGGTTGTGAGCCAAGCCTCCATCTGGTGTGTGTGACCTGTGAACTCTAGTTGTAAAACTAGGTAGAGGGACACACCCTCTGTACACCAGCATCCTTTGCCTCTCACCCAAACACTCAGTCTCAGCCACAGGAGGTTGGTGGCACCTTCATTTCGGAGGACAGGCTCGTGGTAATGGCTGGAGCGGAATCAGTGGAATGGCATCAAATACATGGTTTCCATGTGTTTGATGTCATTCCATTTGCTCCGTTCTAGACATTATTATGAGCCTGTCCTCCCCTCAGCAGCCTCCACTGGTCTCAGCCACGTGTTAGGGTGACGGACAGGAGCATGCGGACCCACACACATGCATACAGACTAGACCTTGTACGGCTTGGGGTACACATTACACACAGACAACAGGTGTGTGTTACAATGTATACAGTATGTTATACTCATCAGTAGGCAATAGCGGAAAACAGGGGAAAAAAGCGATGATGTGATACTGGGTATTGTCCATACTAATCCATCATTGTATTTGACGAAACAAAAATGTGAAAAGACTAACATGTTTCAGAATTACTTTTGGATGTGTACGTGGCAGATTTTTCAAGCCTGTGAAGGGGGATCAAAAAGTATATTCATTGGCTTTTTATCACTATAAAAACATAGAATGGCTACATTTTAATACATTTTATTTCATTTCCCATGATCTGTCGTTCATCAGCTCCAACCCCCATATGATGTAGCGGTGCTCACATCCATCGGCGCGTTGAAAATAATACAGGAAGTCTTCCTGCTTTATGACTTCCTCTCTGGAAAGGCCAAATAGGAAGCTCGCTCCGTGTTTGACACAGAAATAGCAGGGGTCCCCGAACCAGATGCACAGAAATACAACGTAGCACAAATAACATGCTTTTATAGACTGATAAAGATCTGAACTCTAGATTCATAGTACACTTGATAACAACCATACTGTTTCATACATTTCGGTTAATCACCCTCTCCTTCACATTCTCCTTTTTTAATCAATTACATTCTATGTTGTGCACTTGTTTAAGGTAATTTATTATGAAAATGTTGATGGTAAACATTGCAGTGCATCAGCACAATTACTACAGTACAGACTAATATGGAAATAGTCAAACTCAGCGATTCCAATGCTTCTGGCATCTGAAGTAATTTGATCTGCAAATGCCACAGCAGACGCAACCATTTCTAATGTATTTTCAGCCCCTTACCTTGTCCTCCTTACTCCCACTCTTTCACAGTGTTCTTAGCCAAACAAAAATACTTCCAATATTTTTCCCTCCCTCATCATTCCCTTCTTAATCGTGCTCCATGGGAATGTGGAAGTAATTTTTTATGTGTTTAGTTGCGTACGTAGTTAGCTCGGTTACTCTGTAGTTTTTGGTTCAGAGAGAGTGAGAGAAAGAGTTATAAAACTGCCACATGGAGCGAGGGAGGGAGAAGGCATAAGAGAGGGAGGAGAGGAAGGAGGAGGGGAAGATGACGGTGAGGCCTCTATGCTTTATTTTCCTTGAAAGCTTCCTGAAAACCACAGACACATAGTACAGAATTCCCCTCACAGTGGGAGAGAGGTGGGCCAAGGGGGAGCCAGTTTTAAAGAGAGAAAACACACACACACATACATAGGCAAAAACACACACATACACACACACAGAGAGAGAGAAAGAGAGTGTTACGAGAGAGAGCTTAGAAAGAGCCGTCAGTCTAACACCTTGGCTTTGATGGGTTTGAACTCTGAGGGAGACTTCTATAGGAAAGTGGAACACCACGAGTATTGCAGGGGACGGGGAGGTGGGCTGTAGGGTAGTTGCGTTAATCCAATGTACAATGTATTTCAACTTGATTGACAGATCCCCCAAGCTTCTCCCTTGGCCCCCTGCTGCTGGATCCTGAACGACAGTTGAGGACAAGTGATGAAGTGGGTATTTTGGTGAGGCTTGCACGCTGGGAAAAGGTAAAGGGTCATCCTCCATAAATGAGACTGTTAGCGCTGTGATTTCAGCTTAGCATGGACACATGGAACCATGTTAAATCACTAGTGGCTGGACCAAAGCAACAACATCCCTGTACTTGTGAAATGTGTCTCTGATTCAGACTGTAGAAAATTCCCAGTAAAAAGCCACCAAACTAAACTATATTGAACAAAAATATAAACGCAACATGCAACAGTTTCAAAGATTTTGCTGAGTTACAGTAGAAGGAAATCAGTCAATTGAAATAAATGAATTTGGCCCTAATTTATGGATTTCACATGACTGGGCAGGGGCGCAGCCATGGGTGGGCATAGGCCCACTCACTTGGAAGCCAGGCCGACCCACTGGGGAGACAGTCCCAGCTGGTCTGCGGTTGTGAGGCCGGTTGGACATACTGCCAAATTCTCTAAAACAACATTGGAGGCAGCTTATGGTAGAGAAATGAACGTTCAATTCTCTGGCAACAGCTCTGGTGGACATTCCTGCAGTCAGCATGCCAATTGCACGCTCCCTCAAAACTTGAGACATCTGTGGCATTGTGTTGTGTGACAAAATTGCACATTTTAGAGTGGCCTTTTACTGTCCCCATTACAAGGTGCACCTGCGTAATGATCATGCTGTTTACTCAGCTTCTTGATATGCCACACCTGTCAGGTGGATGGACTATCTTGATAAAGGATAGAATGCTCTCTAACAGGGATGTAAACATATTTGTGCACACATTTTGAGAGAAATAAGCTTTTTGTACATATGGAACATTTCAGGGATCTTTTATTTCAGCTGAGGAAACATGGGACCAGCACTTTACATGTTGCGTTTATATTTTTGTTCAGTGTAGTTTCAAGTTTTAATGTCACATGCACAAGTACAGTGAAATGCCTTTCTTGACAGCTCTTACCCCAACAATGCAATAATCTATAACAATATAATAAATAAAAAATAAATAAAATAAGAAACTAAGTAGGACTATGACTAATCCAGCAATAATGTTTGGTATCCAGTAAGTGCTATGTGCAATGAATGTGTTTTATAGTTTTCAATATTTTTTAGTTGCGTTCTTTCCCTAGTTCCACAGATTCCCGCAGTAAAGTAAGCGCTAACGTAACACTTCTTACACTGGGGAAACAAAGGGGAACTGAAAAGAAAAACACCCCTTAGGCTTAATGGTGTCACACGCCACCTAGTGGGCTAAATAAGCACTTGGAATAAGTGCACTTTAATCATTGACTCCAACACAAGACGAGACATGCTATTACTCCATGTATGTCAAGAACATCACTGATTTCAATCTGGATATCAGGTTGACTGAATATGTATGTGACCTAGAACTCGAGGGGGGAATTGTCTCTTGACATTAATCCCAATGTACATGTTCTTATCTGACAGTTGGCAGATGTATTTCAACCTTTCCAACTAATTTTTCCATCTCAATTGACCCATTTTTCTATTTCAATGTGTGTTCTCTTTCCCGCTCTGGCAGCAATGTCAAGTGAACATAACCCACATTTACAGACTTTCTTTCGATACTTTGTAAAACTAGACTTTCTCATTTGGCATCATCCAAAAGAGCGGTCATTATCATAAAAATCATTTCTGACAACAAAAAAATGCATGACTAAAAGTTGTGTGGTTTTGTCAAATAAGGGACCAGTATGACAAACCCTCTCCGCTCAAGCCGAGAGGGGATGGAAAGTATGTCAGCAAGTTGTAAAGGTCCTCTAGCTAAAAGGGACTCAACTGATAGGAAAACTCTAATTTTACCAACAACAAAATTCCAATAAGTCTTCCTCCTCCATTTCCCCTAACTAATACTCCCCATGACAATATCCAAAGACATTGTTCCCAAACAACCTTTATATTATATTCAGTGGACCATGTGTGCATCCCAAATGGTACCATTTTCCCTATACAGTGCACTACTTGGTTCGAGTTTAGAATGGGCATCTTGGGGTGAGATGTAAAACAATTGATTATCATCCATTTACTGGATTTTGTCCTTGAGATGTCAGTGCTTGAAGTGGATAATTGCTGGTTAATAGATCCTATATTTCTAAGCCGCTAACCCCATGTCGGATGTGGATAACCAGATAGATATAGCAGACAACCACCGAGACTTAAAGGTTATTGGTGAATTATTCAATGTGTGAATATGGTTGATTCAACATACAGTACATTCTTCCCAAAGAGAATGTCTAACTAACATAACAATCAACACTTGTGTCACCTGTACAAAAGGTTTACCATGCTGCAAACCTGTTAATCTAAGCTGAATTGTTAGGTTTCAACCCAATGGCAAGTCTACATTAAAGAGAACAAGAAAAATCAAAGTACGAACATTTATTATAAATTTTCACATTTACAAGCACAACCATGACCTGAATAAATACTTGAGAGCATGGCTATGGGGTCAGGTCACATCTTTCATGAATTCAAACCCGAACTTGAAGGAAAGATTACCTGCAGACATCCTCAACTAGTTCAGTTCTTTCCTCATTTCCCCCACCCCATACTACTGAAGTCCCCTACCACCACTTTGGACTTCCCATATGACACTACTCACATCCACCTCTTCACTCTGAGAAGCATCACTGGGGAACGGTGGGAATCGGACAGCCTTGGGCTCCCCTCCTTTACCTTGGGGTGACTCCAACCCTCTGGGTGTTGGTTGATCCTTGTCCAGTGCACCTCCATCTTGGCCTGACGCTGCAGTATTGGATGTTGACTGCACACTTTGTCTGGAGCTTCCCCTGGGTTGGATTCCGCTGAAAGAGGCACTTCCTAGGATATCAGCAAACTGGATAGCCTTGAACCTCATGGGGTGGGGCTTGGCCGGTCGGGAGGCAGTGTCGTTGGAGGAAGAGGTGTTGTCGTTGGAGGGAGAAAGACGATTTTGGCCCTTCACGCGCTTCCCCTTAACACGTTTGCCCTTTACAACGGTGCTGGTCGGTTTGCGACCCTCTGGGAGTTCAGTGGTGCTTGGGTCTGGTTGAACTTGGACTCTGGGAGGGCTTGGGTGGACACTGGGGGCAGAGGTGGGTGCAACTGGGGGTGGATGCTCTTTGCTGGTCGGAGGCACAGTTTGTGCACTGAGATCAGCATCCTTGTCCTGGGTTGATATTGCTTTGCTTATAGGTTTTTGGAAGCCCATGAAAGCATAGCTGTTCTGGCTTTTTGGGAGTTTACCAGATATGAACCTAAAGGGATTGCTTGCCATTTCATTGCTTTCTGAGTCATGTGGGGGAGACTTGGGGTCTTCGTAACTAGAGTGATCATCCACAGTTTTGTGAAATGAGTCACTGCTTTGAGAAGTTTCAATACTGTGGACATTTTGGCTCTGGCTGGCTGTTGTAGTAATGGAGGTGGGCTGGATTTCAGCAGGGGCAGATACGTGGCTGCCTGAGGGCCTAGTTTCACCTGGGAGCTTTATGCCCAGAACACCTTCATTCTGTTTGGACCTGGAACCTTTGAGCCTTCTGTAAATGACAGACTCAAACATGTTGAATCTAGCGTCAGGCTTGAAAGGGGCTGAGCTTGTTGGACCAGGTTTAGGCTCTCCTGCAGTCAAACTGTCATGGAAATCATTGTTGCTGGGGAGACTACAGGTTGGCTGAATGCATTTTAGACTCTCACTCTGGGGAGATTGTAGTTGGGTTGGGGCTGGTTGGAATCCCTTGAAAACATGGTCGGTTTTAGCATTGTTATCCTTGCTAGGTGTGTATCTACGAAACCAAGGCCTACCAGCTCTCGGGGTAGAGCGAGGCATGTTGGTGGTAGTCTGCACTTCTGAAGAAGACTGGACATTGGAGGCATGTAGGCTGTCAGAGGCTAGGTCGTCTTCTATGGACATAAGTTGGACTTCTTGTGGGCCTGATTTGAACATCCTTGGGGCTAGAGTATCGCTTGGGGCAGAGGAAGTTGTAGTGGAAGCTACTTGAAGTCTAGGGGCAAAGCTATACTTTTTGTATACAGCTGGATACCCACTGACAGAACCCATTTTCATGCCCCTATGTGTAACATGACTATTTCTCCAGCCAGTACCCTGACTCTTTGCAGTGTTTGTGTTGACTGAAGGTCTGATAGCAACAGAACGTATGTCATCTTTACTCACGATGGGAGCCAATGTTGTCTCTGGATCTTCATATTGGAACCCTCCGAGTGTATTGACATCCATGGATCTTCCAGGTTTGTAACCGCCTGTGGCTCCCCCGTTCTGAACACTGGATGAGCTTCTTAGCCCATGTTTCTTCCAAGGGACATAGCTACTCTTGGTTTTCAAAGACTGGTCAGGGGCAGGACTATGAGGTGCAGTTACTCTCTCTGCAGGCTCAAAGGGACTTTGGGTGGGTTGAGTTGCAGTGGGGGCTATTGTGTTCCAGAAAGAGCCAAATCTAATAAGAGGTTGAATTCTGCTGAAAGCACTTTTAGCCTGAGTATCAGCCTTTTCACCAGGGGAATAGCTACTAGGGCTACCTCCACTTTGGGAAAAGTTAGCACTGTGATGGAAGGGTTTGGTGATACTAGAAACATGTTGGGCTTTACTGGTAGCATCTACTTTAGAAGAAGCCGATTGGCTCAGAGTTGGTGGGTGCACTGGTGCTTGTCGTCCATTGGAAGACTTAAAGGATGTAGGGTACGACTGAGAGCCTATGTAGCCATAGCCCCCTTGGACATGTGTGGATCTTCCAGACCCATGAACACTGGGGTTTCCTTCACTTTGGGTAGCAGAGGTGGCACCATGTCCACTAATGGTCTTCATTCCTTCACTAGGGCCCTTGTGAGGGGTTTCAGAGGTGCTGGAAGTGGGTTGGGATCCCCCGAAGAGGTAGGAAGACAGAAACGTTCTGTATTTGGATTTCTCATTGTTACTCACAGGGTTTTCAGCCTGTTGGGCTGGGATGGGGTTGTATTCAACAACAGGAGAGCCAAATATGTCCCTGGCAGGTTGGAAACTACTGGTGGCAACATGGCTACTTTGGATCACAGGGTTTTTGATGGAATAAAAGGTTTCAGAGGAACCCCAGGTTCTGGGGACAATTGGGCTACCAAGGCCACTAGAAGGGTAGGTACGATAATGGACAGTCTTACTAGGCACAGAGCTGCTTGGAAATTTGCTAGATTGACTGTTGGGGGGCTCAGACTCGTCGCCATCAGGGGAACCTTCTCTCTGGTTGGCCACAACGTTGTTGGTCCCAGGTTGGACTTCCGGTCTTGGGCTAAAGACCATCTGAGCCTGGTCAGGTTGGACAATCCTGGGGACCGGTTGGCTTGGGCTCAGACTAGGGGGAAGTGTGTACGGGTTGTAGAGAGGCCTCCAGCTTCTGGGGCTCTCCGCACCGAGATAACTTCCCTGTTCGTGTACTGCTCTCCTGCTTCTGCCTACAGGGAAATCAATAGAAGTGAAATTCAGTATTTTGAATAATTGATGCATTTCATTTTTTTTAAATGGACTAATTACACTGAACAAAAAACGCAACATGTAAAGTGTTGTTCCCATGTCCTGAAATAACAGATCCCAGAAATGACAAAACAAAGCTTATTTCTCAAATTCTGTGCACAAATGTTTACATTCCTGTGAGCATTTCTCCTTTGCCAAGATAATCCATCCATCGGACAGGTGTGGCATATCAAGAAGCTGATTAAACAGCATGATCATTACACAGATGCACCTTGTGCTGGGGACAACGAGAGACATCTGTGGCATTGTGTTGGTGTGACAAAACTACACATTTTAGAGTGGCCTTACGTTTTTAGTGTGCAGTTGGCATGCTGACTGCAGGAATGTCCACCAGAATTGTTGCCAAAGGTTTGAACATTAATTTCTCTACCATAAGCCGCCTTCGTCGTTTTAGAGAATTTGGCAGTACGTCCAACAGGCCTCAGAACCACGCCAGCCCAGGCCTCCACATCCGGCTTCTTCACCTGTGGGATCACCTGAGACCAGCCACATAGACAGCTGATGAAACTGTGGGTTTGCACGATCAAAGAATTTCTGCACAAACTGTCAGAAACCATCTCAGGGAAGCTCATCTGCGTGCTCGTCGTCCTCACCATGGTCTTGGCCGGACTGCAGTTCGGCGTCGTAACTGACTTCAGTGGGCCAATGCTCACAGTCAATGGCCACTGTCTCACTGGAGGTCTGCTCTTCACAGCTGAATGCCGGTTTCAACTATACCGGGCAGATAGTGTGGGTGAGCGGTTTGTCAATGTTGTGAACAGAGTGCCCCATGGTGGCGTTGTGTGTGGGTAGGCATAAACTACGGACAACGAACACAATTACATTTTATCGGTGGCAATTTGAATGCACAGAGATACCGTGATAAGATCCTGAGGCCCATTGTCATACCATTCTTCAGGATAATGCACAGCCCTATGTCACAAGGATCTGTATACAAAATGTCCCAGTTCTTCCATGGCATGCATACTCAGACATGTCACCAATGGAGCATGTCTGGGATGCTCTGAATCAACGTGTACGGCAGCATGTTCAAGTTCCTGCCAATATCCAGCAACTCTCCTCTTCAATGGCTGTGCAGTGGGACAACATTCCACAATCAACAGCCTGATCAACTCTATGCGAAGGAGATGTTGCGCTGCATGAGGCAAATGGTGGTCACACAAGATACTGACTGGTTCTGATCCACGCCCCTGTCGTTTTTTTTTTTTAAGGTATCTGTGACCAACAAATGCATATCTGTATTCCCAGTCATGTGAAATCCATTGATTAGGGCCTAATGAATGTGTACATTTATGACCGATTTCCTTATATGAACTGTAACTCAGTATAATCTTAAAAAATTGTTGCAGGTTGCATTTATTTTTGGTCAGTGAACTAAAACCTCAATCAACCCATATCAATTGCATTGCTGAATTAAATGGACAATGTGTTATAAGTAGTGCTCAGAGTTTTTCCCTAATCAGATTATGTGGACAGAATAAAAAAATGCTGGGTCCTAAATATTATATTTTAAAATGTGTTTGTCCTTACATTTAATATGTATATGGGTCACTAATAAAGTAACATAAGGCAGCTATGGAGCATGTTGAGGTTTTCAAATATCTACTCAAGGCAAACAATTTCATGTCACAAGATAGCTTGAGGTCAAGTATCGACAATTTGATAAGCACTCAAGTCATGTAAAGATAGATTCCGAGCAATAACCCTGGGCACCTGGATATTGTTAACCAGTAGCCCAACTTACATATTTAAGTATATATGACAAACAAAAACTATAAACTTTATGGACATGGGTATATATGACCCAACCTCAAGCCATTGTTCACTTTTTGTACAATAAGATAAGCAGGATACTGTTATTTATCTTACCCCTTGATGAATATGAACAACTGACATCCACAGCAGCTATCATCAGACACATGAACAGAAGTCTGTATTACAAAAATAATAAAGAATGATTTCATGAGTGACAGTTACATCACTGAAAGATAAGCCAATGTCTCAGTGCTATCACAGTACACAAAGTATTGGGCAATAATCTGTTGAGGCTACTTGATTAAGAAAACCTTTAAACATACCTAGAATGAAGTCTTAGAGTCCTTGACATTTTTGCTGGCCATCAACCGACAGACATGCAGACAATACAACACAATCAGATTGTAGAAGATTGTAACTGACAGAGTCCAAGGTAAAAGCCTTGTTTTATCAACCTGTTGTTCCGCTAGCTTTCAAATAGCACGCTGTGGTCACAGATCCCCTTGATTAGCATATTAGATGTGCCTGTTGCTATCTCAACAGGTGCATCTAATTTGGGACCCATTCAGAAGAGTGCAGCAATACAGTATGTTTCAATAGTGATGTATTGTGTAGATTAAAACATATTATTGTCTGCATAGAATAGGCCAGGGAATCATGTTAGCTCTGTTACATTTCTATTTATATCCTGCAACTTTCTGAATGTTTCACCACGTTGAACACAATCCCGCCCCATGTGAACACAGGTGCAACCATTTGTGTTGATTGCATCCTCCAGAATTTTTTGGGAAAATTACACCTGGTTCATAAAATTAAAAAGGCATTGTGAAATATTTTTTTCTCGATTATTGTATAGGCCTATATGGCATGAGCTTATGTGGTCTTATATTCTAAATAATGGTAAACCAAACAGATGTTCAGAACTGTATTGTTTATTAACTTATTCTCAGAGAAAAAGAAAGCATCAGTTACTACTGCAACCAATTCATCCCAGTGATAGTTAAAAATGAACAAAACAATAACATGTTTTACGTTGAATTATAACTAAACAAATGTGCAAAATATCACGCACATACAATCAATAAAAGTGAATTAAATTAATTACATTCAAATAAAGTGTTATCTTTGAGCACCAACAATATTCAACACATTCTAATCTTTGGAAATGGAAAGCCATAGGCTATATCAAAGCACAAAAAAAAGACAATTTCAGATAAAAACCAATTTCATTCAGTAGCCTAATGTCTTCAAAGAATAGCCTATAGTTTTGTTTTTTAGGCCTTTACAATTCTGTTTCTATTATGTGTTTGTTTGGTCCCACCAATTATTACATGCAGGTGAGACGAAATGGACACATAGGCCTAGTTGGCTATTATCTGGAATACATATTCCTGCTTGCTCCAACTTCCAACTGGACATGCCAGTCTTCTACAGGCTCCTGTAGTGTAGGCTCCTGGACGGCAACGCCCCCTCTCTGATCAATCAGGTGCAACTGAGGTGTGTTCAGTTCGCTTGAACGTTTGCTATGTTGCGGAACGGTTTGTACCGAATGACACGTTTCCCAAAAACGTTATTGAACAGACTGAGGTACGCTGGCTCCCGTTTGGTGGGTGTGGCGAGGTGTGGTCTGAAGCAATGAGTGACGTTTTTAAAAGGGCAGTGGCCATGTGGACAGCGTTCCCCAACCCGGTTTTTCAACTGGTCGTTCAGTTCAGCACCGGTTCTGTTCAATTGAACATGCCAGAACGTAAAAAGCCCTGATGACTTTCCAGCCAATGAAGTCCGCATCAAATTATATAGCATGACATCATGAGGTCTCGTAGCTCCTCATCAGTCATACAATCTGTAGGGGAAAAATAAAATATGAGAATACAATAAATAGGCAAGGCTTCTTTGGCCAGGCTATAATAGCCTACCTTGGTCCGAGCATAATTCATTAATGAAACTGCCATAAAAGTAAGCTATGAAAAGAAACTACCGGAATATGAAGTCATGTTGTGGTTTTGATAACTAAAGAGTATTGCAATAGAATAGGGCTACTTACGCGCTCTCTGTTGGGCATGATTCCCAGTGAATTTGCCCCAGATGCGCCTCAGCGAACGGCGGAACCTTCCACCTCTGGAACCCGAAGAGGAGTCCCTTTCCTCGGCTGAGTTCTCATGAGGAGTCTCGTTGTGGTCATCCTCCTCCTTCCCCTCACTATCCTCCTCGTCGTCTGTCATGCTTTCCTCGAGAACGCCAGATACCACCATGCACTCTAGAACACTTTCGTCTACTGGAAGCGCTGCCCTCACTTTACCCGATACAGAGGTCGGGTATCGGCAGAGTGGGCAAACAATTGTCTTGTCCTGCCGCGAACATTCCTTCTCGGATTCCACTTCACATACCGAGGATCGGGAAAGAATCACCAGACAGTGCTCACAAAAGCTGTGTTTACACTGTAACTCACGAGGACACCGACGACCGGTGTTGTAGCTTCGGTAACAAATTCTGCACTCAAGTTCTGAACACATTTTTGTTTCTCTTTGGGTGCGGTTTCGTTCAACGAGAATGAACTGTCGGAATGAGTAGGCTATGAGGCTACAGTGTGTTTCGACCCTGTTTATATTTCTTAGCGTGGGAGGGACTTACACTTGACAGATTGCCAAAAAATAATAATAACTGATGACTAATCTTTGGGAAATAGTGATGTCATTAAAGAGATGCGATGTTGACGTGCTAGTCGGAACTAGAAAACTCTGACATTTCCAACTCGTTAACTGGTTGTAGTTATACACATGGCACGTTCAACCAGTTAGCAAGTCAGAAATGTCAGAGTTTCCTAGTTCTGACTGGCACATGAACGCAAAAAAAATAATTTTGATCTTAACCTTATACCTAAACCTAAATTATCAGTGTGGATAGGTTTAAAATAAGATTAAGACGATAAATTGTAGAAATGGGCGGGGTTTAGACATAATTATGACCTTGTGACTGTGTTATCTAGTGATGACCTTCTCACATTGTTGAGCAATAACCCTCCTCCCACACATCCTTTTTACTGTATATGGAAGAAAGTTAGTGGGCCATTCTGCTACAGTTTGGCCAATGTCTGTCCGATATTCACCCACATTTTCCAGGTATGAAGAAAGTTAATCTGTATAGTGGGCTATCACCCACATTTCCCAGATGTAACAGAGAACCATGAATGTAAGACAAAGTGCTTGCGTCAAGAAGGTTTCCTCTCTTTTGAAATAGTAATTTTGATATTATTCTGTGTCAAACTGTCTCCTGTCTGTCTGTGTCTTTAAACAACAGAACTGCGTTATGGGGAGAAGATACTAGTAAAAATTCCAGATCCCTTAGTAAAGGGCTGTTTCTTGATGGGCTGTTTCTTGATGACATCAGACTACTTTGTAACTGCACCAAACTGGACAGAACAGGAGTGAGCCATGACTGCAAGGAGCTTGGACTGTCAACTTCCTATGCTGTCCCATAGCCCATCTGCTAATACCTGTCTAGCCTATAGATAAACCCATATCAGTCACCTAAGATGACCCATATGTCTCACTGTTGTCTACTCTCGTGACTCACACTGGCTCAGATACCCTTTGAATTCCATCTCATTTGATATGCCCTTGATTATTCTAAGCATAATAGAAACTTTGATATCAAACAAGCTGATAGTGAACAACGTGCTGTGCAAGAATCTATTATGAAAACACAACAACATGCTATTGTTTCTGTTGCTATTGCCTACTCACTCTACCGGCTTTACCCTTCCCAGAAATCACAGCACCTCCCTCTTACTGACACTCTCCGGGTGTATCTAGTCGAAGACATGACGTCAGCCTTCCGTCTCCACGCTAATCCTCCAGACAAAGCCCAGGACCTATCAGGTGACCCAGTAACTCTTTTCATTGTGATTTCCTCCCCCTACAGTCAAAGCCAAGAGTAACAGGATGATAAGACATCTGAAATAATCTAGACAGTACTCTTTGATGTGTTATTGTGATCTGAGGAACTATTTTCCTCTGTGCCTGCCACCTGTAGATTGACTTACTGTAAAAAGGGATACTGTATTTATGTAAAGAACAAACAGTTTAGAACTTGTACTGAACAGAAAAAGAGGTATAGGGCTGGTTTCCCGGACCCAGATAAAGTCTATTCCTAGACCAGAAAAAACTCTCAATGGAGATTGAGCATTGAGCAGCATCCTTTTTAGTCCAGGGATAGGCTAAATATGGGTCTGTTAAACCTGTCCATAACCTTTACAAACAAAATACAAGTATACAAAATGTACATTTTCCTTTACTTTCTCTTTCTCAATCCCAGCTCAACCCATGTAATAACTAATTGACACACTGTTTAACCTTTGTCATGTGATTGGGAAGTACCTAGATTCCTTTCTTCATTTGAAATAACACCAACATGGGGTTTCTAAAGTTGAAGTTGATCTCAGATAAGGAAATGGGGAAAGCTGGATCTCTGTTTTGAAAGTGAGTCATCCTTTAGTGAGTGAAAGAGTGCAACGTCCAATCTCACACGTTCATTATGGTGACTCAATGAGATAAGACCCACTGACTGTCATACCCCACCAGACACGTCACTATGGGTTTCTTCACGGTACCCAAACCAAGTTTAGCTTTGAAAAACAGATACAAAAATACATACTGTATCCTCTCATCTAATGTAACTGCACTGTATATGAATATGTATATATGAATAGTGTGTAAATATTCATATATCATTGTGACATACATACACACACACGCACACACACCATACCACAGCACGAATGCACAGACACAAACGCACACACAATATTTGTGAAATTGGCAAAGAGTGATCTGTTCGTGTCTTATTTTTCGCAACCTAACTGTATAGGGAACTTATTTGACTGCATACATGCATGATCAGAGACATGTTTTTCTGTAGATACACTATATATACAAAAGTATGTGGACAACCCTTCAAATTAGTGGATTCGGCTATTTCAGCCACACCCGTTGCTGACAGGTGTATACAATTGAGCACAGAGCTATGCAATCTCCATAGACAAACATTGGCAGTAGAATGGCCTTACTGAAGAGCTCAGTGACTTTCAATATGGCACCGTCATAGGATGACACATTTCCAACAAGTCAGTTCATCAAATTTCTGCCCTGCTAGAGCTTCCCTGGTCAACTGTAAGTGCTGTAATTGTGAAGTGGAAACGTCTAGGAGCAACAACGGTTCAGCCGCGAAGTGGTAGGCCACACAAGTTCACAGAACGGGACTGCCGAGTACTGAACCGCGTAGCACGTAAAAATCGTCTGTCCTCGGTTGCAACGCTCACTACTGAGTTCCAGCCTCTGGAAGCAACGTCAGCACAAGAACTTATCATTGGGAGCTTCATGATATTTCCATGGCCGAGCAGCAGCACACAAGCCTAAGATCACCATGCGCAATGCCAAGCGTCAGCTGCAGTGGTGTAAAGATCGCCACCATTGGACTCTGGAGCAGTGGAAATGCGTTCTCTGTAGTGGTGAATCACGCCTCACCATCAGGCGAATCTGGGTTTGGTGGATGCCAGCAGAACGCTACCTGCCCGAATGCATAGTGCCAACTGTAAAGTTTGGTGGAGGAGGAATAATGGTCTTGGGCTGTTTTTCATGGTTTGGGCTAGGCTCCTTAGTTCCAGTGAAGGGAAATCTTAATGCTACAGCATACAATGACATTCAAGATTATTCTGTGCTTCCAACTTTGTGGAAACAGTTTGGGGAAGGCCCTTTCCTGTTTCAGCATGACAATGCCCCCGTGCACAAAGCGATGTCCATACAGAAATGGTTTGTCGAGATCGGTGTGGAAGAACTTGACTGGCCTGCACAGAGCCCTGACCTCAACCCCATCGAATACCTGTGGGATGAATTGGAACGCCGACTGCGAGCCAGGCTTAATTGCCCAGCATCAGTACCCGACCTCACTAATGCTCTTGTGGCTGAATGGAAGCAAGTCCCCGCAGCAATGTTCCAACATCTAGTGGAAAGTCTACCTAGAAGAGGGGAGGCTGTTATAGCAGCAAGGGGGGAACAACTCCATATTAATGCCCATGATTTTGGAATGAGATGTTTGACGAGCAGGTGTCCACATACTTTTAGTCATGTAGTGTAATTCACAGAGGATGTTAGCATGTGTTGCAATAGGTTTCCTGCGGTCTTGCAGACATACAGATAGAAAGACAAAACATCCTATGAGTTCCATTAGACCAGCACCTGTAACTCAACTAGTTATCAGGTTGCTGCTTTTTGAACTGATACCGAAATCATAAAAACATGTATTCCCCTCTTGAATGACATCCACAGTAATTTGACTCACAACAGTCATTCTGTCATTCTGAATACCCTATACATTGACAAAGACAATGTACATACAAATACTGTACTGTCAGGACAGTGAGAAGTGTCAGGGTTAGAGGAGGTGGCTACTACCTCCGTTCCGTGTCCCTGGTTACCAGTTACCACCACATAACCTAGAGATTACTTAATGTCAGGGCAACCAGGAGACACCCCTGGCTCCAGTAGGAGAGAGGAGAGGATGTCAAGGGATGGGTAAAGCAAGAGAGGAGAGGAGATATGGAGTGAAAGAAAACGAAGAGAGGGAGAGCGAGCCAGTCTAAATAAGAGGTAGAGAGGTAGATTAACAAAGTGTGTCTGTTTACATTTCTACTGTAAATGAGAACCATGATGTGTCGGGTGAGAATTTTGGTAGTGGAGAGGAACGTCAAAGCTCACCCTTATCTGAGGAGTTTGTGACAGCGGGTGTATGAGGCGGTAAGTGTTTCTTATCTTCCCACACACTACATGGTGATGAATTGTGGGTGAGTTTAACTCCCATGGGGTTTTGATATCAACTGACCTTCATACAGTAGATATAAAGTATGCCAAGATATTAATACACAGGCTATCGTAACAGTTATATGACATCATGCAGTATGTATTTTTTGCCATTATGTTGTAATGCTGCACTGTTTACCATTTCTGACTGTGGATGTCTAGGAGTTGGAGAAAGTCATTAATTATTGTCAACCAAATGACACAGGGTAAATGTCGACCAAATGTGTCTGGAATGTGTATTGAGGGTTATAGAACCAAATCAATGATTGTATGACATGTACAGATAGACCAATTCAATGGAAACGTGTTTCTTACAATCTCTGCTCCTGGGGCCCAATACAAAATAGACCACTATTGCTAGGCAACTGCCCTGTTGAGTACGGCTTGCCTTGCTCTATCCCATGTGAATGGAGAGTTGGGAGTTGGTACTAGAATAGTAGGCTACTGTTTATGAAAGTACAGTTTGATCTTTATGAGGTAAACACATAGACACCTAAGGGATTATCAGAGAAGTACAGTACACCCCTTTTCCATCATGTATACTACAATTGAAATTCATATTGTGGTTCATTGGCCCTATTATGCAGCAGTGGAACAACACTTCGGGAGGAGATCCTTGGCTGTTTACTTGAATCAAATCTCTATTTCACTAGTCAACTATCAGTGGAATTTTAAACAAACTCAGTAATGCTGAGGGTATTCTTCTTCATGGTATGATCTTTACGTTGGTGTTGTTAGTGCATCAGCATTCTAACTAGCCTGCAGAGAGAGAGAGAGAGAGTAATCACTTCCATCCACAGCTCCTGTCCTACTTTATTTTTCTACATCCACTTCTCCACTTTTACTTGTTATACTGCTTTCACATAGGATTTATGGTATTTTGCCTGAAAAAAAAAGGCCAATGTTTATATGACCCCCTTACAAACAGGCCCATTTTTGCCTACATAAGCCTTTGATACCTGCCATGCCAGGGACAAGTGGTCGTAGTGGTGTGCATCTATTTTAATACATCTATTGAATATACAGTCGTGGTCAAAAGTTTTGAGAATGACACAAATACTAATTTTCACAAAGTCTGCTGCCTCAGTTTTGATGATGGCAATTTTCATATACTCCAGAATGTCATGAAGAGTTAGGAGTTAGTAGGAGAGTGATCAGATGAATTGCAATTAATTGCAAAGTCCCTCTTTGCCATGAAAATGAACTTAATCCCCAAAAAACATTTCCACTGCATTTCAGCCCTGCCACAAAAGGACCAGCTGCCATCATGTCAGTGATTCTCTCGTTAACACAGGTGAGAGTGTTGACGAGGACAAGGCTGGAGATCACTCTGTCATGCTAATTGAGTTAGAATAACAAACTGGAGAATTTAAAAGGAGGGTGGTGCTTGAAATCATTGTTCTTCCTCTGTTAACCATGGTTACCTTAAAGGAAACACGTGCCATCATTGCTTTGCACAGAAAGGGCTTCACAGGCAAGGATATTGCTGCTAGTAATATTGCACCTAAATCAAACCTTTATCGGATCATCAAGAACTTCAAGGAGAGTGGTTCAATTGTTGTGAAGATGGCGTCAGGGCGCCCAAGAAAGTCCAGCAAGCGCCAGGACCGTCTCCTAAAGATGATTCAGCTATGGGATCGGGGCACCACCAGTGCAGAGCTTGCTCAGGAATGGCAGCAGGCAGGTGTGAGTGCATCTGCACGCACAGTGAGGCAAAGACCTTTGGAAGATGGCCTGGTGTCAAGAAGGGCAGCAAAGAAGCCACTTCTATCCAGGAAAAACATCAGGGACAGACTGATATTCTGCAAAAGGTACAGGGATTGGACTGCTGAGGAATGGGGTAAAGTCATTTTCTCTGATGAATCCCCTTTCCGATTGATTGGGGCATCCGGAAAACAGCTTGTCCGGAGAAGACAAGGTGAGTGCTACCATCAGTCCTGTGTCATGCCAACAGTAAAACATCCTGAGACCATTCATGTGTGGGGTTGCTTCTCAGCCAAGTGAGTGGGCTCACTTACAATTTTGCCTAAGAACACAGCCATGAATAAAGAAGGGTACCAACACATCCTCCGAGAGCAACTTCTCCCAACCATCCAAGAACAGTTTGGTGACGACCAATGCCTTTTCCAGCATGATGGACCACCTTGCAATAAGGCAAAAGTGATAACTAAGTGGCTCGGGGAACAAAACATCTACATTTTGGCCAGGAAACTCCCCAGACCTTAATCCCATTGAGATCTTGTGGTCGATCTTCAAGAGGCGGGTGGACAAACAAAAACCCATATTGTCTCTTTGCATAAACTTAATGTAATTGTCAATAAAAGCCTTTTGACACTTATGGAATGCTTGTAATTATACTTCAGTATACCATAGTGACAAAAATATTTCATAACACTGAAGCGGCAAACTTTGTGAAGACCAATACTTGTGTCATTCTCAAAAGTTTTGACCATGACTGTACACAATCAAAAATAAACCCATTATTATTATTTTTAGGCAGGTCCTACAAAACATTATAAGACTAATAAAATGTATTTTCAAAACAATAGAATGGCATATTTTTAGTTGAATTATGTTACCTTATGTTAGTCTGAAGCCATTCGGCTATGGGTTTCAAAGCCCTATAATAATGATTTTTTTTTACTGACAAATACAGCTTTTTTATTCCAATCTGGCAACCCTCATAAAATCTGACATAGCACAATAATCCCAAAGTATTAAGCGAAAACAAGCACAGAAAACAGTATTGGCATTAATACAAAATGTAAAAACGTAGGCTACTATTCTATTCTCATTATTTTGGTGACAACCTGGTTGATTAACAATATTGGGTTGTTAACACGTTTATTTTTTTATATAAATAAATGTGGGACACATAAAAATGCAATGTAGAACACTATTGTACATCATGCATTGCTCGAATAACTTTCAAAAGATTGTTCCGAAGTTTGCCCCCCAAAAAGTTATTTTCCTACAAATTAAATCTCACAACAATTAGTTTATTTTCACACAAATTAAGCTACACAAAAACGCACAAACTCTGCTGAAATACTTTTAGTACATATTTGCACGAATTGAGTGTGAGATTGTGTTGGTCACACGAACATGGTGAACCACTGTCATATAAAAAAGGTGATATTTTGAAACAAAGACCAAGCCCATGCTTTTTAAAAATCCACATTTAATCTCTTTCTTACCCTCACTCCACTTTGTTAGGGAGCAGGCGTAGGGTCTTACATTGAGAGATATTAAAATAATAATAGCAATCCTATTTTCAAAAGTATGTGAGTCTCCTGTTCATATTTCACAACCGTGGGCTTTTGGAGTTGCCTCTACGCGATTGAGCAAAAATTATAGCCCTTCACTTGATTTGGACTACATTATTGCATGCTAAATGTTTCTGGTCAGTGATAGTGATATATAAGCAAACGAATAGATGAGCTATACCACCTCCACTTATTTGCCCAGCCAGAAACCAATTAACCAAATAGCCTTACAGACGGAGGTTCAGTGAAACAAAATCATATTGATTGAAGTCACAGGCTTTTGGTCGGGAGTAGGCCTATAGGCTACTAAGCGACTGCGAGTGAAGAGCAAAATAATCCATTTACTAAACTGCATAACATGCTGCATAACTAAACTGCATAACATGCTGCATAACTAAACTGCATAACATGCTGCATAACTAAACTGCATAACATGCTGCATAACTAAACTGCATAACATGCTGCATAACTAAACTGCACAACATGCTGCATAACTAAACTGCATAACATGCTGCATAACTAAACTGCATAACATGCTGCATAACTAAACTGCATAACATGCTGCATAACTAAACTGCATAACATGCTGCATAACTAAACTGCATAACATGCTGCATAACTAAACTGCATAACATGCTGCATAACTAAACTGCATAGCATGCTGCATGACTAAACTGCATAACATGCTGCATAACTAAACTGCATAACATGCTGCATAACTAAACTGCATAACATGCTGCATAACTAAACTGCATAACATGCTGCATAACTAAACTGCATAACATGCTGCATAACTAAACTGCACAACATGCTGCATAACTAAACTGCATAACATGCTGCATAACTAAACTGCATAACATGCTGCATAACTAAACTGCATAACATGCTGCATAACTAAACTGCATAACATGCTGCATAACTAAACTGCATAACATGCTGCATAACTAAACTGCATAACATGCTGCATAACTAAACTGCATAGCATGCTGCATAACTAAACTGCATAACATGCTGCATAACTAAACTGCATAACATGCTGTTCTAATAAATGAGCCAAATAGACAAGATGATCATGAGTAGCACTCACCTCAATTTAGCTAACATTTTCCCAGCCTAATTGTAGCCTAACCAATATCCAAACAGAGATTCAATGAAACCAAATCTGACAGTGATTTATTTATCAAGAGGAGTCCCCACGATTGTCTCAAAGCAGAGCGATGGCACTGTCCCAATCAAAACGGTGCTGAAATTATATAATCTAGACCACAGGCGGGTAGGCTATTGCTTGAAATGTATTACAATGATTGGATGACTTTGGGAGTTTCAGTAAGCAACAATTTGATAAATGCCTTCAATTGCATTATCCTACTTTATTCCAATATTTTCGTCATTCAGTGATATTTATTCCCACAGTAATTCTTCATGGATCCATCTAGATGTGGTTAAGAAAACAGTGCATGCTTAGTGGTGGTTATGGGAGAAGTGGCAGGAGGATGGTTAATTGGCGCTGCCTAGCAACCATCAAGAGTTTAAAACCTCTAAGCTGTAAAGTCCCCTGTTTAGGGGACCTGCGTGGTTCTGGTACCGGTTCCGACCTACATTTTCGCTTATAAATCGATCTGTGCACATGCCTGCAAACCTTACATCATAGCGCAGTAGGAGAGAGTGGTTTCATCACAGTAGCACATTCAGAGATCGATTTATAGCGATTAATCTAAAATAATTTATAGAAAAAGGGAAAAAAAACGTGATGTTTGTCATAGACGGACAAGATTAATACGAGATGAAAGGGAAGTTCCTAATGAGTTCAGGAAGCTAAGATATAGCTCTGTGAGACCTTCACAGTGACAGGGCGGACGTTTTGATGAAGGGAGACCTTTAGAAAATATGCACATTTTATCTAACACTAAACATACAAATATGTATTTTACAGTTATAAGGAAGCTGACATTTTATAAAGTGATTATTCTAGATTTAGTAAGTATATAAATCATTTCAAGCCTTATTCATACAGTTCTGTTGAATAGGAAATACATCATATAAAATATTTCATATTTTTATCATATTTGTACTGTGTACTCCTCAAGTGACTACACCTCAGCAATTTATTTAAATAAAAATAAAAAACAGAAAAGTGAGACTTTAACCTTTCTTGGAGTATGCAACATTACTAGTTATTGTTTATGGCCCTCTCATGATAAATAATTACTTTTGGGGATTACTTAGATTACATTTTTGATTACATTTAGTTACATTTAACTAGTTTAAATAGCATAGTGCGTGCCAATGCTGCCTCAGCATTACGGCTAAGTTTCATACTAAGCTGTAGGCAGAAGTTCACCGAAATGATTACTAGGTAATTAGGCGGCAATAAAAGTTTGGGCTTTGATACCAGCAATACTTTTCAGATATATGGAAAAGGCAGAAAAACGTTGGTGGTATGGGAAAGTTGGCGGAAGAACGTCTTAGTATGAAAGGGATATCAGTCTGAGTGTTGATCCTGCAGTCAGGCTTTCCATTTCCTCTGCTCCCCACTGCTAGGGGCTAGGGGGCAGGCTTTACATCTCTCCTTCATTTGGTAATTAACTGAAGCCAGTGATTCAAGGACTTAGGAATCTCGTCATAAACCAAGAGGAAACACAACAGATGGACTGTTTTAACTCCATATAGGCCTAGGCCCATTTTCCCTCTGTGACACACATACTGAAAGGTTAGGTTATGATAGCCAAAAACACTTCAAATGTAAAACTGTATAAGAATATAATAAATATTTATCATATCATATCATATCTTCCTCCAGGTTCTGCAGACATAGCAGAGAACATCTGACCATCCCAAACGTAGTCTGACCCTGAACCCCGCACCCCAACTCCCATCCACACCTCCATCTCTCCCTTTTGCTCACGATGGCTGAGCCCCCAGAAACAGTGCACTTCCAGGGGGACCAAGCATCAGCAGAAACAGCAGCACTCGGCTCTGGGTCGGGTGAGTCCACAGAGGTGGAGTGTCCCATCTGCTACCACGAGTACAACCAGTGCGGCAAGTGTCCTCGCATGCTGGAATGCCTCCACAACTTCTGCACTGAGTGTCTCCGGAGGATTCAGCTGTCAACGTATCCACCTGACCCTGCGGACCCCCAGAGCCCTCGCAGCCTCGCCATTTCCTGCCCCCTCTGCCGCCACCCCACCCTGCTGGAGACCGGCGACCCCCTCACCCTGCCCTGCAACTCCCGCATCCTGGCTCAGCTGCCCCCCATGGCTTTCCGCACACCCGTGTCGGTGGCCGCCCACCTGGCCACCGTCACCCAGAGGGTGGTCCTCTCCCTGGATACCAGCAGGGACGCCCGCTTCATCATCCTGCCCACCGTGAGCCTAACGGTGGAGCAGATGCACCCAAGCGATAGGCCCCACGGTGGAGGTGTGGGCCTGGTGGGTGAGGTGGAGGTTCTGCAGCACCACAGGAGGACCCTGGCTGTGGTATTCTGGGGGTTGTTTTTGATGACCTGCGTGGTGGGGGTGGTGTTTGGGCCCAGCTTCTTCCGCAACTGAGGGGAGAAGGAACAGAGGGGCCTGTTCCAATACTTTTACGTGCAGCCGTCCTTCCTTTCTTGTTTCCTTATTTCCTTCCCCCTTACTCAAGGAAGGGTGTATTGTCAAAATATTTGAAAATGGCCTAAAATCTAGACGGAACTACGGGCCTACCTCAAACGTAGCCTCGAAACATCCTGCTAACTTCAATTCGACTGTAAATGACAAATATATTTACAAGATATTGAAGGTTGATGCATACAGGCTCATAATCACATGTAGTTGCTTTAATTGGTGGTGTTGAGACAATTCTATATAGACAGATCTACATTTTTCTTGCTATGCACTGATTTAGAGTTCCCTCTAGTGGTCTAATCTAGGAGCGCCTATTACATTGGGGCGCCAGGTAGCCTAGCAATTAGAGCGTTGGGCCAGTCAACCGAAAGGTTGCTTGTTTCAAATCCCTGATCCAAATAGGGAAAAAATCTGCTGATCTGCCCTTGAGCAAGGCGCTTAACCCTAATTGCTCCAGGGTTGCTCAATAATGGCTGATCCCTGGCCTTGACCCCACACTCTGAGGGTGTCTCAGGGGGAGTGGAATTTCACACCACACACTTGTACAGGTTACACCCTAGTGCATGTGTGAAACAGGACAAATATAAGCACCCCCTATTTGACCTTTGATTGTAATAGTCCTTGGCTATTTATTAAAAGCTTTTCATATGTTTAACATTTGACTCTCTCTCTCCCTGTGCGTGCATGTGTGTGTGTGTAACATCATTTAGACTACATCATGAAGATTAATTATGACTAAAGTGAATGTGGAAAATGTATTGTGGAATAAAATCACTGGAATATTTATTCAGGGGGACAGGGGCACGTTGAGAAAAAACGTAAAGGGAGCATACACGACGTCATACGCCGCGTTTACTTGCAACAGTCGAGAGAAAAGTTTTTAGAGTCCTCCTTTCCTCCATATGTTTTTGTTTGGGGAAAAGTTGTGGGTGGCCGATCGTGTGAATGGTTTTTAACCCCTTCGCCGTAGGAGAATGATATATTTAATATTTGGGAGATAGAAACTAAGGGGATATGCACGTGGTATAAGTATAATTTTTACTTTTTTGTTAGCTCTGGCCAGTGCAAACTTACTGGCTAGCGTTGTAAGAGCATTTCACCTCACCCCTTTTTCCCGTTAGCCTGCTAGCTTTCTCTTTCATAGCTTTTGTGGGACAGCTGAAAAAAGGGTTTGGAGAAATGGCGGAAACCAAAATAATATACCACATCGACGAGGAGGAGACGCCGTATTTGGTGAAGATCCCGATCCCTGCCGAAAATATCACTTTGTTGGATTTTAAACAGGTATTGAACAAGCCCAACTACAAATTCTTCTTCAAGTCTATGGACCAGGACTTCGGGTGAGTGAGAGCCAATGATTGTGCGAGTGTCGGGTTGTGGGTTTCAGGCAAATGATAAAGGAGAAAACCAACCAACACAGAATGAGTACAGTTGATTCGATTGTCTACGTTTTTGCAAAGTCTATTTCCCTTTGGCGTGTGTCCCAAAGATACCAAGGTGAAATGTTGTTACTCTTTGTTACAATAGGCTAACCATTTAGCTACGGTGCAAATCTCAACTGATACAATGTTGCAAATGAAAAGAGACAGTGGGAGAAAAAGTGTCACAAGGAGGGGGGAATGCTTGAGTTGATCAAATTTTTTGAATAGCGGGTTGGGATGTTTTATAGACAAGGTGACACATTTAGTTGGCCTGTGAATTAGGCAATTTTAATAGTATTTATTGACCCCATTTTTTTATTTACCCTTATATATGATAGTGATATAAGCACAATATGATCCAATTAATGTCACCAAATGTGCCATAACGTTATGAACGTTTGTGAATGACTTTCGCCTGTCGAATAGGGAGGAGATGTGGGGGGTGACTGACTGCACATAGAATGCAAACCATTCAATTAGGCCTCTCTCGCTATCCATCACACACCCTTCCCTTTCTCATAGCTAAGAGCCCCTTCATACTTAGAGATTGATATAAATGTACATAATTGGTACCTGGAGGAAAATGGAGGAGGGTCATGCTTTTTCAGTCCAGGGGAGGGTTTAGTATTTTTTTTTTAATTCTAGTCAAGGTGAGGGTCATGTAATTGATGAAATGTCAGTGTTTGAGTTGCTTATTAGGCTATATATCGACGTGTGCTATAGGCTACGAAGTGCATGCTCGGAGAAACGCAGAGCAAAGTTATATTTTTAAGATAGCTGCTGGGATGGTGTAAATAAAACTAGGCTCCATTACACATTGCAATGGCTATTCCAACCCTGAGCCCCTGCCTGCTCTGCTCCTGGGCCCCGATTCCATCCTGAGTTAAGCGCGTGTAAATGGAATGTAATACCATTTTAATGCGCGTTTCTCTCTATTTATTCTGACCTTAAACTTAAGCATGAGAGTAGCATGCTATTCACCCACTATTTGTTTGAGGTGGCGCTCGAAAACATGGTGTGTCTACAGATATGACAAATTCTGACCTTGACTTAATTTCCTAATAATTCCACAAATGTTATGCTCGAGGAAACCAGCCATATGGAAGCAAACTGAAAATCATATCAACATGACATGTATTGCGGCCCCATTTCCACGGTGAAATAGGATATAAATAGCTGTGCCATTTATTCAGAATTTTTGTTTGCCCTCATAATTTGCTTGGATGAAATTTGGAGACCCAAGCTATAGACTTCTGTAAATTGTCAAAGACTCCAGTCACCCAGGTCATAGACTGTTACCACACAGCAAGCAGTACCGGAGGGCCAAGTCTAGGTCCAAAAGGCTCCTTAACAGCTTCTACCCCCAAGCCATAAGACTGCTGAACAATTAATCAAATGGCCACCCGGACTATTGGCATTGACCCCCCCCCCTTGTTTTTACACTTAATTTTTATTTCACCTTTATTTAACCAGGTAAGCCAGTTGTAAACAAGTTCTCATTTACAACTGCGAACTGGCCAAGATGAAGCAAAGCAGTGCGGAATAAACAACCTCAACACAGAGTTACATATGGAATAAACAAAACGTACAGTCAATAACACAATAGAAAATCTATATACAGTGTGTGCAAATGTAGGAAGTTATGGAGGTAAGGCAATAAATAGGCCATAGTGCAAAAATAATTACAATTATAATTGCTGCTACTCACTGTTTATCTATGCATAGTCACTTTACCCCTACCTACATGTAGAAATTACCTCGACAAACTGTAGCCCCCATTAACTCGGTACCGGTACCCCCTGTATATAGCCTCATTATAGTTATTTTATTGTTCTCTTTCCTTTTCTTTGTACTTTAGTTTATTTAGTAAATATTTTCTTATCTCTATTTTCTTAAAACGGTATTGTTGGTTAAGGGCTTGTAAGTAAGCATTTCACGGTAAGGTTTACACCTGTTGTATTCGGCGCATGTGACAAATAAGATTTGGTTTGTAGGGCTAAGTTGATGTATGCGCTTTAGAATGTTTTGATTATATGCCCAGGCTTTTCTCCGTTTTATTTTACAATTTATATCATGTCAAACATTAGCTACTATCGAGACCCATCATCGGTAATACCCACATACATGTATTTTTGCATCATTGCATTCTGTTGACCTTTCTTTCCCCTGTCACGTCCTTGTAAGTTGTTCCAGAGGATCGCTAGCATTAGTGGATCATATTAGGCTAACGTTGTGCGATAATTTGGGACATGTAGCCTATTTTAGACATTATGGAACTTAGACCTCATGTAGCAGGTTAAACCTGGTGTACGGCGACTGGACCATTGTCATACAGTTCCATGATTAGCGAGAATTAGGGTAGATTTAAATGATTATTGTACAACCCCATGAGAAAATCTGTTGGCCAGCAAGTGGGAGGATTTTCAGCGGTTGAATTACATTTTATTTTCAGAGCGCACAAGGTAGCCACACCTGCAGAGCGTATTACGCAACAGAAAATGGTAAGTCTGAATATCAAAGACTGAAAAGTGCATAGAAAAGGCGTGGGTAGGAAAGGCATACATTTCTAAATTGGGGTCGGCCCTTGCTGATCAAAAACGTTTTTGTGTGCTGCCTAACTAATGGCTGTGCTGCGATTCAGGAGGAGAGTCAAAGGCCTAGTCCAAAAAAATCTGTAATTTGTGTGGTATTAAAAAATATTCTGCTAATCTGTAAAATGCCGTAGAATTGCATGACATTTTAATAAAAGGCTGTGCGCTCTCAAAATTCCTATGTTGCAATGCTTACAGGATGAAGAACAGGTTCTAAAACTGCATGCATACTAAGATGGCGCCGCGATCTCCAATAAAACATTGCATGGTTCTGTGTTTTTCTCCAACTTTATTAATCAGTTTGTTTCGTGCATTACCACACCTGGGTAGAACTATTGGAATACGAATCGCTGGGTACTCACTGTGCACCCGACCTCCCCAAATTCCCTGAGACGGCAGAACAATGGATTAGCTTCTTCGGCAAGGCGCCGAACTGCTTGGCAGTCCTACCGGAGAGTAGGAAGCGCCGCCGCCGTTGGAGAGGCAACCGTGGTGGGGTCTTAGTGAGATTAAGACGCCGGGTGACCCGTCCTCCATTACCGAGCATACTACTCGCCAATGTTCAATCATTATTGAACAGACTTGATGAACTCAAAGCGAGGATTTCCTTCCAGAGGGACATACTCTGTTTTTCTGAGACTTGGCTTTCCTCTGACATCCGAACGGATTATATACAACCAGTGGGTTTTACAGTTTTTCGTGCGGATAGGAAGCAGGCTCTCTCTGGCAAGAACAAAGGTGGTGGGCTATGCTTTATGACCAACAACACATGGTGCGACAGGGGAAATGTACAGGAACTTGCGAGCTTCTGCTCCCCCGACTTGGAATACTTGGCCATCAAAAGTTGCCCTTTTTACCTTCCGAGAGATTTCTCAGGGATTTTTGCCTTGGCTGTGTAAATCTCGCCCCAAGCCGACATGAAAAAAGCTCTCAAAGATCTTCATTGGACCCTGAACAAACTGGAGACCGCTTTCCCGGAGGCAGCGTTCATTGTTGCGGGGGACTTTAACAAAAGTAATTTGAGAACCGTGCTCCCAAAATTATTATCAACACATCGACTGTCTAACTCGCCAAAATTTTACTCTTGACCACTGCTACATGCCTTTTTGACACTTGGATAAGGCCGTCTCCCATCCTTCTTTCTGAGAATCTGACCATGACTCCATCTTGCTTCTCTCCACCTATTTACAAAGACTCGAGGGAAGTTCCGGTGGTCAGGTCTGTACAGCGTTGGTCCGACCAATCAGAATTCACGCTCCAAGACTGTTTTGATCATGTGGACTGGAATATGTTCTGGGTCGCTTCTGGAGATAACGTCAATGAATACGCAGACTCAGTCACCGGATTCCAAAAAAATATATGCATAGTTGACGTGATACTAAAATGGGTATCTTTCAAAACGTACCCAAATCAAAAACCGTGGATTGATAGCAGCCTTGTAGGAAAACTGAAAGATGCTGCTTATAAACAAGACAAGGTGAACGGGGACAATAGTTTGGTTAAACAGTACAAATATACACTGCTCAAAAAAATAAAGGGAACACTAAAATAACACATCCTAGAGTTGAATGAATGAAATAATCTTATTAAATACTTTTTTCTTTACATAGTTGAATGTGCTGACAACAAAATCACACAAAAATGATCAATGGAAATCAAATTTATCAACCCATGGAGGTCTGGATTTGGAGTCACCCTCAAAATTAAAGTGGAAAACCACACTACAGGCTGATCCAACTTTGATGTAATGTCCTTAAAACAAGTCAAAATGAGGCTCAGTAGTGTGTGTGGCCTCCACGTGCCTGTATGACCTCCCTACAACGCCTGGGCATGCTCCTGATGAGGTGGCGGATGGTCTCCTGAGGGATCTCCTCCCAGACCTGGACTAAAGCATCCGCCAACTCCTGGACAGTCTGTGGTGCAACGTGGCGTTGGTGGATGGAGCGAGACATGATGTCCCAGATGTGCTCAATTGGATTCAGGTCTGGGGAACGGGAGGTCCATAGCATCAATGCCTTTCTCTTGCAGGAACTGCTGACACACTCCAGCCACATGAGGTCTAGCATTGTCTTGCATTAGGAGGAACCCAGGGCCAACCGCACCAGCATATGGTCTCACAAGGGGTCTGAGGATCTCATCTCGGTACCTAATGGCAGTCAGGCTACCTCTGGCGAGCACATGGAGGGCTGTGCGGCCCCACAAAGAAATGCCACCCCACACCATGACTGACCCACCGCCAAACCGGTCATGCTGGAAGATGTTGCAGGCAGCAGAACATTCTCCACGGCGTCTCCAGACTCTGTCACGTCTGTCACATGTGCTCAGTGTGAACCTGCTTTCATCTGTGAAGAGCACAGGGCGCCAGTGGCGAATTTGCCAATCTTGGTGTTCTCTGGCAAATGCCAAACGTTCTGCACGGTGTTGGGCTGTAAGCACAACCCCCACCTGTGGACGTCGGGCCCTCATACCAACCTCATGGAGTCTGTTTCTGACCGTTTGAGCAGACACATGCACATTTGTGGCCTGCTGGAGGTCATTTTGCAGGGCTCTGGCAGCGCTCCTCCTGCTCCTCCTTGCACAAAGGCGGAGGTAGCAGTCCTGCTGCTGGGTTGTTGCCCTCCTACGGCCTCCTCCACGTCTCCTGATGTACTGGCCTGTCTCCTGGTAGCGCCTCCATGCTCTGGACACTACGCTGACAGACACAGCAAACCTTCTTGTCACAGCTCGCATTGATGTGCCATCCTGGATGAGCTGCACTACCTGAGCCACTTGTGTGGGTTGTAGACTCCGTCTCATGCTACCACTAGAGTGAAAGCACCACCAGCATTCAAAAGTGACCAAAACATCAGCCAAGAAGCATAGGAACTGAGAAGTGGTCTGTGGTCACCACCTGCAAAACCAGTCCTTTATTAGGGGTGTCTTGCTAATTGCCTATTTCCACCTGTTGTCTATTCCATTTGCACAACAGCATGTGCAATGTATTGTCAATCAGTGTTGCTTCCTAAGTGGACAGTTTGATTTCACAGAAGTGTGATTGACTTGGAGTTACATTGTCTTGTTTAAGTGTTCCCTTTATTTTTTTGAGCAGTGTAGCTTACACAGATCGCTCAAGATGGCGAAACACAAGTATAAGTGGAGGAGCAATTCAGCAGGTCGGACACAAGGTGTATGTGGCAGGGGCTACTAACAATCACTTATTACAAAAATAACCAATGCCACCCTACTGGATGAGCTAAACATAGTTTTATCAAGATTCGCTCACCATGACCCTGAGCTGCCGAGGAGAGCCCCCGATGACAATGTGGGCTACAGACTCAGTCTCTACTGAGGACATATGTAAGTCATTCAAATGTATTAACCCTCGCAGGGCTGCCGGCCCAGTCGGCATCCCTGCCGTGCTCTCAGAGCATTTGCAGACCAGCTGGCTGTTGTGTTCTCTGACATTTTCAATCTCTCCCTAGCTCAGGCTGCTATACCCACCTGCTTCAAGATGTCCTCTATCATCCCCGTGCCCAAGAAAGGGAAAGTAACTGAACGACTACCGACCAGTAGCACGCACTTCTGTCATCAGGAAGTGCTTCGAGAGGCTAGTCAAAGACCATATCACCTCCTCCCTCCCCGACACACTCGACCCTCTCCAATTGACCTACCGCCCTGACAGATCCATGGATGATGCAATCGCCATTGCACTGCACACTGCCCATACCCACCTGGACAAAAGGAATGCATATGTGAGGATGCTGTTCATCGACTACAGCTCGGCCTTCAATACCATTGTGCCCGAACTCCTCCCTATGCAATTGGGTCCTGGACTTCCTGATGGGCAGCCCCCAAGTGGTGAAGGTAGGGAACATGACCTCTTTGACACTGATTCTCATCAAGGGTGCGTCCTCATTACCCTCCTGTATTTCCTGTATACCCACGGCTGCGTGGCCTTACACAGTTCACGACACGACCGTAGTAGGCCTGATTAACAACAACTGTGAGACAGCCTACAGGGAAGAGGTAGGCACTCTGACAGCATGGTGCCAGGTAAACAACCTCTCCCTCAACGTTAGCAAAACAAAGGAGCTGATTGTGGACTTCAGGAGGAACCAGGCTGGACACGCCCCCATCCTCATCAACGGGAGACTGTCAACAACTTCAAATTCCTCGGTGTACACATCTCAGAGAAGCTGAAATGGTCTAGCCACACGGACATCGTAGTGAAGAAGGCTCAACAGCGGCTCTTCAACCTCTGGATGCTGAAGAAATGTGGCCTGTCCCCGAGGGCCCTGACTGTGTTCTACAGGAGCATCATGGGAAAAACTTAGACTGGCCAATAGTTTCTACCCTCAGACCATCTGGCTGCTGAATAGCCACCACTAGTCAGCTACCTACTCCACCCTCCCCCGTGGGAATCCCCCTATGGACATTTAGTTGAAGGGAAGGCCATCCATTTTTTCATTTGAGGTCAGATTTTCTCCATGTAACCCTTTATTATAAATAACGTTCACTCCCTTACTGCACACGTAAAAATACCATCGGCTACACACATTACTCAAATGTGAACTTGCGTAGCCTGCGTCTCGACCACTATCTCCAGAGGTAGCGCACTACACTTGCCCGACAGTTGCCCCCCTTGAATCAGGGCAGTGTTGAGCCAACACTCCTACAGTATAAATGGTAATAGCAGAGCAACGTTTTTGAAACAGCTGAAATGTATTGACATTTTCCTAATATTTGAGACTTGTTTTATTGAGTTTTTACCTGAAATTGCGCTAACATCCTGTTGCATTCTGAAACTGCCGGCTGCACTGAACCACCTAAAACTATGGCAGCCCATCCCCGCCACTAAAAACATGTCAAATGTAGATCATACAAATAGGAAATGTTTTTCAATTATTAACATTGTGTGGTGATTTCAGAGGTGGCACCAGATTGGTCGGGGGTGAAATTGTTTTCCTGGGGCCCAGAGTTTTTCCTGATCTGATAGTAGGCTAACCTAACCAACTCTGGACCCTAGATGTAGTGGATGACATAGTAATAAATCAGCTGTAAAAAAACAAAAAAAACGGTTTTATATGTGCTGTGATGGGACCAGATCATTGTTCTAATCAGGTCATATTGTTAAAAAAAATATCCTATTAAAATAAATAAGTAGTCGCACACTCGTATGTGCAACACTATTTATTTTGATAGCTTACAGTTTATTCACCTTTTTAGTCAGCACCTCTACACAAAATAATTGTATCTGGGTGTGGTCCAGCTCATGCTTTTCTAATAAAATCCTGATAAACTCCTGGCCCTAGGGAGGATGAAAACATGAAAACCCTTTACACAGACAGAGACCAACTGCGATTGGACAATACAATGAACAGGGCTGAGCACCCTGTATGCAGGGTTGCATCGTGTAGGCCTTTACATCTATAATGAAAAATAAACTCATACAGAATGTCATCACTATTGTGTTGATTGATTAATTCCAGTCAATAATTTGGGATTATAAAGGTCGCCTCTTCACCCGAAGTGTGAATATAAGCCAAATCTGAACACGTTCACAATTTCTTGGAACACAAATAAATGGGCCTAATTTAGGCTATAAACACATAGCTGAGGCTTGACGTGACGTTGTGTTTCCCCTGGCCCATATGGGATCAGAGCAGAAAGGATTATCTTGGCTACCTGCAGTAGGAGGCTACAGTTGATCAGACTGAGGCAGACTAATTGTGCACGTTGACAAATCATGAGGTATTTATTTTTTTGGGTGCCGGGTATGGGCTTCCATATAAAACAGCTCATTGTGGTGAATTCACTTTTACCCACGTTTTCAATTTTAACACATGTAATGAGTTGCATGACATTGATAAAAATGAAGCCTGGTTAGTGGTAAGGTAGACCTACTGTACTTTTATATTTGAATGAGAGGGTTAATCGTTCATTTTTGATAGGCTAACATTATTTGATGAAGACATGCTGTTATAGCAAGTCTGTGCTTTTGTCTTGAAGCTAAAATGTAATGTCCCTATTTGCCATGAAAATTAACTTGATCCCCCAAAAAACATTTCCACTGCATTTCAGCCCTGCCACAAAAGGACCAGCTGACATCATGTCAGTGATTCTCTCGTTAACACAGGTGAGTGTTGACGAGGACAAGGCTGGAGATCACTCTGTCATGCTGATTGAGTTAGAATAACAGACTGGAAGCTTTAAAAGGAGGGTGGTGCTTGAAATCATTGTTCTTCCTCTGTTAACCATGGTTACCTGCAAGGAAACACGTGCCCTCATCATTGCTTTGCACAAAAAGGGCTTCACAGGCATGGATATTGCTGCTAGTAAGATTGCACCTAAATCAACCATTTATTGGATCATCAAGAACTTCAAGGAGAGAGGTTCAATTGTTGTGAAGAAAGCTTCAGGGCGCCCAAGAAAGTCCAGCAAGCGCCAGGACCGTCTCCTAAAGTTGATTCAGCTGCGGGATCGGGGCACCACCAGTGCAGAGCTTTCTCAGGAATGGCAGCAGGCAGGTGTGAGTGCATCTGCACGCAAAGTGAGGTGAAGACTTTTGTAGGATGGCCTGGTGTCAAGAAGGGCAGCGAGGAAGCCACTTCTCTCCAGGAAAAACATCAGGGACAGACTGATATTCTGCAAAAGGTACAGGGATTGGACTGCTGAGGACTGGGGTAAAGTCATTTTCTCTGATGAATCCCCTTTCCGATTGATTCGGGCATCCGGAAAAAAGCTTGTCCGGAGAAGACAAGGTGAGCGCTACCATCAGTCCTGTGTAATGCCAACAGTAAAGCATCCTGTGACCATTCATGTGTGGGGTTGCTTCTCAGCCAATGGAGTGGGCTCACTCACAATTTTGCCTAAGAACACAGCCATGAATAAAGAATGGTACCTACACATCCTCCAAGAGCAACTTCTCCCAACCATCCAAGAACAGTTTGGTGACGAACAATGCCTTTTCCAGCATGATGGAGCACCTTGCCATAAGGCAAAAGTGATAACTAAGTGGCTCGGGGAACAAAACATCGAAATATTCGGTCCATGGCCAGGAAACTCCTCAGACCTTAATCCCATTGAGAACTTGTGGTCAATCCTCAAGAGGCGGGTGGACAAACAAAAACCCACAAATTCTGACAAACTCCAAGCATTGATTATGCAAGAATGGGCTGCCATCAGTCAGGATGTGGCCCAGAAGTTAATTGACAGCATGCCAGGGTGGATTGCAGAAGTCTTGAAAAAGAAGGGTCAACACTGCAAATATTGACTCTTTGCATAAACTGAATGTAATTGTCAATAAAAGCCTTTGACACATGGAATGCTTGTAATTATACGTCAGTATACCATAGTAACATCTGACAAAAATATCTAAAAACACAGAAGCAGCAAACTTTGTGAAGACCAACTTTTGACCACGACTGTACTCTGAGATGTAAACTTACTCACACAAACAAAAAACACCAACTTATGTTATAAAAACAGGCGCTTAAACAAACAAGTGCTCCTGCGTCATTACTGAGTTGTAGTCCAACATTTGGAAGTGTCTGACTCCTGGGTACCATACGTTAGACCTAGGCCTACTTCTACCACAACCGCAACATTTTGAAACAAAACTCAAGCGAGTCAGTTACAAGTAGGCTACATTTAAACTCGGCTCAGAAGTCAGCTGTCCAATCAAAACCGAGCTACTTTTCTCAGGGTCTGCTCCTTCAGCCCGTTGCCTCAGCAAAGTAACTTAAAGCATCGGTGTGTGTTTGCCAGCTCCATGTGTGTTTTCATTTGTGGGAGTGCGAGCCAGCTGTCAGACAGGCTGTGTGTGTCAGTCAGAGCAGAGCCAGCAGCGTGGAGTGGAGCAGACCAGGAGAACCTGGGGTTGGAGAGAGGCCATTTTGCTGGGTGTCTGGCTGGGGCAGAGTCGACAGGAAGCGAGGAGGGAGAGATGGAGAGGAGAGGTGGGGGAAGTGGATGGCGGATTTAGGTGTGCTGTGCGAGAGATTAGTAGATGGGAGGGAAAAAAAGTGTGTTTATTTGGGATGTGTGAGGCAAAGGAGTAACGGCTATGAGGGAATATTCAGAGTGTTTGAAGCATATTTTTAGTGCGTTGGTGAAATAGCTTAAGGGGAGGTCGTTTGTTTGTTTGGTATGGTGAGGTATGCAGACAATTACTCTGTTAGGGGTAGAATGTCACATCTGTCTGTCCCTTTCTGGATGCAATTTGAGTCCGTCCTCACAGAGCAAGAAAGAAGAGAAGGAGCGAGCAACTGAAAAGATTCAAAGAGACGGTGAGAAAAAGAGTGAGAGCAGAGTAAGAAAAAGAAGGTAGGAGGGAAAGCGAACAAGAGAAAGAGGGAGCAAGAGGGTTTAAAGAAAGAAGAAGAGGTGAGCGAGAGAGAGGGTCTAAACTAAGTTCTCACATTCACCAACCCCAGCACACTCACTCACACAAGGCCAGCCTCCTGCCGGTGACAATGCATCCCCAGTGCCCACAACAATCTGGCCCTGTGCTAACAATCACCCGCAACAATCTGGCCCTGTGCTAACAATCACCTGCAACAATCTGGCCCTGTGCTAACAATCACCCGCAACAATCTGGCCCTGTGCTAACAATCACCCGCAACAATCTGGCCCTGTGCTAACACTCACCCACAAAACCAACCCACAACTGCTGCTTACAAATCTGGCCTAGCAGACCATACTACATCCACACACACACACAACCTTCCTGCATGCAAAATGTGACTAAATGGTGCTGTGTTTGTGTGTGTCTCAGGGTTTCCGCTAGCCGGTAATAGCTGGCTTTTGGCCATAGAAAATAGAAAAGCCAATAAAGAAAATTGGAGCAGGCCAATTGTCCGGGAGAAGAAGAAGAAAATCCCTGTTGCGAAATAAATGTTTAGCCTGTTCACTGATGGAAATACATTTGACTGGTCATGCTTATCAGTCTATAGGCTAATTTGCATATGCGAGTATGTACCGTATATTCGTTATGTATCTTATCACATGCGTACAACAAACAGAGCCTTTGAGCGGACAATCTGTCAGACACCGCAAGAGCTGCTTCTGCTGCATCTCAAAAGGCAACGGAAGGCAGGTTTCATCAGCGCGTCACACACCACTTTGAAATGAGTTGGAGGCAGTATGCATTTTGAAAACATACTTCATTGTTTGAAACCTGAATGTTTTAAGACATATTTTGAGGCATGTTTTACCTTGCTTCAAAGTAGCCTATTAGATCTCCTCTCTTTCAAAATGTCTTTCTATTTGAATCTCTGTTGCATGAAACAGCTAGCATGTGCGCTGGCCTTTTTGACAATGGTGGTTTCCCGCTAATTGCATTATGGAACGAACATTTGAGCGTGGCCTGCTGCCTTGTGCACATTGCTGCACTTATAATGTGAAGAAATAATAGTGTATCAACATTTTAAGCTAAATGTTCTGATCTGTTGCACGAGACACATTGCTTTTTAAAGTTTCTTTGTAATGTAGCCTAGGGCTTCTGGTTGTATGAATTTGGGATCTATTGTCCCACAACTGTCCCAGAGTCTGTCTGGAATAGGATTAACCTTTCTACTATGGGGGATAGTAGATTTACATAGGCTATTGCAGTGGTCTCCAACCTTTTCTATCTAGCATGAGAGCTGCTATTTTTTTTCTTCTACCTTTCAAATACGCACCTTCTCCTCTCCCCTGCAACTCTTCCCCGGGTCCTTAGTGTACAAGAGAAAGTATTGCACTGTTTTCTGTCAATATACTGTACCTGGTAAAATAATGGTTAAAAAACAACTCTAAGGGGGTCTCTATAAAATCTGTGATTTCTCCACCCCCCCAAATTCTGTTAAATATTTTCCCAAATGATGTGTTCTGTTTAATTTTTCCTGGTTTTAGATTTGTTTTAGTTTTCACTCGCAAAATAACAATAGTTCAGTAGAGAAACAATGAATTTGGATGTTCTGAATCCATGTCAATGCTAAAATCACATCTGCATTTTTTTTTTTAGGTCTGGAAGATAACTAACAAATGTAGATTTTTTTTTGGTGTATTTCCCCATTAATTGCACATCTGGCCCTTTAATTGTGCATCTGGCCCTTTAATTGTGCATGTAGCGAGTGAGGAATGTGCCGTCTAATGTGCCGGTCTAGTGATGGTTCTGTACTGGTGCTGCTCATTTCATGTCAAAGTTTGCAAATAATAAATACAAATGATATACTTATTCATAATATACTTCTGCCAGGTAAGCCTACTTTACTGTTAACATTTCACTGAGAAGGCTTTGGGGAAATTATTTCTATCAACCCACAAGATGGTTAGGCCTATCACATCAACTGGCTACAGACGGCGTGATAGACAAACGCGCGTACCACACAGACAGACGGGGGAGAAATTGCTGGAAATTATTTGGCAGATATTGTTAGATTTGGCTTTTTTAAGCCAATCGTGTCTAACCAGGGGTGGCATGATGTCAAGTAGCGTTGACTAGATAGTAGCTGGGAGCTTGCGGTGTCTGATACTTCTGAGATTTGTTTGACAGTTTGCGGTGGAAATTGCATGTAGGCTACTTTCAGAATTGTTTGTTGAGCTACTCATAGCTGGGGCTGCCCAGTAGCTCACGATCGACCTGATTCTAGTCAGGGCAGTTGGTGAAGTGTCGTCTCTACACAGTACTCGTGTCCAGCCCAGGTCCTAAGTACTGCGGTAATAACATTGTGGCTAGACAGACAGAGATACATTATACAGCAGATGCTACCTGTCCATTTAAGAGTGAAGAGGTGGATGCAGAGGGAAAGAATAGTCTGATGGAGTTGTTTTTATAGAAGTCTTGAGAAACAATGGCTGGTCCATGAGTTTTAGTTGTAGGGAGTTTGTGTGTTTATCTATCTCCATTGTGGTTTGGGTAATGATGGTGAGTCATTGGGAAAACAAGCACAAACACAGCGGTATCCTCATGTTGCTCTTTACATCTGTCTCTGTGTATGAGTATTTGTCTCTCTGTGTTTGTTACGCTTGGCCTAATCACAATCGAATCAAACTCCTCGCTCTCTTTCTTTCTTTCTTCAGGGTGGTGAAGGAAGAGATCTCAGATGAAAGTGCCAAGCTCCCCTGCTTCAACGGACGAGTGGTGTCATGGGTAAGAACAGAGTTGGGAGAGGTAGACTGTACACCAGTATCCTGGACCAGTAAAAGACCCAGCAGGAGAAGGGGAGACTGGGGGGGGTACTTCCTGAATCGCTTTAAATTATTTTTCCAGGACTGAATTGTAAAAGTCAGGTTCCCAAGTCGAAACAATACTACTGAAATGGACCTAGCAGCTCAAATATATAACCTTTGAACCAGAGCCAGAGATGTAGCCTACAGACTCTGGCAAACTCATTCTGGAATTGAGAGTTTAAACAGGCGCCATGTTGGCGTCAAAAGTTCCAAACCATTACATTATCTTCTAAGAATGCCAATTAGAATGTTATTGTCATGGAACGCTTGGTGCCAACATGGCAGACATTTCTTTAACGACCTCTGTAGCTAGGGCCCTGCTTTTACTAGTAGAGCGTTTACAAAAACCCACTATCATAAACACCTTGGTCTGGGAACGTAACACTGACAGAAACAAAGGATTTCTTACATCCTCAAATTTCCCCGCTTATGATTACCTTACCCTACCCTAGAGAACATTATTACCTTGAGTCCTCCAGACAAAACATTGTGACTTGTCCAGGATAAGGGGGGTTGGGAGGAATGCATCTGCTAAGTGCATAAGAAGGAGGACAAGAAACAAGGGAGAGGGATTTGGACAAACAGAGGAGACCATAGGGACGGATACATGATAGGATGATGGAGTGCTCTATGGTCAAACAGCCATTAGAGGAGAGAGAGAGCGAGGGAGGAAAGTTTAAAGAAAGGGGGGCAAAGTGTTCTGTCACTTGGGGCAGGGATATTCAATCAAAACCGCAAACCGGTTCTCAAGGTTAAGTTCAAGACAGAACTTTATCCACAAAGCTCAAACACATTTGAGTGCATGTAGTTTGTTCAATGTTAAGTCCCTCTTCATACAACAACAGAAATGTATAGAAACCCAGAATCTGTGGTTTCTATACAGACTGGTGTGTGTATAGGTGTATGCTAGGTCTGTAGGGAATAGAATGCCAGTGGTTGTTTCCTTTTGCCTTGCAGCCATCCATGGAGGAGTGTGTGTGTCTGTGATGTTTGTGTGTGCGTCCGTTTTCATTCTCTAAAGCACTCTGGGTATGTAATGGAGGGAGACGGGCTAAGTGTTGGGTTAGCATTTCAGTTGGCCCCTGAGATTTTCCTCAAAGGAGTAAAGATGTGTTTGTGTCAAAGTAATTGACATCTCTTACCCCCATTTTTTCCCCTCCCTCCCTCCCTTTCTTTTAACCCCATATTTATTTTCTCTCCCCCTCTTCAACCTATTTCCCCCCCCCCGTCTCTCGTATGCTCTCCTCTGCTTCTTACTTAATTATTTTGCCCTCATCCTCCTTTTTTATCCTCCATCCTCACTATCATCCCTTTTCAACTCCTTTCCCCCCACTTCCTCCCCTACTTCCCCCGCCTGTCCCACCCCTCTCTGTCCCTCCATCCATCTCTGCTCTATTCTCCTCAGTTGGTATCATCAGACACCCCAGCAGCAGCAGCAGCAGAGCTGGTATCACCAGTCCTTCCTCCACCCCCAGCAGAAGTCCGGCCCCTGCCCTCACCCCCTCCTCCTCCCCTCCCACCCCCACCTGTCGAGAGGACCGGGGGCATCGGTGACTCCAGACCCCCATCGTTCCAGTACTTACACACATGCATGCACACACACACACACACACACACACACACACACACACACACACACACACACACACACACACACACACACACACACACACACACACACACCCTTTCCCACAATCACAGTATCCTAGTCTCACTCTGCTGTATCTTTCACACTGTATCTAGTGTATTCTGTTCACTCCAGCCATCATGTTACCTACTGTTAAATACAACAGCCCATTTCAAGATGATCTTAGCCTGTGCCGCCCATTGACTCTAAGCACCTGTCTAGAAGATCATAATACACAGCAAACCTGGGTTCAAATAGTGTTTAAAATCATTAGCTGCACTAGATTGAGTGTGCCTGACACAATGGGACCAATGGAATGGTCAAACTCGCCCATCTACCACTCAAGGCAGACTAAAGTAATCGCTCAAAGTGATTGAAAATTCAGATTTGAGTATACACTTTTCATATTAATGAGGTATGCTTGTTTTTGTGAGGAATCTTATCTCAGTGAAATGTCAATGGAGCACTGAGCATACCGCAAGCTTTTTATTTTCAAAGCATTTTATATTTAATTCAGCTCGTGTTAATTTAGCTTTTTGCGACCAGCTGAAACAACTTTGCAGACGACCACCACAAAATGTAAAGACCTCAAAAGTCGCTGCGAGAAAGCGGCGCTTCTGTCAACAGAGCTCGGTGTGTATTATCGGGTATATTAGGTTACGAAATCTGACTTTTTGGATATCATTTTTATGATATGTTAGAGAAAGACCCCACTGAACGATTCAGAACATTAAAGAATCATATTTGTCTTGGGAAAATGTATTTTATAACATATTGAAGTTACATTTCATCACCAAAGTGCATTTCACCCGCCCTGGGCAGAGTGGGTGGACACCCTACACATTATATGGTAGCTATCTGTCCTCAGGTTGGAATATGATCTGTCTTGTAGCCTATTTGAGTACAGGTTATATGTGCTGCTATTTGTGGTTTATTAGATAATGTATGTCACAGAGCCGACATACAATACCATCTCGCATTCACCCATAGAATTAGAATGAGTAGAATGGACCAAATAATGATAATTCTATGTTTTCCCCACTTTTCCCCTCTCCTCTCCCTATCCAGTCCCAATGCAGCAGGCAGTGTGGAGAACCTGGATGACCAGTCAGAAACAGAGTCTGTGGTGTCCTTTAGGAGAGAGAGACCCAGACACAGGGAGGCCATGGAGCAACGTGGTGAGCACTACACAGCACACACTCTGTCACATGATGGAACAGCACTGGGTTGTGTTCAGTAGGGCACACGTAGGAAAAAACGGAAAATGACAATGATCGGTTCTAATTGGCCAATGTCAGGCTTCCCGTTTTCAAAATGTTTTCTCCCATTTCGTACCTACCAATCACAACCCTTGTTCTAGTGGTAAAAGCAATTGACATTGACAACCTGACTAAACATGAGTCATAGTAAAGCCTCTCTTTCTCTCGCCCTCTCTCCTCTCCCCTCACGCTGTCTCTCTCTGTGGTGCCTCAGGGCCGAGGATGAATGGCCAGAGCGGCATGGAGCAACACCTAGCGGGCTATGAGAGCGCTACCACTGTGATGAGCAGCGAGCTGGACACCACCAGTTTCTGTGACTCTGAGGAGGACGACACCATGAGCCGATTCAGCGGCTCCACGGAGCAGAGCACGGCGTCCAGGCTGCTCAAACGCCACCGCAGACGCAGGAAACAGCGCCCCCCGAGGCTAGAAAGGGTATAGTTTTCTTAATTTTTTTACTTTAAACATCGCAAGTCAGAAATGGGCCATTCTGCGTTGGAATGTATTGTATTTTTACTGTGTTTTTCCCATGTCTTGTCCCAGGCATCGTCGTTCAGCAGTGTGACAGACTCCACCATGTCTCTGAACATCATCACCGTCACACTCAACATGGGTCAGTAACGTTACACTGTTCCCTTCTAATGTCTCTCCATCGTCTGTTTTTACCTCTTCCATCTGTTTTTCTGACCTTCTCTTGGACTGTCATGCTTTTTCACAGTATTTTATACCTCAAACCTACCGTCTACCTAACCAGTACTCTGCCCGTCCATTATTTATTTATTTATTTTTCTTCTGGAAATGGCCTACAAATCCTAGCCTGGTGAAACCAGCCTGATCTTGCAATGGCTCACATTCTGTGAAGTGAAACGCAAGTGCAGCGACCAGGCTATAGAAATCCACCCCTCACACATTTCTGCCCTATTGACCTCCCTATGGGCCGTGGTGAAAAGTAGTGCACCATTTAGGGAATAGGGTGCCTTTTGGGACAAAGCTCAATCTCATCACCTCTTCCTCTCCTTTGCCCCCCTGTAGAGAAGTATAACTTCCTGGGTATCAGCATCGTGGGGCAGAGCAACGAGAGGGGAGATGGGGGCATCTACATCGGCTCCATCATGAAGGGAGGGGCGGTGGCCGCAGACGGACGCATCGAACCCGGGGACATGCTCCTACAGGTGCGGGCTGACTGGGTGACTACAGGATGTCACTAGATAGCCATGCTACAACTGGTGATTACGTGAGCCATTTGTTCTTGACTTAGGATTCAACCATTCATGTTTACTGACTCTGTCTTTCTCTTCAAGGTGAACGACATCAACTTTGAGAACATGAGCAACGATGACGCGGTACGCGTACTGAGGGAGATTGTACACAAACCGGGGTCAGTGGCTAACATAAATACATTCACGTTGACATTCCCAACCAGTTGACTTTGTGTGAAATGTCTGGTCAGTTGACATGTGGTGACGATTGTGGTGATGATGACCTGTCTCGCTCTCTCTCTCAGACCCATCATCCTGACAGTGGCCAAGTGCTGGGACCCGTCACCTCAGGGCTACTTCACCCTCCCTCGCAGTGAGTAGTAGGCTGCACGCCTCGTCTCTACTATAGAGATAGTTGGAAGACTGAGTAGTTAACTTGTACAGATACTCTATGGTCTTTATATAGTGATGCCATCAATACATTATCCTCAGAAATGCTAAATAAATTATGTTTCAGATGGAATAAATTAGATATTTTGTCGTCGTCCCCCCCCTCTCTTTGTAGATGAGCCGATCCGGCCAATAGACCCAGCAGTGTGGGTGAACCACTCGGTGGCCCTGACGGGGGCTTACCCCCCCTACACCGCCAGCTCCGCTCTCAGCACAATCACCTCTTCCTCCGTCACTGAGACAGAACGTGAGTACCCCACTCTTTCTCTTTTTATCTCTCTTTCGTCTCTATTTTAGCATTCTCTCTTTTCAACTTTGTCTACTCTCACGCTCTGTTCAATTCCTCCATTCACTCTTTCCCTCTCTCCCTGTCTCTCTCTCTCTCCCTGTCTCTCTCTCTCTCTCTCTCTCCCTGTCTCTCTCTCTCTCTCTCCCTGTCTCTCTCTCTCTCTCCCTGTCTCGCTCTCTCCCTGTCTCGCTCTCTCCCTGTCTCGCTCTCTCCCTGTCTCGCTCTCTCCCTGTCTCGCTCTCTCCCTGTCTCGCTCTCTGTCTGTCTCGCTCTCTGTCTGTCTCGCTCTCTGTCTGTCTCGCTCTCTGTCTGTCTCGCTCTCTGTCTGTCTCGCTCTCTGTCTGTCTCGCTCTCTCTCTCTGTCTCTCGCTCTCTCTCTCTGTCTCTCGCTCTCTCTCTCTGTCTCTCGCTCTCTCTCTCTGTCTCTCGCTCTCTCTCTCTGTCTCTCGCTCTCTCTCTCTGTCTCTCGCTCTCTCTCTCTGTCTCTCGCTCTCTCTCTCTGTCTCTCGCTCTCTCTCTCTGTCTCTCGCTCTCTCTCTCCGTCTCTCGCTCGCTCTCTCTCCCTGTCTCTCGCTCGCTCTCTCTCCCTGTCTCTCGCTCGCTCTCTCTCCCTGTCTCTCGCTCGCTCTCTCTCCCTGTCTCTCGCTCGCTCTCTCTCCCTGTCTCTCGCTCGCTCTCTCTCTCTCTCCCTGTCTCTCGCTCGCTCTCTCTCTCTCTCCCTGTCTCTCGCTCGCTCTCTCTCTCTCTCCCTGTCTCTCGCTCGCTCTCTCTCTCTCTCCCTGTCTCTCGCTCGCTCTCTCTCTCTCTCCCTGTCTCTCGCTCGCTCTCTCTCTCTCCCTGTCTCTCGCTCGCGCTCTCTCTCTCCCTGTCTCTCGCTCGCTCTCTCTCTCCCTGTCTCTCGCTCGCTCTCTCTCTCTCCCTGTCTCTCGCTCGCTCGCTCTCTCTCCCTGTCTCTCGCTCGCTCGCTCTCTCTCCCTGTCTCTCGCTCGCTCGCTCTCTCTCCCTGTCTCTCGCTCGCTCGCTGTCTCTCGCTCGCTCGCTCGCTCTCTCTCCCTGTCGCTCGCTCGCTCTCTCTCCCTGTCTCTCGCTCGCTCGCTCGCTCTCTCTCCCTGTCGCTCGCTCGCTCGCTCGCTCTCTCTCCCTCGCTCTCTCTCCCTGTCTCTCGCTCGCTCGCTCTCGCTCGCTCGCTCTCTCTCCCTGTCTCTCGCTCGCTCTCTCTCCCTCGCTCTCTCTCCCTGTCTCTCGCTCGCTCTCTCTCCCTGTCTCTCGCTCGCTCGCTCTCTCTCCCTGTCTCTCGCTCGCTCTCTCTCTCTCCCTGTCTCTCGCTCGCTCGCTCTCTCTCCCTGTCTCTCGCTCGCTCGCTCTCTCTCCCTGTCTCTCGCTCGCTCGCTCTCTCTCCCTGTCTCTCGCTCGCTCGCTCTCTCTCCCTGTCTCTCGCTCGCTCGCTCTCTCTCCCTGTCTCTCGCTCGCTCGCTCTCTCTCCCTGTCTCTCGTTCGCTCGCTCTCTCTCCCTGTCTCTCGCTCGCTCGCTCTGTCTCCCGCTCTCTCCCTGTCTCGCTCTCTCGCTCTCTCCCTGTCTCTCGCTCTCTCCCTGTCTCGCTCTCTCGCTCTCTCCCTGTCTCTCGCTCTCCCTGTCTCGCTCTCTCCCTGTCTCGCTCTCTCCCTGTCTCGCTCTCTCCCTGTCTCGCTCTCTCCCTGTCTCGCTCTCTCCCTGTCTCGCTCTCTCCCTGTCTCGCTCTCTCCCTGTCTCGCTCTCTCCCTGTCTCGCTCTCTCCCTGTCTCGCTCTCTCCCTGTCTCGCTCTCTCCCTGTCTCGCTCTCTCCCTGTCTCGCTCTCTCCCTGTCTCGCTCTCCCTCTGTCTCGCTCTCTCCCTGTCTCTCGCTCTCTCCCTGTGTCTCGCTCTCTCTCTCTCTCTCCCTGTCTCGCTCTCTCTCTCTCTCTCCCTGTGTCTCGCTCTCTCTCTCTCCCTGTCTCTCGCTCTCTCTCTCTCCCTGTCTCTCGCTCTCTCTCTCTCCCTGTCTCTCGCTCTCTCTCTCTCCCTGTCTCTCGCTCTCTCTCTCTCCCTGTCTCTCGCTCTCTCTCTCCCTGTCTCTCGCTCTCTCTCTCTCCCTGTTTCTCGCTCTCTCTCTCTCCCTGTCTCCCTGTCTCTCGCTCTCTCTCTGTCTCCCTGTCTCTCGCTCTCTCTCTGTCTCCCTGTCTCTCGCTCTCTCTTTCTCTCTCTCTCCCTGTCTCTCGCTCTCTCTCTCTCTCCCTGTCTCTCGCTCTCTCTCTCTCTCCCTGTCTCTCTCTCTCTCTGTCTCTCGCTCTCTCTCTCTCTCCCTGTCTCTCGCTCTCTCTCTCTCTCTCCCTGTCTCTCGCTCTCTCTCTCTCTCTCCCTGTCTCTCGCTCTCTCTCTCTCTCTCTCCCTGTCTCTCGCTCTCTCTCTCTCTGTCTCTCGCTCAATTAAATTAATTTCAATTCAATAGACTTTATTGACATGGCAAGTAAAATTACTTATATTGTCAAAGTATAGATATAACAAAAATGGTGGGACCAACAGCAATAATAATTTTGGTTAGTGAACTGAGCCTCAGAACCAGCTGGCTGAGGGGACTCTTCTCTTGTTTCATCTATTGACATAGTAGAGCTGTGTGATGGAATGTTTTGGGGTCACTTGTTTTTAGATGGTTGTAAAATGTGGCTATTTTTTCTATTCGAATAAGGAGGGGGTATTGGCCCAATTCTGCTCTATATGCGTTATTTTGAGTTTTTCTTTGCACTTGCAATACAGTCTTGCAAAACTCTGCATGCAGTATTTCAATTGGATGTTTGTCCCATTTGGTAAATTCAGTATTAGAGAGCGGAACCCATACTTCGCTGCCATATAGAGCAATTGGTTCTATAACTGATTGGACAGTTTTGAGCCAGATTCTAATTGGAATTTCGATTTTAATATTCCTTTTAATGGCATAGAATGCTCTTCTTGCTTTGTCTCTCAGCTCATTCATAGCCATGTGAAAGCTACTTGTGTTGCTGATATTTAGTCCTAGATACGTGTACTTTTTGGTGTGTTCTAATAGAACTGTGTCCAAATAGAAATCATCCTCTCGCTCTCCCGAGTGGCGCAGTGGTCTAAGGCACTGCATCGCAGTGCTAGCTGTGCCACTAGAGGTCCTGGTTCGAATCCAGGCTTTGTTGTAGCCGGCCGCGACCGGGAGACCCATGGGGCGGCGCACAATTGGCCCAGCGTCGTCCAGGGTAGGGGAGGGAATGGCCGGCAGGGATGTAGCTCAGTTGGTAGAGCATGGCGTTTGCATGCCAGGGTTGTGGGTTCGATTCCCACGGGGGGCCAGTATGAAAAAATTAAAAATTAAAATAATGTATGCACTCACTAACTGTAAGTCGCTCTGGATAAGAGCGTCTGCTAAATGACGTAAATGTAAATTTCCGGACCTTTTTTTGGAATATCATTATATTCTTTCTTTTTTTATTAATGATACTGCAGAGAATTTTCCCCAAGTTGCTGTTAACGCAAATTCCTCTGTAATTATTTGGGTCAAATTTGTCTCCATTTTTATAAATTGGTGTGATCAATCCTTGGTTCCAAATATCGGGGGAAATACCTGCAGTTAGGATATTGTTGAAGAGTTTGAGTATAGCCAATTAGAATTTGTGTTCTGTATATTTGATCATTTCATTTAAAATACCATCAGCACCACAGGCCTTTTTGGGTTGGAGAGTGCAAAGTTTTTCCAATAATTCTTGTTCTGTAATTGGGGTATCCACAGGATTATGATAGTCTTTGACTGCTGATTCAAGGATTTGTAATTTTTCTTGTATATCTTGTTGTTCTGGGCTCTTTGTTATATTGCTGTAGAGGTTTGCAAAGTGATTTCTCCACATATCCCCATTTTGGATAGCCAATTCCTCATTATGAGGTTTGTTTAATTTATTCCAATTCTCCCAGAAGTGGTTTGATTCTATGGATTCCTCAATCACATCCAGCTGATTTCTAATGTGCTGTTCTTTTTTTGTTCTTAGGGTGTGTTTGTATTGCTTCAGTGTTTCCCCATATTGAAGGCGTATATTTTTGTTGTCTGGGTCTCTGTGTTTTTGATTAGATATATTTCTCAATTACTTTCTTAGATTTTTGCAATCATTATCAAACCATTTTTCATTATCTATTATTTTTGGTTTGCTCTTATGTTTCTTAAGATTAGCCAAGGAGGCTAATTTGTCAAATATAACGTTTATGCCGGGGCGGCAGGTAGCTTAGTGGTTAAGAGCGTTGTGCCAGTAACCGAAAGGTCGCTGGTTCTAATCCCTGAGCCGACTAGGTGAAAAATCTGTCGATGTGCCCTTAAGCAAGGCACTTAACCCTAATTGCTCATGTAAGTCGCTCTGGATAAGAGCGTCTGCTAAAATGACTAAAAAAAATAAATAAAATGTTCCAAACGGCCAAATTTACACCTTCATTGCTTTAGGAGAATGTTAAGGCTAAAAAGTTGTCCAGGAGAGATTGTATTTTTTGGCTACTAATTGCTTTTTGTTAGATTTCTGTACTGTTTGCACTCCATCTATAGGTCTGTTTAGTACCATGTGATTTATTGGGCCGTGATGCTTCATGGTTGGGTTCTGCTCTTCTCAGATACACTGTGATTTTACTGTGGTCTGAGAGAGGTGTTAGTGGGCTGACTGTGAAGGCTCTGAGAGACTCTGGGTTGAGGTCGGTGATGAAGTAGTCTACAGTACTCCTGCCAAGGGATGAGCTGTAGGTGTACCTACCAAAAGAGTCCCTTCTTAGCCTACCATTGACTATGTACAGACCCAGTGTTCGACAGAGCTTCAGGAGCTGTACTCCATTTTTGTTTTTCACTTTGTCATAGTTGTTTCTGGGGGGGTATGTGGGGAGGGAAAGGTTGTTGCTTCCTGGTAGGTGTTTGTCCCCATGACTGTTAAGAGTGTCTAGTTATTCTGCTGTTCTAGCATTCAGGTCTCCACAGACCAGCACATTGCCTTGGGCCTGAAAGTGACTAATCTCCCCCTCTAGAATGGAGAAAATATCTTCATTGAAGTAGGGTGACTCTGAGGGGGGAATGTACAGTGAGGGAAAAAAGTATTTGATCCCCTGCTGATTTTGTACGTTTGCCCACTGACAAAGAAATGATCAGTCTATAGTTTTAATGGTATGTTTATTTGAACAGTGAGAGACAGAATAACAATGAAAAAATCCAGAAAAACGCATGTCAACAATGTTGTAAATTGATTTGCATTTTAATGAGGGAAATAAGTATTTGACCCCCTCTCAATCAGAAAGATTTCTGGCTCCCAGGTGTCTTTTTATACAGGTAACGAGCTGAGATTAGGAGCACACTCTTAAAGGGAGTGCTCCTAATCTCAGTTTGTTACCTGTATAAAAGACACCTGTCCACAGAAGCAATCAATCAGATTCCAAACTCTCCACCATGGCCAAGACCAAAGAGCTCTCCAAGGATATCAGGGACAAGATTGTAGACCTAAAAAGGCTGGAATGGGCTACAAGACCACTGCCAAGCAGATTGGAGAGAAGGTGACAACAGTTGGTGCGATTATTCACAAATGGAAGATAACACAAAATAACTGTCAATCTCCCTCGGCCTGGGGCTCCATGCAAGATCTCACCTCGTGGAGTTACAATGATCATGAGAACGGTGAGGAATCAGCCCAGAACTACACGGGAGGATCTTGTCAATGATCTCAAGGCAGCTGGGACCATAGTCACCAAGAAAACAATTGGTAATATACTATGCCGTGAAGGACTGAAATCCTGCAGCGCCCGCAAGGTCCCCCTGCTCAAGAAAGCACATATACAGGGCCGTCTGAAGTTTGCCAATGAACATCTGAGTGATTCAGAGGAGAACTGGGTGAAAGTGTTGTGGTCAGATGAGACCAAAATCGAGCTCTTTGGCATCAACTCAACTCGCCGTGTTTGGAGGAGGAGGAATGCTGCCTATGACCCCAAGAACACCATCCCCACCGACAAACATGGAGGTGGAAACATTATGCTTTGGGGGTGTTTTTCTGCTAAGGGCACAGGACAACTTCACCGCATCAAAGGGACGATGGACGGGGCCATGTACCGTCAAATCTTGGGTGAGAACCTCCTTCCCTCAGCCAGGGCATTGAAAATGGGTCGTGGATGTGTATTCCAGCATGACAATGACCCAAAACACACGGCCAAGGCAACAAAGGAGTGGCTCAAGAAGAAGCACATTAAGGTCTTGGAGTGGCCTAGCCAGTCTCCAGACCTTAATCCCATAGAAAATCTGGAGGGAGCTGAAGGTTTGAGTTGCCAAACGTCAGCATCGAAACCTTAATGACTTGGAGAAGATCTGCAAAGAGGAGTGGAACAAAATCCCTCCTGAGATGTGTGCAAACCTGGTGGCCAACTACAAGAAACGTCTGACCTCTGTGATTGCCAACAAGGGTTTTGCCACCAAGTACTAAGTCATGTTTTTCAGAGGGGTCAAATACTTATTTCCCTCATTAAAATGCAAATTAATTTAGAACATTGTTGACATGCGTTTTTCTGGATTTTTTTGTTGTTATTTTGTCTCTCACTGTTCAAATAAACCTACCATTAAAATTATAGACTGATCATTTCTTTGTCAGTGGGCAAACGTACAAAATCAGCAGGGGATCAAATACCTTTTTTCCCTCACTGTATGTGGCACAGAGGAAGATGTTTTTATCTGTTAAGATAGCCTCCTTGTTGATTTTTAGCCAGATAAAGAATTCTCCTGTTTTGATCAATTCGATTGAATTAGTTAGTTCAGATTTATACCATATTAGCATTCCCCCAAGTCTCTGCCCTGTGTGATTCCTTTTAATTTGGTGGATGGTACGATTATCTCCCTATAACCTAGTGGACAGCCAGTGGAAACATCACCTCTGCACCATGTTTCCTGTAGTACTACAATATCAACATCATCAATTTATTTAAGGAAGCCTGGGTTTCTGCTCTTTAGCCCAAAAGCAGAGGACTTCAATCCTTGTAAATTCCAACATGCAACGTAAAAAGACTTCATAACTGTTAGGCCTCGTCTGGGTGGGTCTGAAGCTGGGCTGGGGTGGTCTGTGCTGTGTTGGATGTGGTGGGCATTGAGGTTGGTGGTGCTGTGGCCGTGGCTGGGGGGTCCAGGGTGCTGATCCGGGGTGTTGTCTCTGTGATCTCGGGGGGCTAGGGGGGAGGGCTGGGGTGGTCTGTGCTGTGCTGGATGTGGTGGGCATTGAGGTTGGTGGTGCTGTGGCCGTGGCTGTGGGGTCCAGGGTGCTGATCCGGGGTGTTGTCTCTGTGATCTCGGGGGGCTAGGGGGGAGGGCTGGGGAGGCCTGGCTGGTTGAGGTGGGCTCATCTGCTGTGTGAGGGCAGGTCATAGTGGTGATCTAGCTACTCCTGCAGCCTGTCCTCTGTTCTCCTTCTCTCCTGCAGCTCCTCTCTTAGTGTGGTCAGCTCGTTATTACTGCTCTGCCTGTCTTTTTGGAGCTCTCTCACCTCCTTTGTTAGATCAGCCAGCTCTCTCTTGAGTCCGTCTCTCTCTTGCTGAACTTCTTTCAGCTGTGTTGCAAGGCTGCTGTCCTGCTCTGTCCGCACCTTGGTTAGGAGCTCCTCTAAGGTGTGGATGTCTGGTTGCTGTTTGCTCACACTCTCCCTGAGCAGGACCACCTCCCCCTCCAGTTTGGTGAACTGATCCCTCATGGCAGCCATGGTGGTGAGGAGGCCCTTAGCCTGCTCTGCACTGAGGGGGTCGCTCCTCCTGGGGCGTGTCCTCCACTATGGTGGGAAGAGAGGTGCTGGATGTGCCTTTTTGGGTGGGGATAGTGAGGGTGGTGCTGGTGGAGTTTGTCTTGTGGGAGGGCATGTCACTGGTGGTGTCCTCTCTCTCTGCTCTCTCCTTAATGGTCTGAAAGTCTGTTTCAAACAGCCTAAGGTTACCTTGCACCATGACAGTCCCAGTCTTGTAGAGGTTGATTGTTATCATGGTGCTGTCAGGGTCGTCTGTCTCTTTGACTTTCAGCTTCCACCCATTACAGATTCCCTCTTTCTTTACGGATGGGTATTGAGAGCAGACTGCTGAGCGCCATGCATTTGGCTGGTCAGTGAGAAAGATGAGATTACTCACATCACCGTTTTTGTAGAGGTCTATGAAAAGGGTTTCTGGCCTCCCCTTTAGTAGATTCTGTTTAAAAGCTTTCCTCGTTGTGTCATTTTTGGCCTCTGGGGGGTAGAGAATGGACTCAGCGCTGAGGGGGAGTGGGGACATGGTGCCTGTGGGCTCTGCTACTGCTACTGCTACTGATCTGTTCTGCTGCACCGTTGCCATGGCAACCACTTTTGTTTGTCTGTTGCTAGCTAGCTCCTGTTTAGCTCAAAAACCAGCAAAAATAATGAAACATCTTCACACACAAAAACAGAAGATATGTTTAAAGTTAGAGTCCGTGCTTCTTTTTGATTTACTCACTCAGTTTGGTTGTTTGATGTAGTTGTATTAACTCCCCTTGCTAGGTTTGTTCTAGCTCCATTTTCTGGCTGGCTGGCTTGTTAGCCTGCTGGCTAGGTTTTTGTTGTGTAGCTAGCTAGTGAGAGTCAAAACTTCTTAATTTGAGGCGCAAAGTTACTTTTTTTTCCTATTCTGATTTAATAGACTTCTTGTCTTGAATTCTTTTTAGATTTGAGTGTTTATCTCATTCTAAAAACAAAAAAACTGAAATAAATCAGGAGCTCATGTTGAGCATGACTTCTCTCTCTCTCTCTCCCTCTCTCTCTGTGTGTCTCTCTCTCTCTGTGTCTCTGTCTCTCTCTCTCTCCAGGTTTTGATGACTTCAACCTGTCCCTCCACTCTGACATGGCGTCGGTGGCTAAGGCCATGGCGTCCCCAGAGTCTGGCCTGGAGGTCAGAGACAGGATGTGGCTCAAGATCACCATCCCCAACGCCTTCCTGGGTGAGAGAGCGTGAACACTGAGGGCCATAGTGACGCTGTGGATGGAAAAGGGGATTGAACTGATAAAGCAAATCTCTCCTGTTTTTCTCCTCTCTTTTCTCGTCCCTGTGTGTGTGTGTGTCCCTGTGTGTGTGTGTGTCCCTGTGTGTGTGTGTGTCCCTGTGTGTGTGTGTGTGTGTGTGTGTGTGTCCGTGTGTCCCTGTGTGTCCCTGTGTGTCCGTGTGTCCCTGTGTGTCCGTGTGTGTGTGTCCCTGTGTGTGTGTCCCTGTGTGTGTGTCCCTGTGTGTGTGTCCCTGTGTGTGTGTGTGTGTCCCTGTCTGTGTGTGTCCCTGTCTGTGTGTGTGTGTGTCTGTGTCTGTGTGTGTGTGTGTGTGTGTGTGTGTGTGTCCCCCTGTCTGTGTGTGTGTGTGTCCCTGTCTGTGTGTCTGTCTGTGTGTGTGTGTCCCTGTCTGTGTGTGTGTGTGTGTGTGTCCCTGTGTGTGTCTGTGTCCCTGTGTGTGTGTGTCCCTGTGTTCCTGTGTGTGTGTCCCTGTGTCTGTCTGTCTGTCCAGGTTCTGACGTGGTGGAGTGGCTTTACCACCACATCGAGGGCTTCCAGGACCGCCGTGAGGCCCGGAAGTACGCCAGTAACCTGCTGAAGGCCGGCTTCATCCGCCACACGGTCAACAAGATCACTTTCTCAGAACAGTGCTACTACATCTTCGGTGACTTCAGCGACTGCGAGAACTGTGAGGACTAATGGGGGGACTTTTGCTGAATACCTTTTTGTACAGAAAAACCTGAATAGTTTTGATTGCTTGGATTTTAATTTGAAAAACGCATTTGTGGAAAGGTTGATGCTTATACACTCCCCTCCATATGAAATATTTGATTTCAAATCCAAAATGCTGGAGTATAGAGCCAAAAAAAAATTTGCTTCGCTGTGCAAATACATTCGGTGAGCGTGTACCGTATCTACTCAATAGAAGTACCTACAGTTAGAGCTTATTCAAACCCTTTGGCTAAACGGGTTCTTTAACTAGTTTAACTTGACCTCTCTCCTTTTCTCTACTCTCTTCTTCCTCCCCCTCTCCCCCACCCCCTCTTTCCCCCCAGACATGGCCAACCTGTCTCTGAACGACAACGACGGCTCCAGTGGGGCCTCTGATCAAGACACCCTGGCCCCCCTGCCCCTCCCGGGGGTCACGCCCTGGCCCCTGCTACACTCCTTCCCCACCTTCCAGTACCCCCACCCCCACCCCTACTCCAGTCAGCCCCCACCCTACCACGAACTGTCCAGCTACAGCTTCGCCCCAGGCAGCACGGGCACAGCTAGCCAGCACAGCGAAGGTAAGCCCAAGGGTGGGAGGGAGGGAGAGAGCGAGCGAGGGAGGGATGTAGGGAAAGCAGGTCGGGGAGGGTGTCACATTGGTGGCTAATTTCCAAATTGTGACTGCATTACGGAATCAAACTAAATAAATAACCATATATGTATGAAAGCTGGCAGTTTTAAGCTGTTTGAACCTGTTCTAAACTCTCCTGACCCGTTCTAACCAGTTCCAACCTGTGTTTGTCCCCCTAGGGAGTCGGAGCAGTGGGTCTACAAAGAGCGAGGGTGGCGAGAGGAGGCGGGGAAGTAAGGGAGGTCCTGGCAGCACGGTTGGGGGAGGAGGAGGAGAGAAGTCCCCCTCTGGAGGGGAAGGGGAGGGCTCGGGCAGCGGCAGCGAATCGGAATACTCTGTCCGCAGCAGCCTGAGGCGGGGCCACGGCTCGGCCACGCCCAGTGAACACAGCCACACATCCCAGCGCTCGCATCATCACCGCATGCCCCCCCACATGTCGCCCTACCCGCCTGGGATGCCCATGCCCTACAACCCTATGATGGTGATGATGGTGCCCCAACACCCACACATGGGACACCCAAACATGGGACACCCCCACCAGCACCACCCCTCGGTCCCCATGCACCCAGGCATGGGCCCCTCCGCTGTCCCTGGAGGACCACCCGGGGCCCCCCCAACCCGTGACCTGGGCTCTGTGCCCCCTGAGCTGACCGCCTCGCGCCAGTCCTTCCACCTAGCAATGGGCAACCCCAGCGAGTTCTTTGTGGATGTCATGTAGTCTGATGACGTGTGTGTGCGTGCGAGGTGAGTGACCATTCGTGTGAGGTCTAGGAATATTCCACTTTTTGAATGACTGACTGTTCTAGTCTGGTGGTAATTAACTTGTGGTCTGATTAGGCCATAGTAGATTGGTGTCGCTCATTTCTAGTCTGGTAAGAACAGGGTTCAACAGTCAGTCAGAGGAATTTTGGCACAGTATCGTAAAATAAATGAAATGCTTAACATCTGGTTTCCCTCTTAAATATACTGGCATATTTTAAAGTCTGGTTGTTTTTCCCCCAAACCGTTTAGCTGGACAGACCTACAATCAAGAGTTCAGATCTAGGAGCAGCAACTCCCCCACAACGTTCAACATATCTTATGACTCCAAAACATGTTGCTGGATTCCATATCAGAAAAGCAACTCCTCTCGTTTGATTTCAAACGTGTGTGCGTGTGTATTGGTTTAGTTCTGCCTCTCACACACCGTCTAAAGCTGTTGTGTGTTTTCTAACTGATTTACCTTTTAGCATCGTGTTTGTTTTTCCTACCTGGGACTGACTGACTGGCTGGTTGTAAGGAACAGTAGTGGTCTTTCATTGAATTGACCGAAGTAACAAATGAACGGGCCAAATGAAGAGCTGTCGTCGCCAAGTGTACTGAGAGGACTAGAACAGTAGAGGGCGCCACATGCTCTTATTTTCTATTGGGAGGAAGACGTCTGAAAAGGTGAAATTGATCATGTTTCCGTTGATTTGTGAACATGGTGAGACGTCAAGTAAAGTATCCCATTTTGTATGAATTTGTGTGCCAACTAGTTTTTTTTAATTGTATTTTATTTTCCATGAACTTGCCTTTTGTATACATCTATAATAACTCCCAAGTAAATGGAATAGTTCCGAAAAGTCAAAGCTTATGTGAAGATATAGGTCAACTTCTGTCTAGCATTCAGAGGATAGATACCTCAAATGACAAGAATGGGTACCATGTATTGTAACACTGTCTAGGATTATGTGGTATAGGAAATGGTACTAGGGGAGGAAGGAGAGGGCATGCCAAAAACGGTACTTTTGGGATTGAATCATGAGTTTTCTCTCTTTAAATAACGGTGATCCCACTCTCTTCTTGCCTCATATTTTGTATGTTACTGACGCACGTAAGCATCCATTTTGTACGAGTGAATATATAGAAGATGGTAATCTCGGTTAACCCAGAACCAAAATCTTGAGTAACGCAGATATCTATCCACGAGAGATTATGATGAGGATGTATTACCTAACCATAATGGTGCTAAATGAAGGCAATAGTTTCAAAGTATAGCAGTGTCACCTTGGTGTCATTTTTGTTTGATTTCATTATTGTCACTTTTGTTTCTGTATTTGAGAATAAATTTGTAATAGCCTGAAATTCAAAGACATTTGTTTTTTCTCTTTATCTTGTGAACGTAAATGGATTTTAGAGATTAATTATTAACACAAACTTCCCTGCACAGTAGATGGCGCTATGTCATTCATTTTCTTTGAAGAAGTTATATTTTGTTGACGCCTCCCACTTCCAAAAAAGGAAATCAGACTTCCATGTTTCTCGTGCTGCAGAATTCTGTTGTTGACAGGTGGAGATGGAGTGCAACTGCGGCCTGAATTGGGGGCGTTCCTGCATCTGCAAGAACCTCTTTATACTTCTATTGGGCCACATGCAGGAATGCCCTGAATTGTGGGCTGCTGTCTTAAGCATTTGACTGATAGTCAAAATCCCTAAATTGAAATTGTACTGAAGAAAAATAATTATTTAATTGACATTATTCAGGCCTTGGGTCTTAGTCTAACAACATTCAATACTGCTTCGAAAATGACAAACCGACATACATCGCCGGTTTTATCATGGATTTAACGACTGCTGTCATCCATCGACGCTAACCAAGCCACAGCAAACTACCATTAGCTTGGCTTTTTCTAGTGGTTTCCCAGTTGTAAAGTTATAAAGGCTAGCTATAGCTTCAGAACCAGAACATTATTGCATGTTGAGTTCTTCGATTACATATATTTAAAAAAATAAAGCAATTTAATTATTTTTTAACTTTTTACCTAATTTCTCTCCCCAATTTCGTGATAGCCAATTTGGTAGTTATAGTCTTGTCCCATCGCTGCAACTCCCGTACGGACTCTGGAGAGGCGAAGGTCGAGAGCCATGTGTCCTCCAAAACACGACCCCGCTTCTTGACAAAATACTTGAACCTTGATATTTTAGTAAAACATTTTTTTTGTCATTTAGCAGACGCTCTTTTCCAGAGCGATTTACAGGAGCAATTAAGTGCCTTGCTCAAGTGCACATTGACAGATTTTTCACAAAGTCAACTCGGGGATTCGAACCAGAGACCTTTTGGTTACTGGCCCACTAGGCTACATTATGCAATTCTATGTCATTTACATGATAGACATTAGCTGAGTGGCTACTCTGAGACCTGACAAACTGAGCTCAATCTGGTCTTGAAAATTAAACAAACAATTGCCCAGGCCAATGAAGCGACAGACAGATTGTACAATATTAGGAGGATATATACTATGTATGTATGTATGTATGTGTGTGTGTGTATGTATGTATGTAGTACCAGTCAAAAGTTTGGACACCTACTCATTCAAGGGTTTTTCTTTATTTTTTTACTATTTTCTACATTGTAGAATAATAGTGAAGACATCAAAACTATGAAATAACACATGCAGTAAACAAAAAAAGTGTTAAACAAATCAAAATATATTTTATATTTGAGATTCTTCAAATAGCCACCCTTTGCCTTGACAGCTTTGTACACTTGGCATTCTCTCAACCAGCTTCATGAGGTAGTCACCTGGAATGCATTTAAATTAACAGGTGTGCCGCCTTAAAAGTTAATTTGTGGAATTTCTTAACTCTTTAATGCGTTTGAGACAATCAGTTGTGTTGTGACAAAGTAAGGGGGGAGGGGGTATACAGAAGATAGCCCTATTTGGTAAAATACCAAGTCCATATTATGGCAAGAACAGCTCAAATAAGCAAAGAGAAACAACAGTCCATCATTACTTTAAGACATGAAGGTCAGTCAATACAGAACATTTCAAGAACTTTGAAAGTGCAGTCGCAAAAACCATCAAGCGCTATGATAAAGCTGGCTCTCATGAGGACCACCATAGGAATGGAAGATCCAGAGTTACCTCTGCTGCAGAGGATAAGTTCATTAGTTACCAGCCTCAGAAATTGCAGCCCAAATAAATGCTTCACAGAGTTCAAGCCACAGACACATATCATCAACTGTTCAGAGGAGACTGTGTGAATCTGGCCTTCATTTGCTGCAAAGAAACCACTACTAAAGGACACCAATAATAATAAGAGACCTGCTTGGGCCAAGAAACACGAGCAATGCACATTAGACTGGTGGAAATGTGTCCTTTGGTCTGGAGTCCAAATTGGAGATTTTTGGTTCCAACCGCCGTGTCTTTGTGAGACGCGGTGTGGGTGAACGGATGATCTCTGCATGTGTAGTTCTCACCATAAAGCATGGAGGAGCAGGTGTTATCGTGTGGGGGTGCTTTGCTGGTGACACTGTCTGTGATTTATTTAGAATTCAAGGCACACTTAACCAGCATGGCTACCACAGCATTCTGCAGCGATACACCATCCCATCTGGTTTGGGCTTAGTGGGACTATAATTTGTTTTTCAACAGGACAATGACCCAACACACCTCCAGGCTGTGTAAGGGCTATTTTACCAAGAAGGAGAGTGATGGAGTGCTGCATCAGATGACCTGGCCTCCACAATCCCCCGACCTCAACCCAATTGAGATGGTTTGGGATGAGTCGGACGGCAGAGTGAAGGAAAAGCAGCCAACAAGTGCTACGCATATGTGGGAACTCCTTCAAGACTGTTGGAAAAGCATTCCAGGTGAAGCTGGTTGAGAGAATCCCAAGAGTGTGAAAAGCTGTCATCAAGGCAAAGGGTGTGGCTATTTGAAGAATCTCAAATATAAAATATATTTTGATTTGTTTAACACTTTTTTGGTTACTACATGATTCCATATGTGTTATTTCATAGTGTTGATGTCTTCACTATTATTCTACAATGTAGAAAATAGTAAAAATAAAGAAAAACCTTGAATGAGTAGGTGTGTCAACGTTTGACTGGTACTGTAGGTAGGGACAAAGTGACTAGGCAACAGGATAGAGAATAAACATTAGCAGTAGCATATGTGATCAGTCAAAAGAGTTACTGCAAAAATGGTCGATGCAGATAGTATGGGTAGCCTTTTGGTTAACTATTTAGCAGTCTTTTGGCTTGGGGGTAGAAGTTGTTCAGGATCCTGAAGGTTCCAGACTTCGTGCATCAGTTTTGCTTGCCGTGCAGTAGCAGTCTATGACTTGGGTGGCAGGAGTCCTTTACCATTTTCTGGGTCTTCCTCTGACACTGCCTGGTATAGCAGTCCCAGATGGCAGGGAGCTTGGCCCCAGTGATGTACTGAGTCGTATGCACTACCCTCTGTAGCGCCTTGTGATCGGATGCCAAGCAGTTGCCATACCAAGCGGTGATGCAGCCAGTCAAGATGCTCTCAATGGTGCAGCTGTATAACTTTTTGTGGGTCTGAGGGCCCATGACAAATCTTTTCGGCCTCCTGAGGGGGAAGTGGCGTTGGTGTGTTTGTGTGTACGGACCATGATACTTGCCGAGGAACTTGAAGCTCTTGACCCGTGCCACTACAGTCCCGTAGATGTGGATGGGGGCGTGCTCAGCCCTCTGTTTCCTGTAGTCCACGATCAGCTCCTTTGTCTTGCTGATGTTGAGGGAGAAGTTGTTTTCTTGGCACTACACTACCAGGTCACTGACCTCTTCCCTATTGGCTGTCTCATCGTCGTCGGTGATCAGGGCAACCACCGTGCTGTCGTCAGCAAACTTAATGATGGTGTTGGAGTCGTGCACTGCCATGCAGTCGTGGGTGAACAGGGAGTACAGGAGGGGATTAAGCACGCACCCATGAGGGGCCCCCGTGTTGAGGGTCAGCTTGGCAGATGTGTTTTTGCCTCACCACCTGGGGGCGGCCCATCAGGAAGGGAGGTGTTTAGTCCCAGGGTCCTGAGCTTAGTGATGAGCTTGGAGGGCTCTATGGTGTTGAATGCTGAGCTGTAGTCAATGAATAGCATTCTCACGTAGGTGTTCCTCTTGTCCAGGTGGGAAAGGGCAGTGTGGAGTGCAATAGAGATTGCATCATCTGTGGATATGTTGGGGGGGGGTATGAAAATTGGAGTGGGTCCAGGGTGTCTGGGATGATGGTGTTGATGAGAGCCATGACCAGCTTTTCAAAGAATTTCATGGGTACAGATGTGAGGGCAATGGGGCGATAGTCATGTTGGTTACCTTGGCATTCTTAGGCACAGGGACTATAGTGGGTCAGGGAGAGGTTGAAAATGACAGTGAAGACACTTGCCAGCTGGTCAGCACATGCTCTTAGTACGCGTCCTGGTAATCCGTCTGGCCCACGGCCTTGTGAATGTTAACCTGTTTAAAGGTCTTACTCACATCGGAACAGCTGGTCGTCCGGAACAGCTGGTGCTCTCATGCATGTTTCAGTGTTGCTTGCCTCAAAGCGAGCATTGAAGGAATTTCGCTCGTCTGCTAGGCTCAGGTCACTGGGCAGCTCGCGGTTGGGTTTCCCTTTCAAATCAAATCAAATAAAATGGTATTGGCCACATGCGCCGAATACAACAGGTGCAGACATTACAGTGAAATGCTTACTACCAGCCCTTAACCAACAGTGCATTTATTTTGAACAAAAAAGTAAAAATAAAACATCAACAAAAAAAGTGTTGAGAAAAAAAGAGCAGGCGTAAAATAAAATAACAGTAGGGAGGCTATATATACAGGGGAGTACCGGTGCAGAGTCAATGTGCGGGGGGCACCGGCTAGTTGAGGTAGTTGAAGTAATATGTACATGTGGGCAGAGTTAAAGTGACTGCATAAATAATTAACAGAGTAGCAGCAGCGTAAAAGGATGGGGTGGGGGGGCAGTGCAAATAGTCCGGGTAGCCATGATTAGCTGTTCAGGAGTCTTATGGCTTGGGGGTAGAAGCTGTTGAGAAGTCTTTTGGACCTAGACTTGGCACTCCGGTACCGCTTGCCGTGCAGTAGCAGAGAGAACAGTCTATGACTAGGGTGGCTGGAGTCTTTGACAATTTTGAGGGCTATCCTCTGACACCGCCTGGTATAGAGGTCCTGGATGGCAGGAAGCTTGGCCCCAGTGATGTACTGGGCCGTACGCACTACCCTCTGTAGTGCCTTGCGGTCGGAGGCCAAGCAGTTGCCATACCAGGCGGTGATGCAACCAGTCAGGATGCTCTCGATGGTGCAGCTGTATAATTTTTTGAGGATCTGAGGACCCATGCCAAATCTTTTCAGTCTCCTGAGGGGGAATAGGCTTTGTCGTGCCCTCTTCACGACTGTCTTGGTGTGTTTGGACCATGATAGTTTGTTGGTGATGTGGACACCAAGGAACTTGAAGCTCTCAACCTGTTCCACTACAGCCCCGTCGATGAGAATGGGGGCGTGCTCAGTCCTCTTTTTTTCCTGTAGTCCACAATCATCTCCTTTGTCTTGGTCACGTTGAGGGAGAGGTTGTTGTCCTGGCACCACACGGCCAGGTCTCTGACCTCCTCCCTATAGGCTGTCTCATCGTTGTCGGTGATCAGGCCTACCACTGTTGTGTCGTCGGCAAACTTAATGATGGTGTTGGAGTCATGCCTGGCCATGCAGTCATGGGTGAACAGGGAGTACAGGAGGGGACTGAGCACGCACCCCTGAGGGGCCCCCGTGTTGAGGATCAGTGTGGCAGATGTGTTGTTACCTACCCTTACCACTTGGGGGCGGCCCGTCAGGAAGTCCAGGATCCAGTTGCAGATGGAGGTGTTTAGTCCCAGGATCCTTAGCTTAGTGATGAGCTTTGAGGGCACTATGGTGTTGAATGCTGAGCTGTAGTCAATGAATAGCATTCTCATGTAGGTGTTCCTCTTGTCCAGGTGGGAAAGGGCAGTGTGGAGTGCAATAGAGATTGCATCATCTGTGGATCTGTTGGGTCGGTATGCAAATTGGAGTGGGTCTAGGGTTTCTGGGATAATGCTGTTGATGTGAGCCATGACCAGCCTTTCAAAGCACTTCATGGCTACAGACGTCAGTGCTACGGGTCGGTAGTCATTTAGGCAGGTTATCTTAGAGTCCTTGGGCACGGGGACTATGGTGGTCTGCTTGAAACATGTTGGTATTACAGACTCAGTCAGGGACATGTTGAAAATGTCAGTGAAGACACTTGCCAGTTGGTCAGCACATGCTCTGAGTACACTTCCTGGTAATCCGTCTGGCCCTGTGGCCTTGTGAATGTTGACCTGCTTAAAAGTCTTACTCACATCGGCTACGGAGAGCGTGATCACATAGTCATCCGGAACAGCTGGTGCTCTCATGCATGCTTCAGTGTTGCTTGCCTCGAAGCGAGCATAGAAGTGGTTTAGCTCGTCTGGAAGTCTTGTGTCACTGGGCAGCTCGCGGCTGTGCTTCCCTTTGTAGTCTGTAATAGTTTTCAAGCCCTGCCACATCCGACGAGCGTCAGAGCCAGTGTAGTACGATTCAATCTTAGTCCTGTATTGACTCTTTGCCTGTTTGATGGTTTGTCGGAGGGCATAGCAGGATTTCTTATAAGCGTCCGGGTTAGAGTCCCGCTCCTTGAAAGCGGCAGCTCTACCCTTTAGCTCAGTGCGGATGTTTCCTATAATCCATGGCTTCTGGTTGGGGTATGTACGTACGGTCACTGTGGGGACGACATCATCGATGCACTTATTGATGAAGCCAGTGACTGATGTGGTGTACTCCTCAATGCTATCTGAAGAATCCCGGAACATGTTCCAGTCTGTGCTAGCAAAACAGTCCTGTAGCTTAGCATCTGTGTCATCTGACCACTTTTTTATTAACCGAGTCACTGGTGCTTCCTGCTTTAGTTTTTGCTTATAAGCAGGAATCAGGAGGATAGAGTTATGGTCAGATTTGCCAAATGGAGGGCGAGGGAGAGCTTTGTATGCGTCTCTGTGTGTGGAGTAAAGGTGGTCTAGAGTTTTTTTTCCTCTGGTTGCACATTTAACATGCTGGTAGAAATTAGGTAGAAACGGATTTAAGTTTCCCTGCATTAAAGTCCCCGGCTACTAGGAGCGCTGCATCTGGATGAGCGTTTTCCTGTTGATTTATGGCCTTATACAGCTCATTCAGTGCAATCTTAATGCCAGCATTGGTTTGTGGTGGTAAATAGACAGCTATGAAAAATATAGATGAAAACTATCTTGGTAAATAGTGTGGTCTACAGCTTATCATAAGATACTCTACCTCAGGCGAGCAAAACCTCGAGACTTCCTTAGTATTTAATTTTGTGCACCAGCTTTTGTTTACAAATATACACAGACCGCCACCCCTTGTCTTACCGGAGTCAGCCGTTCTATCCTGCCGATGTAGCGTATAGCCCGCTAGCTGTATGTTATCCATGTCGTCGTTCAGCCACGACTCGGTGAAACATAATATATTACAGTTTTTAATGTCCCGTTGGTAGGATAACCGTAATCTTAGGTCATCCAATTTGTTCTCCAATGATTGAAGATTGGCTAATAGGATTGATGGGAGCGGCAGTTTACTCGCTCGCTGTCGGATCCTTACAAGGCACCCCGACCTACGTCCACGATATCTCCGTCTCTTCCTCATGCGAATGACGGGGATTTGGGCCTTGTCGGGTGTCTGTAGGATATCCTTCGCGGCCGCCTCGTTGAAGAAAAAATCTTCGTCCAATACGAGGTGAGTAATCGCTGTCCTGATATCCAGAAGCTCTTTTTGGTTATAAGAGACGATGGCAGAAACATTATGTACAAAATAAATTACAAATAACGTGGAAAAACACACATAATAGTACAATTGGTTAGAGGGCTGTAAAACGGCAGCCATCTTCTCCGGCTCTGTTCTCGACAGTCATAATCTGTGATAGTTTGCAAGCCCTGAAACACATCCTACGAGCGTCAAAGCTGGCGTAGTAGGATTCGATCTTAGTCCTGTAATGACGTTTTGAATGTTTTATGGTTCGTTGGAGGTCATAGCGGGATTTCTTATAGGCGACAGGAATAGTGTCCTGCTCCTTGAAAGTGGCAGCTCTAGCCCTTAGCTCAATGCGGATGTTGCCTGTTATCCATGGCTTCTGGTTGGGATATGTACGTACTGTCACTATTGGGGTGATGTTGTCGATTAACTTATTAATGAAGCCGGTGACTGATGTGGTAAACTCCTTAATGTTAATTTTAGTCATTTTGGTGCTGCGTTAAATGGCTAACAAGATATATTGAACAAAAATATAAACGCAACATGCAACAATTTCAAAGATTTTACGGAGTTACAGTTCAAATAAGGAAATCAGTCAATTGAAATAAATTCATTAGGCCCTAATCTATGGATTTCACGACTGGGAATACAGATATGCATCTGTTGGTCACAGATACTGTACCTTTAAAAAAAGTAGGGGCGCGGAGTTGCGGGAACTTGAACATGTTGTCGTACAAGTCAATCCAGAACATCCCAAACATGCTCAGTGGGTGACATGTCTGGTGAGTATGCAGGCCATGGACGAACTGGGACATTTTCAGCTTCCAGGAATTGTGTACAGATCCTTGCGACATGGGACCGTGCATTATCATGTTGAAACATGAGGTGTTGCGGAAGATGAATCGCATGACAAGGGGCCTCAGGATCAAAATGAAACAGCTGATGAAACTGTGGATTTGCACAACTGAAGAGTTTCTGCACAAACTGTCAGAAACCATCTCAGGGAAGCTCATCTGTGTGCTCATTGTCCTCACCAGGGTTTTGACCTGACTGCTGTTCGGCATCGTAACCGACTTCAGTGGGCAAATGCTCACCTTCGATGGCCACTGGCATGCTGGAGAAGTGTGCTCTTCACGGATGAACTCCAGTTTCAATTGTACAGGGTAGATGGCAGACAGCGTGTATGGCGTCGTGTGGGTGAGCGGTTTGCTGATGTCAATGTTGTGAACAGAGTGCCCCATGGTGGCGGTGGGGTAATGGTATGGGCAGTCATAAGCTATAGACAACGAACTCAATTGCATTTTATCGGTGGCAATTTGAATGCACAGAGATACCATGATGAGATCCTGAGGCCCATTGTCGTGCCATTCATCAGCTGCCATCACCTCATGTTTCAGCATGATGATGCACGGCCCCATGTCGCAAGGATCTGTCCACAATTCCTGGAATCTGAAAATGTCCCAGTTTTCCATGGCCTGCATACTCACCAGATATGTTACCCATTGAGCATGCTTGGGATGCTCTAGATCGAGGTGTAAGAGTTCCCGCCAATATCTAGCAACTTCGCACAGCCATTGAAGCGGAGTGGGGCAACATTCCACAGGCCACAATCAACAGCCTGATCAACTCTATGCGAAGGAGATGTGTGGCGCTGCATGGGGCAAATGGTGGTCACACCAGATACTGACTGCTTTTCTAATCCACGCCCCTACTTTCTTTTAAAAGGTATCTGTGACCAACAGTTGTATATCTGTATTCCCAGTCATGTGAAATCTATAGATTAGGGCCTAAATAATTTATTTCAATTGACTGATTTCTTTATATGAACAGTAACTCAGTAAAATAGTTGAAATTGTTGCATGTTGCGTTTATATTTTTGTTCAGTGTAGTTTTTGATTGGAGCCCACCCATGTTGGTAAAGACAATAAGTTACCCACACTGGGCATGACGCCACGTGGGTTGAGTGGTGAGAGAGGCTTCTCTCTAGGTGCCTAGTATTTAACTTAGCATTCCTCTGCAGAAATGCTTTCTCTTTCATTTCCTCTGTTTCTGACTTTGTTGGCAAGCTAACACATTTTTATTTATTTATTTGCTTCTTTCTGCAGCTGCTTCTTATTTTGCCATTCTTGTTTCCTTTGTGTTGGGTGGGGGGAATTTCCCCACCGTGCATTGTACTGGCACCTGCTTCTGCGCCTGCCATATCCTGTAGAAGCTTTAGGGTGCAGCACAATGTATTTTTAGATACAGTGGGGAGAACAAGTATTTGATACACTGCCGATTTTGCAGGTTTTCCTACTTACAAAGCATGTAGAGGTCTAATTTTTATCATAGGTACACTTCAACTGTGAGAGACGGAATCTAAAACAAAAATCCAGAAAATCACATTGTATGATTTTTAAGTAATTAATTTGCATTTTATTGCATGACATCAGAAAAGCAGAACTTAATATTTGGTACAGAAACCTTTGTTTGCAATTACAGAGATCATACGTTTCCTGTAGGTCTTGACCAGGTTTGCACACACTGCAGCAGGGATTTTGGCCCACTCCTCCATACAGACCTTCTCCAGATCCTTCAGGTTTCGGGGCTGTCGCTGGGCAATACGGACTTTCAGCTCCCTCCAAAGATTTTCTATTGGGTTCAGGTCTGGAGACTGGCTAGGCCACTCCAGGACCTTGAGATGCTTCTTACGGAGCCACTCCTTAGTGACCCAGCTACGACCCATCTTCAATGCTCTTACTGAGGGAAGGAGGTTGTTGGCCAAGATCTCGCGATACATGGCCCCATCCATCCTCCCCTCAATACGGTGCAGTCGTCCTGTCCCCTTTGCAGAAAAGCATCCCCAAAGAATGATGTTTCCACCTCCATGCTTCACGGTTGGGATGGTGTTCTTGGGGTTGTACTCATCCTTCCTCCAAACACGGCGAGTGGAGTTTAGACCAAAAAGCTCTATTTTTGTCTCATCAGACCACATGACCTTCTCCCATTCCTCCTCTGGATCATCCAGATGGTCATTGGCAAACTTCAGATGGGCCTGGACATGCGCTGGCTTGAGCAGTGGGACCTTGCGTGCGCTGCAGGATTTTAATCCATGACGGCGTAGTGTGTTACTAATGGTTTTCTTTGAGACTGTGGTCCCAGCTCTCTTCAGGTCATTGACCAGGTCCTGCCGTGTAGTTCTGGGCTGATCCCTCACCTTCCTCATGATCATTGATGCCCCACGAGGTGAGATCTTGTATGGAGCCCCAGACCGAGGGTGATTGAGCGTCATCTTGAACTTCTTCCATTTTCTAATAATTGCGCCAACAGTTGTTGCCTTCTCACCAAGCTGCTTGCCTATTGTCCTGTAGCCCATCCCAGCCTTGTGCAGGTCAACAATTTTATCCCTGATGTCCTTACACAGCTCTCTGGTCTTGGCCATTGTGGAGAGGTTGGAGTCTGTTTGATTGAGTGTGTGGACAGGTGTCTTTTATACAGGTAACGAGTTCAAACAGGTGCAGTTAATACAGGTAATGAGTGGAGAACAGGAGGGCTTCTTAAAGAAAAACTAACAGGTCTGTGAGAGCCGGAATTCTTACTGGTTGGTAGGTGATCAAATACTTATGTCCTGCAATAAAATGCAAATTAATTACTTAAAAATCATACAATGTGATTTTCTGGATTTTTGTCTCTCACAGTTGAAGTGTACCTATTATAAAAATTACAGACCTCTACATGCTTTGTAAGTAGGAAAACCTGCAAAATCGGCAGTGTATCAAATACTTGTTCTCCCCACTGTATGTATTTATATGCATATCTGACAAATCTTACAGATTCACAATAAAGAATAATAAAGTAATGTGATAAAAAGGAGGACATGAAAATACAAGTAAATATAATATAATAATCACCAGATAATGTTGTAGCTAACTAATAATACACAGTATAGCCTAACTGATAAAAAAAATTATGCACATGCTACTTCATAGCTATCACCCCAGTCACCACAAATGTAGGCCTAGTGTATTCTGTGGTTGGTATTTCTCAGTAGTTTAGTTATTTAGCTAGTTCTAGCCCCCGTCTCAGCTCTCCTATTGTGGTTGGTTGTATTTTTGCAAGGCAAGCCTTCAGCTCAGAGCTTGTGGGTTGTAGTAGCAGCTTACCGTGAGACCTAGAATCTTTGGTTAAGGCCTCGCGTCTGCCTTTGCTTCCGCCATTGCTAAATGCACTGCCACCATAACATGTGAACAAGCCCCAGTGCTGAGGTCATTTGAGGCTGGTGTCTCAAGATGTGATGTTCCTTATTGTTTATATTCCTCTCTCTATGACAAAGCTGGACTGAGTATGAGCATCCTCCATTCATGACAATTAACTATTTGTGCCTTCACTCAAATTCAATCTTTTTAAAATGAGCATTTCCTTATGGGCACACCAAAATGTGTAAATCTGAGAAGAATGATAAGGAAAAACTACTTAAGTTAAGAGTACATTATTATTCTTTGAGTATTTATTGACGTTTTAAAAGCCAGATCCCTCTGCTCATATGGATATGTCTTTCTCCCTCAGGTGGACCACACAGCCAACACGACCCAGTTTGGCAACAAGATCCACAACTACGGAGCCATCCAGGAGAAGGTGGCGCGCATGGCCATGATGCACTATGTCTCAGATGAATCACACACACACACGTGCTTCCTTTAACTTTGTAGCTCTCTTTTTACAGTCCATGGCGTACACGATCAGTGGGAACATGGACAGTTGGTTCCTTGGAAGTTGTGGGAACGTACATTTTTGATTTCCCATTGGTTCTGGGAACGAAGTTTCCTGAACGGTAAAACATAATGTTTTTTAAATGTTATGAGAACGGAAGTGAAAATGTTGCCTGTTCTGGGAACTTACATTTTTAGGTTGCAGGGAGGTTGAGAATGTTTTACTATGGTTCCCTGAAAGTTTTCATTAACGTTCTGAGAACATGTTTCAATAAGACTTTTAATAACACTGCCAGCTTAGATTGGATTAACTGTTTTGAACTCCAAGCACATAGAGGACACTTGGAAATTCATTTGCTTAGGCATTAACATAACTATTGTGGCACGGCGTCAGTAAGATTCGAACCGATGATCTTTTCTCTATCCATGGAATTAGTCCACCACACCACCATGCTGGAGCTAGCATGCCATGTTTTTTAAAATCATACAAAGCTGTTCATTTTGGTCTGTTACATTCTCCAGCAAGAAAACCAAATAATGTCACTCAAACAGAAAGGGGAACTATCAGAGTCACTGACCACAACCAAAATGAAACAGGTGGGATTTTAGGAGGGGTTCTGAAAGACACTCATGTGGGTGTCCACTGAAAGTTGACTAGCAACAACAATTTAACAACAACAACTGGGACCTAAAAGACATCCACCATGAGTGCCCACTAAATTTGCCCAAGAACAGGCAAACTAAATTAAAACCCACACCAAACTTAAAGACAGGAAGCAAATCAAAAAGTGGAGCAAAACACGGTGAAGATCAGATAAAGGAATGTTTTTCTAGAAATCATTTTCTAGAAATCAAATAGGGAGCTCCAACTAAAGGTGTTAACCCTCCACATCTCTCAAGACAACTGGAGCACTGGGCCAGCCACTCTTAAATATAACCTGGGCCAGCACAGGTGAAACACCTTCCCACTAACAAGATGCCAAACCAGCACAGGTGTAACACATACTGACTAACAAGGTGACACCAATCGTTGTGCCCCACGTGCTAACGTCCAGCCTCAAAATATAAATGGAAACCAAAGCCTTTAACAAGTTTATTCAAACAGACCCCATTTCAAAGGAAACAAGCACTCATAAGATTAGTGTGCGCAGCCAACACACCTGAACACATTTACAAGATAGATGATAGAGAGTTTTGTTGATACTATGAACGGGGGAATGTATACGTTTTCTGAACGTTACTAAAGTTTTCTTGTGGTTTTTATGGAAAGTTTTCCTAACGTTCTTGGAACAATTTGAGAACATTACTTTAAATAGAACAGTGAGGAAACCTGTAGGAAATGTTATGCTGAAGTACTGAAATTCCCTGAGAAGAACGTTGTTTCTTAACGTTCTCTGAACTATTTGAGAACATTCCCAATGTCAAACCTGTTAAAGAATGTTCATAGAACATTACCAAATTTAAATGAAATGTAACCATGTTTAACATTTTTAAGAAATGTTCTGTTAAAGTAATGAAATACCAAGAAAATAACTTTTTCTGGTCAAGTTTCTTTAATGTGCTGAGAATGTTCCAAAGCCAAGCAACTATTCTGCACCATTCCCAGAAAATTGTGGGAAGGTTGTATGAAAAATAACTATAGGACAACCACACTCTCACCAAGCTCTAAGAAACTATGGTTCTCAGAACACTATGTGCTAGCTGGGTTGCCTCTGTAAGTATTCACACCCATCCATTGGACACCACTACAATGTCTGAGATTTTGTTTCACTGTGTTTATTTGTGGAAATGCATAGTCAGAGTTGTGCTTTTTGAAATGTAGGTGGGGGAATCTGCATGAGAAATTAATGTGGTGTGTGGGTTTGCATGTTGACACTATCTCTATTGACAGGAAGCAGCGTGGACAGTGCATTCAGATCATGGGAGCCATGGGCTTCATGAAGGTGAGATGTCTCTCAGAATGCAGTCTATTTGTTATTCAGTTCTGAGAACACTCATAGGTTCTTGGTGTGGTGGAGTGCTGCATGTCATGTTATGGAACAACCACCAGGTCCCATAGGTCTTTTGACCAATCAGATCAGCTCTAAAAAAGATCTGATGTGGTTGGCCAATTAGTGGAAATAATATCAGAATTCGGCTGCCTCTGTGAATGTAGCCTTTGACACACATATATACACATTCACACAACACCTCAGAAACCTCATTTGTGTTGAAACGGCATGCTGTTGTAAGGGGGTGGTGGAAACATTGTAGGGGTGTTAAGGAAAAAAGAACACTAAAGTTTATAGGAATAGGTTGAGAAAAGATAGCTTAAGGTGAGGTTAGGGTGGAAACAACAGACGACTCGCTGTGCTATAAATACACCAGAGACAATGTAGGTCATTGTTTGTAAAGGTCCTGGCGAAGATCTTTGTGGATCGAAACATTGTCAATAAAGGTGGTAATTTGGAGCATATTCAGTGTGTGGGTCTTTCTTTTATTTCCCAGCAGGTGGAATAGCCAATAAAATCTATGCACAATATGTAACAGATTACAGTTGAACTCACTAACCCTGGTCTAGGAGAGCCCCAGGGTAGGCAGGCTTTTGTTCCAGCCCAGCACTAATTCACACGATTCTACCAGGCCTAATCTATCACGTGTATTAGTGCTGTGATGGAACAAAAGCCTGCACACCCAAGTAGTTCTCCTGTACCAGAGCAAATGACAACTGCTGCAGTTTGTCATTTATTACTTGTTGTACTATGACCACTAACCTATGGAATACAGCAGCTCAGCTAAGTATTACTGGAAGATATCCCTACCATACTAAAGCCACTCTAACTCTTACATCTGGCCAATGTATGTGAGGGCTGTAGACTCTACAGCAGCTATTCTCAACTGGTGGGTGGTCGCGGGAGGTTTTGAATGGGTTGCGTGTGTCGGAGTAAAAAATAAAAAAGTGGTAGTACGTGATTAAATAATTTAACCTCTGAACTAATTTTCTTCAATCACAGTATTTTCAATATAGAGCTATTAGCAGTGCTATTTAGCGAATTTGGTTGATTTAATGGTCTCAAACCAGTGATCGTATTAACATTCATCATTAAGAATATGGGCAAAATTGTAATTTCCTTTTTCATTATTGCTTCAGTTATTATCAATATAGTAGTAAAGAATGTTTTCCAGCTTGCTGTTTTGTGATTTTATTTTGCCAAGACAACCTGCTTTAATTTGGGTCACCATTTAAACCAGTTGAGAACCACTGCTTTACAGTATAACCCAGTCTATTTTCAGAGCTGCGATCATAGTTCTTGATCCACTGTGCACACTGTCTTCTCAGAGTGGTACTGTCACAGTTAAAAACCTCCTCAATGCAAGCTGAGGCTCTGTTGCATCATATTGATGGTTCGGCATCCAACTGGCCAAATGGTTAACTGTTCAAGGGATAGTTTAGAAAGTAAAATAAATGTCTACATTGTTAGATTGAGCTTCACGCATGAGTATTAGTGGTCAGTCTTAGCTAAATATCAGATCCAACCTCCTTAACTTGACATTTTGACATGTTTTGTTTGTGTGTGTGTTTGCTTGAATACAGGATTCTGTAGTCGAGAATGTTCTAACATCTAAGAATCTTCCGGATCTTCGAAGGAACCAATGTCATCCTCCGGTTATTCGTGGCACTGAACGGTTTCCAGGTAACAGAGGTTCAATGGTCAATATGTAGAATACCAGGAAGCAAAGATTTGATAAGACAGAAGAGGCTACAATTCTCTGTTACTAATAATAATTATGTGTAAGTGCTGATAATTACTCAGCAGTCTTTGTCAGAAGGTAAAGTCACTAACTGTACTGTTGTGAACAGGAAGTGTTTTCTGTAATAGTACTTCCTGCGCTATGTAATATCACTTCCTGTATGGACTGTATTAGGTGCAATAACTTCCTGTATGGACTTCATTAGGTGTAATAACTAGCATTACTTCACCATTATAGCATTACACCACTATAGCATTAAGATATGAATGTAGCTATACAAAATAACAAATTGTGTGTGTGTGTGTGTGTGTGTACAGAATGCTGGTAACCAGCTGAGGAGCCTACAGAAGGCTCTGAAGAAACCACTGGGCAACTCTGGGGTGCTGGCTGGAGAACTCGCCAAGAGCTTGGTGACGCATACACACACACACCTTCAAAATATGCAGTACACACACACACTTTATGAACACATCTCTCCTCTCTCTCTGTGTGTAGGAAGGCAGGTTTGGGCACAGGGCTGACACTACAGGGAACTGTTCACCCAGAACTGGCCCACAGTGGAGAAATGGTGAGTATAATTGAGAGAGACATACTTATCTGTCTGTCAGTATGGATGTTTACAGTATGTTTGTTTATATACCTGTATTCTTGGTTGGTCTTTATCTATTATATATCTTTCTCATTCTGCCTCTTTATGGTTTCTCTCCATCTGTATTCTGTAGATAGTTCCATCCATTGAGCAGTTTGGAGCCCTTGTTGAAGAGCTGCTCCTCAAACACAGGAAGAGGATCCTAGGTGAGTGAATAGTGGTGAATATGGTAGTTGTGTGATTGTATCAATTAGAACAGTGTTTGATTGTATGACTATGTTTTTCGTTGTTACAGATGAGCAGTTTGTGCTGAAGAGAGTCGCTGACTGTGCCATTGACCTCTACGCCATGGTGGTCTTCCTGTCTAGGTATAAAGTAGTACACTGATGAACAGTCTCTCTCACTCTCACTCTCTCTCACACACACATTAATCATCACACTGTGTGTGTTTGGTTCCCAGGGCGTCCTGTTCCCTGAGTCAGGGCCATCCCTCGGCCCAGCATAAGAAGATACAGTGTGAGACCTGGTGTAATGGAGGTGTGCAGGTGCAATGTTCTGTCTGATTATAGACAAAGACAAGTATTCCTGTTGCCCTTCTCCCCATCATACTCATTTAACCCTTTCTTCTCCTCCTCTCCTTCTGTCAGGCCGATGAGAGGATCATGCAAGTGTCTGCGCCCCAGCAACTCCAAGCAGAACCTGAGGGCCATCTCTTCAAGAACCTGAAGGCCATCTCTACAGCTGTGGTGGAGAACGGAGGGGTGGTCTCCTCTCCGGCTCAATGGGCTTCTAAATGCCCTCTCTTCTCCCTCCCTCTTCATTTCTTTCTCTCCTCTCCTTCTATATTTCTCTTTCTCTCCTCTCTCTATCTACTCTGCTATTTCCCCCTCTCTCCTCCTCCCTCTCTTCAACTATCCCCCACCTCCCCTCTTTCCCTTTCTCTACCATTCCGAACTCCATCTCTCCATCTCTCACACCCCTGCTCCCTTATCTTTTATATCAGTTATATCATCCTCCATATAGTGCCAAATCCTGAACATAACACCTGACTCCATCCTGAGAAATGTATACTTCTATTATTAATTGGTCAGAGCAAAGACAGTACTGAATGTGTGTCTCGAATCGGAAATCCAATGCTGGAACTTGACTGCACTGAACGGTATGGGATTGAGGTTGGAGTTCTCAAATGCACTATGAATGTTTAACCGCCTATGTCTGTAATGTCTTCATGATTGTTCTATAGTATATCTGAATGTTCAGCCTAGTATAACACTGCAAGCTAGTATGATCAGTTCTCCTCTTGTAATTGAACATACCATGAATGTAACGTTGATGAAATGTTGCATTCAGTAAGCTGAACAGAGAACTGATCATACTAAATGACTATCGCCCCGTAGCACTCACCTCTGTCATCATGAAGTGCTTTGAGAGACTAGTCAAGGATCATATCACCTCTACCTTACCTGTCACCCTAGACCCACTTCAATTTGCTTACCACCCCAATAGATCCACAGACGATGCAATTGCCATCACACTGCACACTGCCCTATCCCATCTGGACAAGAGGAATACCTATGTAAGAATGCTGTTCATTGACTATAGCTCAGCATTCAACAACATAGTACCCTCCAAGCTCATCAATAAGCTCGAGGCCCTTGGTCTGAACCCCGCCCTGTGCAACTGGGTCCTGGACTTCCTGACGGGCCGCTCCCAGGTGGTGAAGGTAGGAAACAACATCTCCACTTCGCTGATCTTCAACACTGGGGCCCCACAAGGGTGCGTGCTCAGCCCCCTCCTGTACTCCCTGTTCACCCATGACTGCGTGGCCAAGCACGCCTCCAACTCAATCATCAAGTTTGCAGACGACACAACAGTAGTTGGCTTGATTACCAACAATGACGAGACAGCCTACAGGGAGGAGGTGAGGGCTCTGGGAGTGTGGTGCCAGGAAAATAACCTCTCACTCAATATCAACAAAACAAAGGAGATGGATGTGGACTTCAGGAAACAGCAGAGGGTGCACCCCCCTATCCACATCGATGGGACCACAGTGGAGAAAGTGGAAAGATTCAAGTTCCTTGGCGTACACGTCACTGACAAACTGAAATGGTCCACCCACGCAGAGTGTGGTGAAGAAAAATTTGGCTAGGCACCTAAAACCCTCACAAACTTTTACAGATGCACAATTGAGAGCATCCTGTCAGGCTGTATCACCGCCTGGTACTGCAACTGCACCGCCCGCAACCACAGGGCTCTGCAGCGTGTGGTGCGGTCTGCCGAACGCATTACCAGGGGCAAACTACCCGCCCTTCAAGACACCTAGAGCACCCGATGTCACAGGAAGGCCAAAAAGATCATCAAGGACATCAATCACCCGAGCCACTGCCTGTTCACCCCGCTATCATCCAGAAGGCGAGGTCAGTACAGGTGTATCAAAGCTGGGACCGAGAGAATGAAAAACAGCTTCTATCTCAAGGCCATCAGACTGTTAAATAGCCATCACTAGCACATTAGAGGCTGCTGCTGCCTGTTGAAACCACTGGCCACTTTAAGAAATGGAACACTAGTCAATTTAATAATGTTTACATATCTTGCATTACTCATCTCATATGTATATACTGTATTCTATAATATTCTTCTGTATCTTAGTCCATGCCGCTCTATCATTGCTTGTCCATATATGTATATATTCTTAAATTCCATTCCTTACTTAGATTTGTGTGTATTGGGTATATGTTGTGAAATTGTTAAATATTACTTGTTAGATATTACTGCACTGTCGGAGCTAGAAGCGCAAGCATTTCTCTACACCTGCAATAACATCTGCTAAACACGTGTATGTGACAAATTACATTTGATTTGATTTTGATTTGAATGAGAGACTGAGACTTTAAGCATTCATGCCCTTCCATGTCAATCTGTGGATTTTGTCGATTTTGTTTAGATAAATTAATGCATTGCAAGCTGGGCTTCTATAGTGCCTTAAGAAAGTATATATTTTCCCCTCACCCATCTACACACACTACGCCATAATGACAAAGTGAAAACATGTTTTAAGAAATGTTCGCAAATTTATTGAAAATGAAATAAAGACATTTCTAATTTACGTACGTATTCACACCCCTGAGACAATACATGTTCGAATAATATTTGGCAGAGATTACAGCTGTGAGTCTTTCTGGGTAAGTCTCTAAAAACTTTGCACACCTGGATTGTACAATATTTGCACATTATTAAAATTCTTCAAGCTCTGTCATGTTGGTCGTTGATCATTGCTAAACAGACATTTTCAAGTCTTGCCATAGATTTTCAAGCCGATTTAAGTCAAAACTGTAATTAGGCCACTCAGGAACATTCAATGCCGTCTTGGTAAGCAACTCCAGTGTATATTTGACCTTGTGTTTTAGGTTATTGTCCTGCTGGAAGGTGAATTTGTCTCTAGTGGTGTAAAGTACTTAAGTTAAAATACTTTAAAGTACTACTTAAGTAGTTTTTTATGGTATCTGTACTTTACTTTACTATTTTTATTTTTGACAACTTTTACTTCACTACATTCCTAAAGAAAATACTGTACTTTTTACTCCATACATTTTCCCTTAGACGCAAAAGTACTTGTTACATTTTGAATGCTTAGCAGGACAGGAAAATGGTCCAATTCACGCACTTATCAAGAGAACATCCCTGATCATTCCTACTACCCGATCTGGCGGATTCACTAAACACAAATGCTTTGTTTGTAAATTATGTCTGAGTGTTGGAGTGTGCCCCTGGTTATCCTTAAATAAAATAAAAACAAGAAAATCTTGCCGTCTGGTTTACTTAATGTAAGGAATTTGAAATTATTTATACTTTTACTTTTGATACTTAAGTACATTTTATCAATTACATTTACTTTTGATACTTAAGTATGTTTAAAACCAAATACTTTTAGACTTTTACTCAAGTAGTATTTTATTGGGTGACTTTCACTTTTACTTGAGTCATTTTCTATGAATGTATCTTTACTTTTACTCAAGTATGACAATTGGGTACTTTTCCCACCACTGTTTGTCTCCCAGTGTCTGTTGGAAAGCAGACTGAACCATGTTTTCCTCAAGGATTTAGTCTATTCTGTTTCTTTTCATCCTAAAAACTCCCTAGTCCTTGCAGTCCTTCCCTGGTCTTTGTGGTTGAATCTGTGTTTGAAATTCACTGCTCGACTGAGGGACCTTACAGATCATTGTATGTGTGGGATATAGAGATGAGGTAGTCATTAAAAAGTCATGTTAAAAACCATTATTGCACACAGAGCGTGTCCATGCAACTTAGTATCTGACTTATTAAGTGCATTTTCACTCCTGAACTTATTTTGGCTTGCCATAACAGGGGTTGAATACTTGTTGACTCAAGCCATTTCAACTTTTCATTTTTTATTATAATTTGTAAAAATGTCTAAAAACATAATTCCACTCTGACATTATGGGGTATTGTGTGTAGGCCAGTGACACAAAATCTCATTTTAATACATTTAAAATTCCGGCTGTAACACAACAAATGTGGTAAAAGTCAAGGGATGTGAATACTTTCTGAAGGAACTGTATGTGTACCTTCATAATATTTTGTGTGATTGGTTAGTCCTGATTTGTTTCGGTCCATATTAATTCATACAGCACATGCAACTAACTTTAATATTAGGTGTTGAAATATTTGCCTTAGAAACGTATCCCAAAATGCTGTGCAGTAGCACTTTGTGACTTGATTTAAAAATCTCCATAACAATCTGTTGGTTTAAGCTAGAGATATCTTATGTTTTTGCATGGGATGCATCTCAATCTACCACAACCGCCTGTGTAACAATTCAGTTTCTGTGGGGGAAGGTGACAGAGCTAGAGCTGTGTTTGTCAGACCATAAGACATCCCGAAAATCGGTCTTCTCACACAATCGTCTGTAGTGTCTGAACGGTTTGGCCTACAAACTACTATGACCCCTCTATGGAAACATGAGACTCATGAACACAATGGTTTTTGCTGGGTTTTGGTCTACGACCCCCACAAGCGTCTTGGGACTCGTCTGAAGTCGTACAGCTGATCTGCCAACTTCTTTCTGTAGCGTATGAACAGTTTGGGCTACTCACTAATATGAGTGTGTAAAGGTGAGACTAACACATACATGGTTGTTTTGCTCTAGGATGCCCAAAGGCATCACAAGACTCGGATGATAGTCCCACGGTACATCAAAATAAATTATGGAAATATATATGGAGACTGTTCATTGACAAACATAAGGGGTTTTAAATACATTAAAAAATACATTTAAAAAAAATGCTTCCTGATCTTTCTTATATCTCTCAGATATAGGACAGACACTTCAGAACAAACTTCCTTTAGATTTGTTTTTGGGACTATCTGTTGTTCCATGTAGTGAAACTGTTATTCAATGCATTTGGGGCGGCAGGTAGTTTAGTGGTTAAGAGCATTGTGCCAGTAACCGAAAGGTCTCTGGTTCTAATCCCCGAGCCGACTAGGTGAAAAATCTGTCGATGTGCCCTTGAGCAAGGCACTTAACCCTAATTGCTCCTGTATGTCGCTCTGGATAAGAGCGTCTGCTAAATGACTAAAATGTAAATTTGTATGGGCTAATAGCAGTAACGCCAAAAATAATTGTTCATCAAATATATTTTTAATATATTTTTTTGATACTTCAAAGTGTCTTAAAATTCAAAATCCAATAGCAAAATGATCCTTGGTATGACCTTCTTAAAACAATTCCATATAGCCTAGTAGTAACCCCCCTCCCCCAGTATTCATAAGTCTAATTCTGTTAATTTGAGAGGCAGGCCAGGGATACAAACCCATATTAATCCTTAACCTAAACAAAAAAGCATGTTGAGACATGTCTTCATTGAAAGCACTTTATAGTCCAGGATTAAAACCAGGTGTAATCTGGGTTTGTGAAGTGCAACCCCTCTAGTCCACTAGTCTCAACATTCATTTTAGTTTTACTTCATCAACATCCTCCTTTACCGAACCTAACCAGGCATTTACAGGAATCAGTTGAGGTGATGTGTGAAGACTGATTTTGTGTAGATATCAAACATGAACCCCTTCATTAAATGCGGATGTGCACTGCAAACCAGCATGGATTGTATGAGTGAACCGGGAGCACCAAGTCTGTCAGACACAAACTGAAGTGAAGCGAGTTAAAACACAGAGCTGCTACTGCTCCAGATCACATGCTGTTCAGTTTCAGCTCTTTTATTACAGAGAATCTGTCACTAAGGTTCACATGGCGATGAAGATGGGCAATAATGTTCAATCTGGCTCTTGTTTGAATGAATCAGAATCTTTTCATCTCAAGTAATAGATATTGTCTTGACTTTATCTCACAAAAAAACATATTAACATATTACAGGTAGTCTGAGGCTGGTCTGTCCATAGACCAGCCTATAAAGTCACTACACCCTGGGTAGAACAGAAGCACTTTCACAGCATTATGCAGATGCTGGATAACCACGTACTGTATGAATGTTCATCAGCAAAAAAGGGAGAATCCTCTCAAATGTTTATAGTGAGAGTGACACCTTTCGTCTGGTTGCTATGTCCGCCATCCACCAGTGTCTCCATGACATCTGAAAGGCAGTATCAGTCTGGTACAAAACGTCTTCAGCCCAGTCCATGGAGCACAGGAGAAGTACTGGTGGGTAGTGAAGTTATGGGAACGGTGGCTAGTTAGTTCTCAACATCCCCTCAAACTGGGGTCTGTGGGAACTCCATTGAGATGAGTGTCTGGAATGTCAGTGTTCTTTCACTGGGGAAATAAGAAACCATTCAATGTATGGGTAAATGAAGGTGTCCGAAGCCATGTGATGTTTGTTAGAAAATATTGTTTCATTTCGAATGTGGTAAGAATAGCTTTTCTGTAGTCTCACATCCCACATTTTCTAAAACTGATGTGTTACTTACTTTACGCACACATTATGCACACTCATTTGGCGAGCCCAGTGGCATGGAGAATGTTGAATGGAAACATACTAAAAGACAGTAGGTGATGACTAAATACTCACGGGTGTATACCAATCAGAAATAGTAGAGATAATTACCAAAACCGTATCTATTATTTTATACTGTATATTCTCTGACAAAGTTAAGAAAGTTGATAGTTGTCATTTGCTGTTTTGCCTACTTCCTTTTTTGGACATGTTGGCATGTACAGTATCTTAACCACAAATAATTGATCACATACCTTGGCTGGGAATGCAGACGAGGCGTTATGGCACGCAAGGTCCACTCCAGGGCCCGGTTTCCCAAAAGCATTTTAGGCTAAATTCATCGTTAGAACCTATGGTTCTGAGATTAATTTAGCCTTAAAATGCTTTTGGGCTCTAAGATTAATTTAGCCTTAAGATGCTTTTGGGAAACCGGGCCCAGGAGGCTTTTCAGGGGGCGGGAACAACAGGGGAATCGGCGATGCACCTGCTCCAAGAGTTCCTCTTTACGCAAACCGTAGACGATTGGTGAGACACACTGCGCCAAGCTAAAGAAGGCAAAACTAACCACCGCTGACAGTTCTTTGGTCCCTGGTTGAAGGTAACCTTGTTTCTGGAGAACTGTTAACACAAAGTTCACGAAGTTGGGGAGGATGTATACGGCGAGTTGAGTAACGTGCAGGGCGACGGTCTTGCATCCGACACTGTTGCGTCGATTCATCACTCCCAACCGTCGCCCCTCAAACAGTATCCTTACATAACTGTACAGAATGAGCGCCGTGCACACAGATATCAACAATATTTTTTCCAGGCCACCTTTCTTCAGCTGTTCCCGTCCACATTCCCCATTTGGACCAGTGGCGAGCCTCTCTGTCTTGGTAAACAGAGTGAGGGGGATAACCAGTGCGAGTCCCCATGTCAGTAGCCCAACTAGCCAAGGCCAGTGCCAGACAGAACTGTAACGCAGAGGATGACAGACAGCAAAATAACGGTCTAGCGACATAGCAGTGAGAGTCAGAAGGATATTGGACGCGCTGGTGATTAGGACGGTTATCATGGCCACACATGTGGATGCCACTGGCCTGGCGCCGAAGTAGATCTGGAGGTAGAAAACAGAACTCATCCCGAAGTACACCAGAGCAGACACCAACAGGTGAAAAACCAACACAAAGCGAGCATGGCCCCGGAGTCGCCCCTCGAGCACTATCGTCCAGTTAATGAGGATGTTGAAGAACGCCAATGTTATGAAGGAGATGGTCGACGCACAAACCCGTACATAGGTGTAGTCCTTTACACCTGTTTCTCCAGTCCCGTTATATATCGACATTATTCCTCGTTTGATGCTGTATTTAGGGTATTGGTGGAGTTGTTTCTTCGTGGCCTCTGCCTTCTCATAGTTTCCAAGACGCTTAACTATTGAGTGGCCGTCCAGGCTACTTAATCAGAGTACATCCAAGACATTCAATGCAATGCAATGTCTGTGTATGAGAAACCTCTCTCTCTCTCTCTTTCTATCCCTCTCGCCTTCTATCGCTCTCGCTGTCTTTCTCTGGCTGCCTCTCTGTCTTCCAACCCCAAAAGCGCGCCAGTGTGCACAGTGCGCAATCGCCACGTTGACAAAGGGAAGTACGTTTCCATTTTCAACTGTATATATGCTGGTTTTTAGATATATATCTAAAATAATCAAATATCATGCTAAACAATAACATTTTTCATCAACATGTACTGTTCTGATACAGGGCAGGCCTATTAGTCTGAGAAGTATAGGCCCCTTTATGCAACCACATACAGTAAATAATTTACTTGATTAATAAACGTCAACATATCCCAATATAATACATTAGATACAATCACTTTCTAATCTAATTTCGAATTCGGACTACCAGGGGCCACATTTATAAACGCCATGTATGCACAAAATATGCCCCAAAATATGGGTGCGCCAATTTTCATTCAAATGTTGGTATTTATAAAAACGGAACTTGACTTGATAATGTGCTTCTCCTCCCGCAAACTTTAGACCATCCGTGCCTACTACTCCTCCCCCTCAGGAATCAAACTTGATTCATTCTCCAGGATCCTCTTGTACTGGACAGACACCTGGCGATACTTCTCCTCTCTCTCTCTGGCTCTCTCTCTCTCTCTCTCTCTCTCTCTCTCTCTCTCTCTCTCTCTCTCTCTCTCTCTCTCACACTCACACTCAAACACACACACACAAAATCCTGTTACACTGCACCGCTGCTTGAAGCTACTTCCCTTCACACAAAGACACACACACCTGGAAGTATTGCGTTCCCTTCTCCTTGATGATGACGATGCTCTGCTCTAGTTTCTCTGCTGAGTTCGTCTCCCAGGATTACATGGCCTGGGGAAGAGAAAATACAGTAAGTTATGATGTAAATGTAATGTTACTATGGCTAAATGCTGAGGGGTCACAGGTGAGACGTTATACATTCTGGAAGGTGTTCAGTTTGAGTTTGTGCTGCAAAGTGGCTCCACTAGGAATACTGTACTTGCAACTGCCTGTGTTTCCATAGCCATACCTATACACACCACAATTAGATATCCATACCTATTCACACACCACAATTAGATATCCATACCTATTCACACCACAATTAGATATCCAAACGTATTCACACCACAATTAGATATCCATACCTATACACACCACAATTAGATATCCATACCTATTCAAACCACACAATTAGATATCCATACCTACATACACCACAATTAGATATCCATACCTATTCACACACCACAATAAGATATCTATACCTATTCACAACACAAATAGATATCCATACCTATACACACCACATTTAGATATCCATACCTATTCACACCACAGATAGATATCCATACCTACTCACACACCACAATTAGATATCCATACTTACAGAGTAGACACAAAACTCTGCATATACACTACCAGTCAAAAGTTGGTAGAATAATAATTGATATCTACATTGTAGAATAATAGTGAAGACATCAAAACTATGATAAAACACATATGGAATCATGTAGTAACCAAAAAAGTGGTAAACTAATCAAAATATATTTTATAATTGAGATTCTTCAAAAAGCCACCCTTTGCCTTGATGACAGCTTCGCACATTCTTGGCATTCTCTCAACCAGCTTCATGAGGTGGTCACCTGGAATGCATTTAAATTAACAGGTGTGCCTTCTTTAAAGTTAATTTGTGGAATTTATTTCCATCTTAATGTGTTTGAGCCAATCAGTTTTGTTGTGACAAGGTAGGGGGGTATACAGAAGATAGCCCTATTTGGTAAAATACCAAGTCCATATTATGGCAAGAACAGCTCAAATAAGCAAAGATAAACGACAGTCCATCATTACTTTAAGACATGAAGGTCAGTCAATACGGAACATTTCAAGAACTTTGAAAGTTTCTTCAAGTGCAGTCGCAAAAACCATCAAGCGCTATGATGAAATTGGCTCTCATGAAGACCACCACAGGAATGAAAGACCCAGAGTTACCTCTGCTGCAGAGTTACCAGCCTCAGAAATTGCAGCCCAAATAAATGCTTCACAGAGTTCAAGTCACAGACACATCTCAACATCAACTGTTCAGAGGGGACTGTGTGAATCAGGTCTTCATGGTCAAATTGCTCAAAGAAACCACTACTAAAACACCAATAATAAGAAGATACCTGCTTTGGCCAAGAAACACAAGCAATGGACATTAGACCGGTGGAAATGTGTCCTTTAGTCTGGAGTCCAAATTTGAGATTTTTGGTTCCAACCGCCGTGTCTTTGTGAGACGCGGTGTGGGTGAACAGATGATCTCCACATGTGTAGTTCCCACCGTAAAGCATGGAGAAGGAGGTGTTATGGTGTGGGGGTGCATTGCTGGTGATACTGTCTGTGATTTATTTCAAATTCAAGGCACTCTTAACCAACATGGCTACCACAGCATTCTGCAGCGATACGCTATCCCATTTGGTTTGGGCTTAGTGGGACTATCATTTGTTTTTCAACAGGACAATGACCCAACACACCTCCAGGCTGTGTAAGGGCTATTTTACCAAGAAGGAGAGTGATGGAGTGCTGCACCAGATGACCTGGCCTCCACAATCCCCCGACCTCAACCCAATTGAGATGGTTTGGGATGAGTCGGACGGCAGAGTGAAGGAAAAGCAGCCAACAAGTGCTAAGCATATGTGGGAACTCCTTCAAAACTGTTAGAAAAGCATTCCAGGTGAAGCTGGTTGAGAGAATGCCAAGAGTGTGAAAAGCTGTCATCAAGGCAAAGGGTGGCTATTTGAAGAATCTCAAATATAAAATATATTTTGATTTGTTTACCACATTTTTGGTTACTACATGATTCCATATGTGTTTTTTCATAGTTTTGATGTCTTCACTATTATTCTACAATGTAGAAAATAGTAAAAATAAAGAAAAACCTTTGAATGAGTAGGTGTATCCAAACTTTTGACTGGTACTGTATACCCACAGAACACACAATTACAAATTTCTCAAAATGACGTACTAGGTTTGTACACTAGGTTTGTAGTGTGTGGGTGTCTGTGTGTGTGTGTGTGTGTGTGTGTTTGATGCTGAAGAGTCACTCTTCTCCCTGCTCCATGGCGGTCAGGGCTTTCTCCACTCCACTTGGCCGACCCAGGCTTTCTCCATCTCCCAACTCAAACTTCAGTTCCCTCTTGTCAAACTCTTTGCCCTCACAGCTGCCCTCCAGAGCCTTTATCCTGTACAGTAGGTCTTTGTTTGGTTTGGCGTATCCCTGTCCCTTAGTGATGATGCAGAACATTCATTTGAGCAGTCTCTCAATGTCAAACATGTCAATCCTTCACAGGCAGACAGGCATACAGACAGAAAGACGGACAGACAGAGGGTTACCTGGAAGACGAGGGTAGCGTTGGGGGGTATTTTTGGTGGGCTGCCTGTGTACTCTGGTTTACAGCTGGCTGATCTCGCTTTCAGAAGGACAACTGAGATCGTCACAATGAATAGTGATGACTGGACATGTGCTTGATAGCTAGCTAGCTAGTTAAATAGATGCAGAAGCACAGATCTCAGTGACAGTAACGTAAGCTTCAAACTAGCCACCGTTAGGTAGGATAACTCTACAATATCATAACAACCCTAGAAAAGGGGTCGTTTTAGTAATCTTTACTTAATTAACTTTCTACCTTGCAGTACAGATGGGTCACAGGAAAAGTTGAGATGGACTGACTTATGGTCCCTGGGTTGTCATATTCATGGATGGTCAGGCAAATGTTTTGTTGCTTCTAATGTCTGCATTAAAGGCAGCACACAATGAGATTGCTAACTGTAAGATATAGCTAGAGTTAGCTTACTATTAACTAACTTTAGCTACTTTAGTTGCACAGGTCACTATCAATATGCACCTTCAAAGTGCTGTAAACTAAGTAGCTAGTTGAATAAAATGTCCGTTATTTATAAGTGTCATCAAAAGTTGAAGAGATGCAAAGCTTACCTATCAGGACCAATGATTTCCAGCTCTTCTCAGGCAGCTAGCTAGTTAGCTTGTTAGCTTTGACTGGAGCACCCAATGAGACAGATTATTGGCGACTATTGCCATTTGTCAGATGTTCCTTATCAACACGCAAAGTACACACGCTTATCCACACGCAAAGTAAAGACGTTAGGAAATGATCAAGAATACTAACCTTACGGCCTCTTTGTCGTGAGGAAAGTGTTCCAAAGTATACGCCGCCACTGCCACATGATGTCTGTGCGTGTTCAGACAAATGGTAGACAGCAGAGTTATCCACAACCATCGCTAGTTCCTCCTTATAAGTGGCATCGATCATTGGCATCAATCACCCCTCATAGCTAGTTCCTCCTTATCGGTGGCATCGATCACCCCTCATAGCTAGTTCATCCTTATTATTGGAATCAGAGAGGAAGAGGAGAGAGGCCCAACTCAGCGGAAAATCTGTCTCCATCCAGCAGGTGGCGTTTTTTCCATTGTTTCGCCCACCAAGCAAGGAGTTTTTGTATGGAGGTCAATTAGAATGTCAAATTTGGTCAACAACCAAAAAAAATCATGGCTTTTTTACCACATGAGGTTTATTTGATCTAATAGAAGTTTCGTAATGCTTAAGTTGTTACGAGTGTACTGATATAAGTAGGACACGTGACATCCCGGCAACTTTGAGAAAAAACACTTTATATCGGAGATGTCTCGAGATGGCTATGCATATTCATGGCATGAGGCTAGTAGCATAGTGTTTCTCTCCATTGAATACACGCGGTTGATGTCAACAACCCTCATCGAATATTCAAAAAAGGATTACAATAATAAGATGTATCAACCAATCCAAATAAAGTATAGGGGGGAGCTAGACAACCCACCGTGCCACTTTGTGGCACAACGACTCCCATTGTTAGGGCAGAGAGACATGTATCTTGTCAGTATATCCATAATCTTTGGTGGCATCGATCACCCCTCATAGAGAAGTATGTGTAATTTTGTGGATGCAAGAAAGTCCCCAGTCAGGGAAAGCCACTGCATAGAGAGAACAAGGAGAAGAAGTGTAACCAGCTGGGCGGATTCCGTAGTGATTTGCATTTTGCCTGTACATTTCATAATAATCATATTTATATTAACAGGCTTATATGTTGTTTTGGACTGTTGTTTAAGACATTCGCTATGATTACACTCAGTTGTTATTGTTGCAAATAATTATTTCTGATGTGGCAGTCGGGCTAGCTAGCATGCTAGCTAACCATCATAATGGGTTTGGTTAGCTAGCCAATTTAGCTAGCTAGTGTTGTCATCCAGATTAGTATCTGAATTCAAGTGATTTTGAGTGTAATGCAGTTGATTGGTGACAATGGTGTGAACATACACTACCAGTCAAAAGTTTGGACACACCTACTCATTCAAGGGTTTCTCTTTATTTTTACTATTTTTTACATTGTATCAGGGGATTGTGGAGGCCAGGTCATCTGATGCAGCGCTCCATCACCCTCCTTCTTGGTAAAATAGCCCTTACACAGCCTGGAGGTGTGTTGGGTCATTGTCCTGTTGAAAAACAAATGATAGTCCCACTAAGCCCAAACCAGATGGGATGGCGTATCGCTGCAGAATGCTGTGGTAGCCATGCTGGTTAAGTGTGCCTTGAATTCTAAATAAATCACAGACAGTGTCACCAGCAAAGCAGCCCCACACCATAACACCTCCTACTCCATGATTTACGGAGGGAAATACACATGCAGAGATCATCTGTTCACCCACACCATGACTCACAAGGACACGGCGGTTGGAACCAAAAATCTCCAATTTGGACTCCAGACCAAAGGACACAATTCCATCTGTCTAATGTCCATTGCTCATGTTTCTTGGCCCAAGTCGTCTCTTCTTCTTATTGGTGTCCTTTAGTAGTGGTTTCTTTGCAGCAATTCGACCATGAAGGCCTGATTCACACAGTCCCCTCTGAACAGTTGATGTTGAGATGTGTCTGTGACTTGAACTCTGTGAAGCATTTATTTGGGCTGCAATTTCTGAGGCTGGTAACTCTAATGAACTTATCCTCTGCAGCAGAGGTAACTCTGGGTCTTCCATTCCTGTGGCGGTCCTCATGAGAGCCAGTTTCATCATAGCGCTTGATGGTTTTTGCGACTGCACTTGAAGAAACTTTCAAAGTTCTTGACATTTTCCGTACTGACTGACCATCATGTCTTAAAGTAATGATGGACTGTCGTTTCTCTTTGCTTATTTGAGCTGTTCTTGCCATAATATGGACTTGGTCTTTTACCAAATAGGGCTATCTTCTGTATAGGGGGGCTACCTTGTCACAACACAACTGATTGGCTCAAATGCATTAAGAAGGAAATAAATTCCACAAATTAACTTTAAAGAAGGCACACCTGTTAATTGAAATGCATTCCAGGTGACTACCTCATGAAGCTGGTTGAGAGAAGGCCAAGAGTGTGCGAAGCTGTCATCAAGGCAAAGGGTGGCTATTTGAAGAATCTCAAATATAAAATATATTTTGATTTGTTTAACACTTTTTTGGTTACTACATGATTCCATGTGTGTTATTTCATAGTTTTGATGTCTTCACTATTATTCTACAATGTAGAAAATAGTAAAAATAAAGAAAAACACTGGAATGAGTAGGTGTGTCCAAACTTTTGACTGGTACTGTATATTCAGCATTATATGAGCATTATAGCATGATTATAACCCAAAATAAATGTGGAATGGCTTGTATATTTAGACTTCGGCTGGGCTTGCTAATTCCTATCGTTAGCCAGTGGAACACTGCATGCTGGGAGTTGCAATGCAGTCTGGGAGTCGTAGTGTAACTGGTTACTCTCTCTCTCTCTCTCTGGCTCTCTCTCTGGCTCTGTCTCTCTGGCTTTCTCTCTCTTTGGCTCTCAATTCAATTTCAATTTAAGAGGCTTAATTGGCATGGGAAACATGTTTACATTGCCAAAGCAAGTGAAATAGATAATAAACAAAAGTTCCAAAGGAATAGAGACATTTCAAATGTCATATTATGTCTATATACAGTGTTGTAACGATGTACAAAAAGTTAAAGCACAAAAGGGAAAATAAATAAACAAAACTATGGGTTCTATTTACAATGGTGTTTGTTCTTCACTGGTTGCCCTTTTCTTGTGGCAACAGGTCACACATCTTGCTGCTGTGATTGCACACTGTGGTATTTCACCCAATAAATATGGGAGTTGATCAAAATTGGATTTGTTTTCAAATACTTTGTGGCCCGTTTAATCTGAGGGAATTATGTGTCTCTAATATGGTCATACATTTGGCAGGAGGTTAGGAAGTGCAGCTCAGTTTCCACCTCATTTTGTGGCCAGTGTGCACGTAGCCTGTCTTCTCTTGAGAGCCAGGTCTGCCCACGGCGGCCTTTCTCAATAGCAAGGCTATGCTCACTGAGTCTGTACATAGTCAAAGCTTTCCTTAAGTTTGGATCAGTCACAGTGGTTAGGTATTCTGCCACTGTGTATTCTCTGTTTAGAGCCAAATAGCATTCTAGTTTGCTCAGTTTTTTTGTTAATTCTTTCCAATGTGTCAAGTAATTCTCTTTTTGTTTTCTCATGATTTGGTTGGGTCTATTTGTGTTGTTGTTGTTGTCCTGGGGCTCTGTGGGGTCTGTTTGTGTTTGTGAACAGAGCCCCAGGACCAGCTTACTTAGGGGACTCTTCTCCAAGTTCATCTCTCTTTAGGTGATGGCTTTGTTATGGAAGGTTTGGGAATCGCTTCCTTTTAAGTGGTTATAGAATTTAATGGCTCTTTTCTGGATTTTGATAATTAGCGGCTATCGGCCTAATTCTACTCTGCATGCATTATTCGTTTTTCTTTGTTCTACACAGGATATTTTTGCAGAATTCTGCATGCAGAGTCTCAATTTGGTGTTTGTCCCATTTTGTGAATTCTTGGTTGGTGAGCAGACCCCAGACCTCACAACCATAAAGGGCAATGGGTTCTATAACTGATTCAAGTATTTTTAGCCAGATCCTAATTGGTATGTAAAATGTTATGTTCCTTTTGATTGCATAGAAGGCCCTTCTTGCCTTGTCTCTCAGATCGTTCACAGCTTTGTGGAAGTTACCTGTGGCGCTGATGTTTAGGCCGAGGTACAGTCGTATGAAAAAGTTTGGGCACCCCTCTGGGGCTGCATAATAATTTACTCTGTCGTCACAGAAAATGATCACAGTGGCATGCCATTCATTTTCTAATAAAAGCTGAGTACTGGGGTATTGTCCAGACAAAGATTTTTAGTGTAGTAATATTAAGTTGTATGAAATTAAATCAGATGTGAAAAATAGGCTATGCAAAAATTTGGGCACCCTTGTCATTCTGTTGATTTGAATACCTGTAACTAATTAGCACTGATTAATTGGAACACACAATTGGTTTGGTGAGCTCATTAAGCCTTGAACTTCATAGACAAGTGCATCCAATCATGAAAACAAGTATTTAAGGTGGACAATTGCAAGTTGTTGTTCTCTTTGACTCTCCTCTGAAGAGTGGCAACATGGGGGCCTCAAAACATCTCTCAAATGACCTGAAAACAAAGATTATTCAACATTATGGTTTAGGGGAAGGCTACAAAAAGCTATCGCAGAGATGTAAGCTGTCAGTGTCCACTGTGAGGAACATAGTGAGGAAATGGAAGACCACAGGCACAGTTCTTGTTTAGGCCAGAAGTGGCAGGCCAAGTAAAATATCGGAGAGGCAAAGGTGAAGGATTGTGAGAACGGTCAAAAACAGCCCACAGACCACCTCCAAAGACCTACAACATAATCTTGCTGCAGATGGTGTCACTGTGCATCGTTCAACAATTCAGCGCACTTTGCACAAGGAGAAGCTGTACTGGAGAGTGATGCGGAAGAAGCCTTTTCTGCACACACGCCACAAACAGAGTCGCTTGAGGCATGCAAATGCACATTTGGACAAGCCAGCTTCATTTTGGAATAAGGTGCTGTGGACTGATGAAACAAAGATTGAGTTATTTGGTCATAACAAGGGGCATGGCGGCAAAAGAACACAGTGTTCCAAGAAAAACACTTGCTACCCACAGTAAAATTTGGTGGGTGTGGATTGTGAAACAATCAAGAAATAAGATAAAAAAACGTCAATACTTTGTAGAGCCACCTTTTGCAGCAATTACAGCTGCAAGTCTCTTGGGTATGTCTCTATAAGCTTGGCACATCTAGCCACTGGGATATCTGCCCATTCTTCAAGGCAAAACTGCTCCAGCTCCTTCAAGTTGTATGGGTTCCGCTGGTGTACAGCAATCTTTAAATTATTCAATTGGATTGAGGTCTTGTGCTTTGACTAGGCCATTCCAAGACATTTAAATGTTTCCCCTTAAACCACTCAAGTGTTGCTTTAGCAGTATGCTTAGGGTCATTGTCCTGCTGGAAGGTGAACCTCCGTCCCAGTCTTAAATCTCTGGAAGACTGAAATAGGTGTCCCTCAAGAATTACCCTGTATTTAGTGCCATCCATCATTCCTTCAATTCTGACCAGTTTCCCAGTCCCTGCCAATGAAAAACATCCCCACAGCATGATGCTGCCACCACCATGCTTCACTGTGGGGATGGTGTTCTTGGGGATGAGAGGTGTTGGGTTTGCGCCAGACATAGCGTTTTCCTTGATGGCCAAAAAGCTTAATTTTAGTCTCATCTGACCAGAGTACTTTCTTCCATATGTTTGGGGAGTCTCCCACGTGCCTTTTGGCGAACACCAAACGTATTTGCTTATTTTCTTCTTTAAGCAATGGCTTTTTTCTGGCCACCCTTCCGTAAAGCCCAGCTCTGTGGAGTGTACGGCTTAAAGTGGTCCTATGGACAGGTACTCAAATCTCCGCTGTGGAGCATTGCAGCTCCTTCAGGGTTATCTTTGGTCTCTTTGTTACCTCTCTGATTAATGCCCTCCTTACCTGGTCCGTGAGTTTTGGTGGGCGGCACTCTCTTGGCAGGTTTGTTGTGGTGTCATGTTCTTTCCATTTTTTAATAATGGATTTAATGGTGCTCTGTGGGATGTTCAAAGTTTCTGATATTTTTATATAACCCAACCCTGATCTGTACTTTGTCCCTGACCTGATTGGAGAGCACCTTGGTCTTCATGGTGCCGCTTGCTTGGTGGTGCCCCTTGCTTAGTGGTGTTGCAGACTCTGGGGCCTTTCAGAACAGGTGTGTATATACTGAGATCATGTGACAGATCATGTGACACTTAGACTACACACAGGTGGACTTGATTTAACTAATTATGTGACTTCTGAAGGTAATTGGTTGCACCAGATCTTATTTAGGGACTTCATAGCAAAGGGGGTGAATACATATGCACGCAACACTTATTATTTGGACTATTTTGTCTATGTCCATTACATGAAATCCAAATAAAAATCAATTTAAATTACAGGTTGTAATGCAACAAAATAGGAAAAACGCCAAGGGGGATGAATGATTTTGCAAGGCACTGTAGCACTACATTTTGCTTTATACTTGTGCTTGTGTTTCCCTATAGGTAATGTTTTGACTGTGTTGTAATTTGGTTTATTCTGATTGATTGGATGTTCTGGTCCTGAGGCTTCAGTGTGATAGTAAAACAGTTTTGTGAACTCAGCCCCAGGTCCAGCTGGATGAGGGGACTATTTTCTTTGCTTAGCTCTTGGCATTGCAGGGCTTGGTAATGATATGAGAGGGGGTCACTGTATTTTAGAGGTTTCCAAAGCTTAATTGCTATTTTTGTTGTTGTTATTATTAGTGGATATTGGCTTAATTCTGCGCTGCATGCATTGTTTGTAGTTTTCCTCTGGACATGTAGGAGAATCTTACAGAACTCTGCATGCAGGGTTTCAATAAGGTGTTTGTCCCATTGGGTGAAATCTTGTTTCGCAAGTGGACCCCACACCTCGCTGCCATGAAATGCAATTGGTTCAATGACACATTCAATTAGTTTTAGCCACATGTTAATATGCATTTCAATTTGAATTTGTTTTTTAATGGTGTAGAATGCCCTGCGTGCTTTCTCTCTCAGTTCATTGATTGCCTCATTTACTGTAGGTGTCCAGTTGAGATTATTTTTAAACGTAAGTAATTGTAGTGTGTGCAGTACTCTATATATGTTGTACCAATTGAGAACTTTGGTGTAATTCCCTGAGATCTGGATGTTCTCTGGAAAATCATGATCTTTTGTATTTTTGGTGTTTACTGCCAGGGCCCAGGTCTGGCAGTACTGCTCTAGTAGATCCAGGCTCTGCTGTAGGCCATGTGCTGTGGGTGACAGCAGGCACAGGTCATCTGCAAAGAGCAGGCATTTAACCTCTGAATTGTGGAGACTAACACCAGGGGCTGAGGATTTATCTAGAATAGTGGCCAATTCGTTGATGTAAATACACTATATATACAAAGGTATGTGGACACCCCTTCAAATTAGTGGATTCGGCTATTTCAGCCACACCCGTTGCTGACAGGTGTGTAAAATCAAGGACACAGCCATGCAATCTCCATAGACAAACATTAGCAGTAGAATGGCCTTACTGAAACGCTCAGTGACTTTCAACGTGGCACCGTCATAGGATGCCACCTTTCCAACAAGTCAGTTCGTCAAATTTCTGCCCTGCTAGAGCTGCCCCGGTCAATTGTAAGTGCTGTTATTGTGAAGTGGAAACGTCTAGGAGCAACAACAGCTCAGCCACGAAGTGGTAGGCCACACAAGCTCACAGAACGGGACCGCCGAGTGCTGAAGCACGTAGCACGTACAAATCGTCTGTCCTCGGTTGCAACAATCACTACCGAGTTTCAAACTGCCTCTGGAAGTAATGTCAGCACAAGAACTGTTCGTCGGGAGCTTCATGAAATGGGTTTCAATGGCCGAGCAGCCGCACACAAGCCTAAGATCACCATGTGCAATGCCAAGTGTCAGCTGGAGTGGTGTAAAGATCAATGCCATTGGACTCTGGAGCAGTGGAAACTTGTTCTCTTGAGTGATGAATTACGCTTCACCATCTGGCAGTCTGACGGACGAATCTAGGTTTGGCAGATACCAGGAGAACGCTACCTGCCCGAATGCATAGTGCCAACTGTAAAGTTTGGTGGAGGAGGAATAATGGTCTGGCTTTTTTTTCATGATTTGGGCTAGGCCCCTTAGTTCCAGTGAAGGGAAATCTGAACACTACAGCATACAATGACATTCTAGTCAATTCTGTGCTTCTAACATTGTGGCAACAATTTGGGGAAGGCCCTTTCCTGTTTCAGCATGACAATGCCCCCGTGCGCTAAGCGATGTCCATACAGAAATGGCTTGTCGAGATCGGTGTGGAAGAACTGAACTTGCCTGCATAGAGCCCTGACCTCAACCCCATCGAACACCTTTGGGATGAATTGGAACACAGACTGCGAGCCAGGCCTAATCGCCCATCATCAGTGCCCGACCTCCCTAATGCTCTTGTGGCTGAATGGAAGCAAATCCCCGCAGCAATTTTCCAACATCTAGTGGAAAGCCTTCCCAGAAGAGTGGAGGCTGTTATAGCAGCAAAGGGGGGACCAACTCCATATTAATGCCCCAGATTTTGGAATGAGATGTTCGACAAGCAGGTGTCCACATACTTTTGGTCATGTAGTGTATCTCTGTCTCGTTCTCTGGCTGTCTGTCTCTCTGTCTGTCTCTCCATCTCTCTTTACTCTCTTTGGATCTGTTTCTCTTCGTCTGTCTGTCTGTCTCTTGTGAAACTGAAAGCAAATCAACCATTATCCTGCTTGGCCTTGGGTCCTATGCAGTGGCGATTTTAGCATGTAAATATTGGTGGGCCAAACTCTCCCCAAATTATTTTTAGATGGTTGCCAGCAAAACCTCTACACAACACAACACTAAACAATACATTAATTACACTATAACATGACAAATGAGGCCCACAAACTGTTAGGGCTTACATAAAGCTGTCCCAAGAGCAGAGTCGCAACAGCAGTCCCAACACCTTACCACTGCTATACCTGGCTATCAGCAGAGCCTTGTCTGGCAGCGAAACAGTTCACTCAGCCTCATTTACTGCCTGTAAAAAAAACATAGCTGATATGGTTGACTTGCTTAAACAAATGTGGTTTCTACTGACAATTGAGATGTACAAACTATGGCATAAGGGGACGACGAGAGGATAAGAGGCAGTCCGTAATTTCGATTAAGACATTATTGTCACGCGACGTGTATGCGGTAGCGAAGTCAAAAGCAGGACACAGAGCGGCTGGCAACGTTATTTACTGAACACAGTAAAATCAACGTACACAACAACAAACCTCCAAAACAGGGAGGAAAGCACAAAGACCCGTTCATACACGAACTGCCGGAATGACAACAAACAATAACACACAAAATACCAAATGAGAGACAGGGGTAAATATAGGGAATTCAATCAAACATAATGGGGAACAGGTGTAAACAATAAAGACTAAACAAGACAAACACCGAAACATCGATCGGCAGCAGCTAGTACTCCGGGGACGACGAACGCCGAAGCCTGCCCGAGCAAGGAGGAGGAGCAGCCTCGGCTGAATCCGTGACAGTACCCCCCCCCCTTGACGCGCGGCTCCAGCCGTGCGCCGACCCCGGCCTCGGGGACGGCCAGGAGGACGCGGAGCAGGGCGAGTCGGATGACTCCGGTGGAAATCCCTCAACAGGGAGGGATCTAGGATGTCCCTCCTAGGGACCCAGCACCGTTCCTCCGGACCGTACCCCTCCCACTCCACAAGATACTGCAGACCCCCCATCCGACGCCTCGAATCCACGATGGAACGGACTGAGTACGCCGGGGCCCCCTCGATGTCTAGTGGGGGCGGAGGAGCCTCTCATATCTCATTCTCCTGGAGTGGACCAGCTACCACCGGCCTGAGGAGAGACACATGGAACGAGGGGTTAATGCGGTAATTAATGGGCAGTTGTAATCTATAACATACCTCGTTCAATCTCCTCAGGACTTTAAATGGCCCCACAAACCGCCGACCCAGCTTCCGGCAGGGCAGGCGAAGGGGCAGGTTTCGGGTCGAGAGCCAGACCTGATCTCCCGGTGCATAAACCGGACCCTCACTGCGGTGGTGATCGGCGCTCGCCTTTTGCCGTCTGATAGCCCGCTGCAGATGGACATGCGCAGCGTTCCATGTTTCCTCCGAGCGCCGAAACCACTTATCCACCGCAGGAGCTTCGATCTGGCTCTGATGCCAGGGTGCCAGGACCGGCTGAAGGCGTAAGATTAGTGGAGGAGTGGCGGAGTGAGTTTTGGGCTATCTCTGCCCAGGGGATATACCCCGACCACTCCTCCTGCCGGTCCTGGCAATAGGACCTCAGAAACCTACCCACATCCTGGTTTACTCTCTCCACCTGCCCATTACTCTCAGGGTGAAAACCCGAGGTAAGGCTAATCGAGACCCCCAAACATTCCATAAACGCCCTCCAGACTCTAGAGGTGAACTGGGGACCCCGATCAGACACTATATCCTCAGGCACCCCGTAGTGCCGGAAGACGTGAGTAAACAGGGCGTCGGCCGTTTGTAGGGCTGTAGGGAGACCTGGCATAGGAATGAGACGGCAGGCCTTAGAAAACCGATCCACAACGACCAAGATTGTGGTATTCCCCTGGGAGGGGGGAAGGTCCGTGACAAAATCCACCGATAGGTGAGACCACGGCCGTTGTGGAACGGGTAGAGGTTGTAACTTCCCTCTGGGCAGGTGTCTAGGCGCCTTACACTGGGCGCACACCGAGCAGGAAGAAACGTAAACCCTCACGTCCCTAGCTAAGGTGGGCCACCAGTACTTCCCGCTAAGGCAGTGCACCGTTCGACCAATACCAGGATGACCAGAGGAGGGTGACGTGTGAGCCCAATATATCAGTCGATCAAGGACTTCGAGCGGCACGTACCTCCGCCCCTCTGGACACTCTGGGGGAGTAGGGTCGGCACGTAACGCACGCTCGATTTCCGCATCGACCTCCCACACCACCGGTGCCACTAGACAAGAATCCGGAAGTATGGGAGTGGGCTCAATGGACCTCTCCTCTGTGTCAAATCATCGGGACAGGGCGTCTGCCTTAGCGTTCTGTGACCCTGTTATATAAGTGAGCTTAAATACAAACCGGGCAAGAAACATGGCCCACCTAGCCTGACGAGGGTTCAGTCTCCTCACTGCCCGGATGTACTCCAGGTTACGATGGTCAGTCAGAATGAGAAAAGGGTGTTTAGCCCCCTCAAGCCAATGCCTCCACACCTTCAGGGCTTGAACCACCGCTAGCAGCTCCCTGTCCCCCACGTCATAATTGCGTTCCGCCGGACTGAGCTTCTTGGAATAGAAAGCACAGGGGCGGAGTTTTGAAAGGCGTGCCTGAGCGCTGAGACAGTATAGCACCGATCCCCGCCTCGGACGCATCCACCTCAACTTGGAACGCCAAAGAGGGATCCGGATGTGCCAGCACCGGAACCGAGGTGAACAGGTCCTTCAGATGTCTAAACGCCCTGTCCGCCTCAGCCGACCACTGCAAACACACCGGGCCCCCCTTTAGCAGGGAGGTGATGGGAGCTGCTACCTGTCCAAAGCCCCGTATAAACCTCCGGTAGTAATTGGCAAAACCCAAAAACCGCTGCACCTACTTCACCGTAGTGGGAGTCTGCCAATTACGCACGGCTGAAACGCGGTCAATCTCCATCTCCACCCCTGACGCGGACAACCGATGTCCCAGGAAGGAGATGGACTCCTGGAAAAACAGACATTTCTCCGCCTTCACATACAGGTCATGCTCCAACAGTCTACCCAGCACCCGACGCACCAGGGACACATGCTCGGCTCGTGTAGCGGAGTATATTAGAATGTCATCAATATACACCACTACACCCTGTCCATGCAAATCCCGGAAAATCTTGTCCACAAATGATTGGAAGACTGAAGGAGCATTCATTAAACCGTATGGCATGACGAGGTACTCATAGTGACCCGAGGTGGTACTGAATGCTGTCTTCCACTCATCTCCTTCCCTAATGCGCACCAGGTTGTAAGCGCTCCTGAGATCCAATTTTGTGAAGAATCTCGCCCCGTGTAATGACTCCGTCATACTAGCAATCAGAGGGAGAGGATAGCTGTATTTAATTGTAATCTGATTGAGACCACGGTAATCAATACACGGGCGTAAACCCCCATCCTTCCTCTTCACAAAAAAGAAACTCGAGGACGCAGGGGAAGTGGACGGTCGTATGTATCCCTGTCTCAGAGATTCGGTGACGTATGTCTCCATAGCTGCCGTCTCCTCCTGAGACAGAGGATACACATGACTACGAGGAAGCGCAGCGCCTACCTGGAGGTCTATCGCACAATCCCCCTGTCGATGAGGTGGTAATTGAGTCGCCTTCTTTTTACAGAAGGCGAGTGCCAAATCTGCATACTCAGGAGGAATGTGCATTGTGGGAATTTGGTTCGGACTTTCCACCGTCGTTGCCCCTACGGAAACACCTACACATCGCCCGACACACTGATCAGACCATCCCTTGAGAGCCCTCTGTTGCCATGAAATGTTGGGGTCATGAGATGTTAACCAGGGAAGCCCCAACACCACGGGAAACGCAGGAGAGTCAATCAAATACAACTGTATAATCTCCTCATGGCCCTCCTGCGTCTTCATCTTAAGTGTCGCTGTGACCTACCTAATCAATCCCGACCCCAAAGGGCGGCTATCTAGGGCATGGATGGGGAAGGGCACATCAACTGGTACAATAGGAATCCCTAACTTATACGTGAACCGGCGATCGATAAAATTCCCAGCTGCGCCTGAATCTACTAGCGCCTTATGCTGGGAGTGAGAAGAAACCTCGGGAAACACAACTTTAATACACATATGTACAACAGAGAGCTCTGGGTGAGTTGGGTGCTTACTCACCTGGAATGACTCATCAGTGCGTGGCCTACTGCCTCGATTCCTAGGAGACCCTCCCCAGCACCGAACCGCAGTGTGTCCTCTGCGGCCACAGTTGGTGCAGGGGACGGCCTCTTTCCTGGTCTCTCTCCTCGTCTCCCTAGCACTAGCACCCCCGAGCTCCATAGGGCTCGGCTCGGAAGTGCTGGGGGATGGAATGGACGGCCCCAACTCCGGACGTCCGCGGGTAGCCAACAGGGTATGTCCACCAGCTGATCGAAACTTAGGTTGGTGTCCCTGCAGGCCAACTCCCGACGAACGTCCTCCCTTAGGCTGCACCTGTAGTGGTCGATGAGGGCCCTCTCATTCCATCCCGCATTGGCAGCCAGAGTCTGGAAGTCCAGTGCGAACTCCTGCGCGCTCCTCTTCCCCTGTCTGAGGTGGAACAGACGCTCACCCGCTGCCTTCCCCTCTGGGGGATGATCGAACACCGCCCTGAAGCGGCGGGTGAACTCCGCATAGTTGACTGTAGCGGCGTCTATTCCCCCCCACTCGGCGTTGGCCCACTCCAGTGCCTTGCCGGACAGACAGGAGATGAGGGCGGACACGCTCTCGTATCCCGAGGGCACCGGGTGGATGGTTGCCAGGTAGAGTTCCACTTGGAGCAGGAAACCCTGACACCCGGCCGCGGTGCCATCATAAGCCCTCGGGAGCGAGAGCCGAATCCCACTGGACTCCGGAGGTGAAGCGATGGGTATAGCTGATGGTGGTGGTATCGTTGGAGGAGGTGTGGGCAAACCTCCTCTTTCCCATCGCCTCAAGGTGTTCATCACCCCTTCCATGGTGGTGCCAAGATCCTGGATCATGGCCGCTTGTTGTATAACGCGCTCCTCCAGTGATCCTGCTGGCACCGCCGCTCCTGCTGACTCCATGTCTAGGTGTGTTATTCTGTCACGTGACGTGTATGCATGCAGTAGCGGAGTCAAAAGCAGGACACAGAGCGGCTGGCAACGTTATTTACTGAACACAGTAAAATCAACGTACACAACAACAAACCTCCAAAACAGGGAGGAAAGCACAAAGACCCGTTCATACACGAACTGCCGGAATGACAACAAACAATAACACACAAAATACCAAATGAGAGACAGGGGTAAATATAGGGAATTCAATCAAACATAATGGGGAACAGGTGTAAACAATAAAGACTAAACAAGACAAACACCGAAACATCGATCGGCAGCAGCTAGTACTCCGGGGACGACGAACGCCGAAGCCTGCCCGAGCAAGGAGGAGGAGCAGCCTCGGCTGAATCCGTGACAATTATTGAGCGAGCTAGGATGGACATAGTCAATATAACTATTTCTTCAGCACTTTTGAAATATACAGTGACAGAATTCAGAATATGGTCCATTCTTACAGTATTCTCTCTGTACACCAAGTCAGAACCATAGGATAAATGCTTCTACACCTGCATTACTAGCTGTTTGGGGTTTTAGGCTGGGTTTCTGTACAGCACTTCGAGATATTAGCTGATGTACGAAGGGCTATATAAAATAAAATTGATTGATTGATAAAGGGGGCGTATAAGCAGACAATTAAAGCTCTTACAATATTCGATGATTACATTTATCTAAAACAGGCTATAGGCTACATGTGCACCACCAAGTCAGAACAGTAAGCAAAATTATGAGAGAAAAAGTGACCAAATTATTAGGGTGAGGCACATGGGCTACTACACAACATACACTTTGTATTACTTTCTTAGCTACAGACAGTATACAGTGAGGGAAAAAATATTTGATCCCCTGCTGATTTTGTACGTTTGCCCATTGAAAAAGAAATGATCAGTCTATAATTTTAATGGTAGGTTTATTTGAACAGTGAGAGACAGAATAACAACAAAACAATCCTGAAAAACGCATGTAAAAAATGTTCTAAATTGATTAGCATTTTAATGAGGGAAATAAGTATTTGACCCCTCTGCAAAACATGACTTAGTACTTGGTGGCAAAACCCTTGTTGGCAATCACAGAGTCAGACGTTTCTTGTAGTTGGCCACCAGGTTTGCACACATCTCAGGAGGGATTTTGTCCCACTCCTCTTTACTTATCTTCTCCAAGTCATTAAGGTTTTGAGGCTGACGTCTGGCAACTCGAACCTTCAGCTCCCTCCACAGATTTTCTATGGGATTAAGGTCTGGAGACTGGCTAGGCCACTCCAGGACCTTAATGTGCTTCTTCTTGAGCTACTCCTCTGTTGCCTTGGCTGTGTGTTTTGGGTCATTGTCATGCTGGAATACCCATCCACGATCCATTTTCAATGCCCTGGCTGAGGGAAGGAGGTTCTCACCCAAGATTTGACGGTACATGGCCCCGTCCATCGTCCCTTTGATGCGGTGAAGTTGTCCTGTCCCCTTAGCAGAAAAACACCCCCAAAGCATAATGTTTCCACCTCCATGTTTGACGGTGGGGATTGTGTTCTTGGGGTCATAGGCAGCATTCCTCCTCCTCCAAACACGGCGAGTTGAGTTGATGCCAAAGAGCTCGATTTTGGTCTCATCTGACCACAACACTTTCAGCCAGTTCTCCTCTGAATCATTCAGATGTTCATTGGCAAACTTCAGATGGGCATGTATATGTGCTTTCTTGAGCAGGGGGACCTTGCGGGCACTGCAGGATTTCAGTCCTTCACGGCGTAGTGTGTTACCAATTGTTTTCTTGGTGACTATGGTCTCAGCTGCCTTGAGATCATTGACAAGATCATCCCGTGTAGTTCTGGGCTGATTCCTCACCGTTCTCATGATCATTGCAACTCCACGAGGTGAGATCTTGCATGGAGCCCCAGGCCAAGGGAGATTGACAGTTATTGTGTGTTTCTTCCATTAGCGAATAATCGCACCAGCTATTGTCACCTTCTCTCCAAGCTGCTTGGCGATGGTCTTGTAGCCCATTCCAGCCTTGTGTAGGTCTACAATCTTGTCCCTGACATCCTTGGAGAGCTCTTTGGTCTTGGCCATGGTGGAGAGTTTGGAATCTGATTGATTGATTGCTTCTGTGGACAGGTGTCTTTTATACAGGTAACAAACTGAGATTAGGAGCACTCCCTTTAAGAGTTTTCTCCTAATCTCAGCTCGTTACCTGTACAAAAGACACCTGGGAGCCAGAAATCTTTCTGATTGAGAGGGGGTCAAATATTTATTTCCCTCATTAAAATGCTAATCAATTTATAACATTTTTGACATGCGTTTTTCTGGATTTTTTGGTTGTTATTCTGTCTCTCACTGTTCAAATAAACGTACCATTAAAATTATAGACTGATCATTTCTTTGTCAGTGGGCAAACGTACAAAATCAGCAGGGGATCAAATTCTTTTTTCCCTCACTGTACATATCTCCCTGGCATATTACATCATTTATGCAGCAGCATACAAGACATTTTGACTCACCTTGTTGTGCTGTGATCACTTGAACAGGAAGGTGGCGCGGCGGTCCATCGTGGGCAAATTTTATCATCAAACTTTGTCATCAAAGTCTGGCATTCTCTGGATTTATGGTGCTTTCAAGACAACTGGGAACTCTGAAAAAAACAAGGTCGAATCATGATGACGTCAGTGATCTTCAGGTCGGAGCTCTAGAAAGAGGCCCGAATTCCCAACTTGCAATTCCGAGTTGGATGACCGTTCAAAATGTATTTTCCCAGTCTGGGCTCGTTTTTTCCCAAGTTCCCAGTTGTCTTGAACTCACTGAAGTCAGATTTCCCAGTTCGGAGTTTCCAGTTGTTTTGAGCATGGCAGAGGTCATGCTGGATTGACAGCATGGCCAATGTTGAAAGTTTATCATTTTAAGCTAGGAAAAGAGACCCTTAAACGCAGACTTGGGACCACACACCCACTCCACTGAATAGCATGCTAGTGATTGCTTTGCAATGCTTGCAGTTAGCCACTGATTCCTTCCAAACCACTCATTGTTGAATTTGCGATTTCAAACTTGTTGTGTAATGTTTATGTCCAATGGCCGATGAGCACGATACATTTTTATCTATTATTTCTCTTCATTATTTATCTTTATATAACTAGGATTGTAAAGGATTTGCCAGTAGATTGTCGACTTGATTCATGATGATGACTGCTAGCTTGCTAGCTAAGATTTTGAAAGTATGAAAGACATGATCAGTCCAATCAAAGCTACTGTAGTTATAACGTGATTTGATGTCATTTTATCTGTGGCCAATGACCTTGAGCCTTCTTTGATGGGCAGTTCTAATGTAACTCTATAGCAGCACCCAAGGGGCTTGAATTTTCTAGCTATAACCTTAGATTTTGCGCTGACATAGTGTTCCCATGAGTGACAGAACATTGAGCCAATGTTTTCTGGCAAACGTCAGTCGATATAATTTTTTGAGAGCAGAGGCTTCTTCCTTCCTGACCTCCCATGTAGGTCAAGTTTGTGCAGTCTCTTTCTGACAGTTCTCATGCACTTCGACATTGATTGTGGCAAGAGAGGCCTGTAGATCCCTTGATGTTACCCCAGGGTTCTTAGAGACTTCTATGAGCATCTTTCAGTCAGCTCTTGGGCTGAATTTGGTGGGACGACCTGTCCTAGGTAGATTGGTCTGGAATTTTCTCCATTTGTAGATGATCTGTCAAACAGTGGAATGATGAACTTTGAATTGCTTGGAAATAGATTTTTAACCCCTCTCAGACTCATGGGCATCAATAATCTTTCTTCTGAGGACCTCGGATAGGTATTTTGATCTTGGCATGATGTGTTACCACACACCCATTTGGTTAAGACCGAACCAGACCAAGTTTCTAATCTTTATGGAAGACTGGACCCTCCTAAGTTACTCTCTAATGATTTTCTAATCATTTGCACCTGTTTTGGTGCACCTGATTCTAATTTGAGAAATATTATGTGATGGTAAAGGTAGGGGTGTACTACCTTGCATTTTGGTTTATTTTAATTGCATAACATTTTCAAAGTATTTTTTTTTTTGTGATTTGTTAAATTGGGTTACCTTTATCAATTAATGTGGTTGGAATTTAGCTTAAATATCCATGTGTCCAAATATGTAAAAAATCAAATAAAAGACCACTTTCCAGGGGGTTACTTACTTCTTCACATGACTGTTGTTCTAAGGAAATTCTGGTCAGTTTACAAATATTATGTGTAATGGAGGGCTAAAGGACTGCTTTATTCTTAGGTTTCTGGTGTGGTTTGGGTGTGTTCACCTCTGGGCATCGGTCAGAATGCAATTTTTACATTTTAGTCATTTTAGCAGACGCTCTTATCCAGAGCGACTTACTGTTAGTGAGTGCATACATTTTCATACTGGTCCCCACAACCCACAACCCTGGCGTTGCAAGCGCCATTCTCTACCAACTGAGCAACACGGGGCAATGATGGCAAGACACAGTGAACGGTTGGCTTGTAGTTTACTGAAGAAACAGAAGACACTAAATAACAGCACAACATGTACAGGGCTATGGCTTGATCACTAGGAAGGCTACTGCTTGTACCACTGATCCATAACTGTGGATGTGGAAAGGTGATAGTGCTTGTCCTATAGGAGGAGGCAGAATGCAGGGTGCCATTAATATCAGGAATAATACACAGCAATTATACAATGACATTACATGACACCACTTACAATATAAACTACAGTATAAAGGCATCACTATAACAGTATAACTGTTCTCTCTACTACCGCACGGCAAGCGGTACCGGAGTGCCAAGTCTAGGTCCAACAGACTTCTCAACAGCTTCTACCCCCAAGCCATAAGACTCCTGAACAGCTAATCATGGCTACCCTGACTATTTGCACTGCCCCCCACCCCCATCCCATCTTTTTACGCTGCTGTTACTCTGTTAATTATTTATGCATAGTCACTTTAACTCTACCCACATGTACATATTACTTCAACTACCTCAACTAGCCGGTGCCCCCGCACATTGACTCTGCACCGGTACCCCCCTGTATATATAGCCTCCCTACTGTTATTTTATTTTACTTCTGTTCTTTTTTTCTCAACACTTTTTTGTTGTTGTTTTATTTTACTTTTTTATTAAAAATAAATGCACTGTTGGTTAAGGGCTGTAAGTAAGCATTTCACTGTAATGTCTGCACCTGTTGTATTCGGCGCATGTGGCCAATAAAATGTCATTTGATTTGATTACACATACAGGCCCTAATCTAAAGTACCAGTAGGTGGCAGTAGTAACACATTAATGACTAGGGCATTAGTACATAGCTGAATTGTGGAATCCCACAAGACACTGGAAAAGGGTTGGGCATAATACTGAAGTAACATGCACTGGTGCCATTTTAGGCTTAACTAACTAATAATCACTAACTGTCATAACAGGCCTAATACACTAAAAAGGCACACTTAAGTGCTCTAATAACCTAAATAGTATACATAGGCATACACAAACATTTATTTATTTTACTTTTATTTAACTAGGCAAGTCAGTTAAGAACAAATTCTTATTTACAATGACAGCCTACACCGGCGAAACACGGACGACGCTGGGCTGGGCCAATTGTACGCCGCCCTATGGGACTCCCAATCACGGCCGGTTGTGATACAGCCTGGAATCAAACCAGGGGGTCTGTAGTGATGCAACCTGTCGTCCACTAATAAAGGACTACGACAGACAGGTCGAGGTTGTTGTTTTTTCAGTCACACTGTGGCAAGAAAGGAGATCCATGAAGTGAACATGGACAGCATCTCTAAGCCCGAGTTCTCGTTGAGTAACAGTAAGGACGGCTCATCTAGGGAGCTCTGCACTCACAATTCCACTTAGTTCAGGAACTGAATGGGCATTCTTTATATGTATTTTTTTATATATAATTTACCCCCCTTTTTATCCCCAATTTCGTGATATCCATGAATGTGCATTCTTATGGAGAATTCAAATGTCTTAGTCAACTGAATTGAGATCAAATTAATCTGTAACTCTTGACTTGCTCTGGCCTTCTCCCAGGGTTGGACGGGGCAGTGCATTTCCTCAAAATCAAGATGGTCCCTGACAGTTGAAAGATGGACATGAGCGAGATCTTAGAATCATCCAGCAGCGACAAGCAGGACATGGAAGGACAGGAGAGTGACGAGAAGAAGGTGCTAAGGGTGGTCACACCGTCATGGTGTCCTACCTCCTCGACTACCCCAACAACATCTTGTTGGTCCCCGCGCAAAACCTACAGTATCTCAGGTCACACCACCCTCACATTACACCTCTCGGGTAGGGACTGCTGGTTTAAGACAAACAACTACTGTACTTCAACAAAGATTTCTGTTTATTTGTCTGGATGGAGTTCTATCGACACCAAGTTCATACCAAATATTGATACCAACTATACTTTTGTAATATCTCCTTACATTTTACCTAACCCAAACAGGCTCCACGAGTTCCATTCCAAGCCTTGGCCATGTTGGAGCCCGACAGAGTACCCTCCAACGTCACAACACCTCCACCCGTCATCACAAAGGTCAGTCCAACAGTAAATATAGGTCTAACTTTGATATTTCCCTGACCAAGAAAACAACTAGACACCAATTGACTACACAAGGCATCAAAGCGTTATAATGATTACTGTAATATTGTATGGATACAACCTTGTAGCTAACTTGTTGTGTTGTCCTGTGTGGCTGTCTCAGGCAGCTCTAAGCAGAGGCTGAGCCCCCTACAGGATAACCTTGTGACAGCAGATGGTCCATACAGACCTGTTGCCCCCCTTCCACCTGTACCAGACCCTGGAGTACATCGTGAAAGAGGCGAAGGGCAAGCTGAACGAGCTGGGCCAGAGGATCTCAGCCATAGAGAATGCCCAGCTGCAGAATAAGATGTTCCTCAAGGAGCAGTTCACCAAAGAGTACATGAAGGCCAAAGGCCTGAAGGATGACCTGGGGCAGCCCCTGTAGACCAACTTCATACCTTGGCCACCCAGCAGTCCAGACTTTAGTATGGCAGACTACCCCGACAGATCCAGTCCTGATCTACTGAGGCTGATGGTGAGCCAGAAGCAGATGTTGGGGCAGCAATTGACAGGCCTGGGACCAGGCCTTCTCACCAAGGCCCCCGATGGACTCATAGTGGCCTTCCCTGCACATACCGTCACAGAAATGCTAGACGACATCATGGCAGGTATGTGAACAGTTACGGTAGAAGCTGGTTCTTCACTTTCCTTAATTCTTCTAATCACTACAAATAGGGATCTGTCCCCCATCCTTTTACTTAATGCTGAACATGGTTTCAATACATTTTCAACATAATTCACAACTGGTTTAAAATGAAATCTTAAATTCTAATTGAATATGATATAGTTATAATTGGAAGGTTGACTCTTATTAACATCTCCCTCTCTCCCCCTGTGACAGTAGCGGTGAGCAGCACGTGGACATGTTGAACACTACAACGTCGCCCATACCCACAGCACAGACGCTCATCAACGCAGTGTCCCCCCCTCCATGCCACCACCCTGTGGACAAAGATGCACATATAACTGAATGGTGGAATCTCATAAAACACTGGAAAAGGGTTGGGCATAATACTGAAGTAACATGCACTGGTGCCATTTTAGGCTTAACTAACTAATCATCACTAACTGTCATAACAGGCCTAATACACTAAAAAGGCACACTTAAGTGCTCTAATAACCTAAATAGTATACATAGGCATACACAAACATAATACACTGGGTGTAAAATAATTCCTTTATATAACTAAATGACTGCTATGTCTGCAACCTGTCGTCCACTAATAAACATCATGAGGTTGCAACAACCTAGCCTGTGAATGAAAGATTACCACGTAGGTGCACACCGGTCGAGAGAAAATGTTGGTGACAGACAATGACACATGGACACACTCTTGCCTGCATCTAGCTGATCTAGGGTGTTATCATTAGTCCAACAGTTGCAAACTACAGTTTCTATTGGACAAATGTAGGTATAATTATCCCTGTTTCGTTCCGTTTGCTTCCGTTTAAGAAACATTTTTCAACAGAATCGGTGGAATGAATACACCCCTGGTCAAGCATAAACACAGTTCACATTCATAGCAGCCACGTTGTCTTCCTCCTCTCACCTTTTCCTTTTGTTTGTGGACTTCAATATACAATACATCAGCTGTATGTGACCAGGCGAAAAAAAGCTTTCCAAGCCAAACCATGTCAGAACTGCTACACACAGCCTACATCGTTGTCACCATATTAGCTAAAGTAATTTAGAGGCTATATTTAGAGGACTGTGAGCAAGGGTCTCTTTTTAAGGGGAGGCCTATAATAAAAAAACAGTTAGAAAACACAAATAGAGTTCTAAAATTATTTCGCAAGACACCAGTACCCAAAATGATAGCCTAAATTGCAATGCCTACAAGTTGAAGGCCTATTTTTTTTATTTGGATAGGCCTAAATTAAACATTGAATTATTAAAGTGATAGGCTAAAGAACTGGAGAATTTAGATCATTTTGAATACACACATGGATTTCAATAAACTAATGGATAAGACTGTTATATTCTCTTTCATTCAGTTCCTATTGCAACTCAGACAAATGACAGAATGTATGACATACTGACTGACTGAACTGAATGAAGGATGAATTAAATGTTCAAATATGTTGGAATAATAAGTTGCATGCATCATGCATGCTCTGCACTTTATTTGGTTAGTAGGCAAATAGGCCTACATTAGGGTGTTACAAACCCCGTGGCTTTAAAAGTCTAGGGTGGACGGAAATGAGACCCGAACATAATTCATGCAAATTAGAATCATGACATGGAAACAGTGAGAACAAAAAATACACCGTCAAACATAAAATGTTTATTTTGAACACACGGTAAAGGTTTGGGGAAAAGGGCTGAGCAGGACCCAAGGAATTAAACAATAATATAAAAAAAAAAACTAAACTGATCTTGCCTGCCTCAAGAACCGCTAAGCTACTGCTAACCATACAAAAATTACAGTGGGTGGTCCGCTCAGATCTAACTAGTGTTTTTAGACAATGTTCTTCCTAGGGGTAATGTATGCCCAAGGGCAACTTGCTTAAATCCCCCTTTTCCCAGAAACACACAACATAGTTACCAAACAGAGTAACCAGCAAATGAGTGAGTACACAAAAAAACAGGACACCACAGTATCCATACTCACATACGAAAAATAGTCTCTTCCAACAAACACAACTGACTGGCTTTTAAAACAATGGGAGGTGTAAACAATGGGAGGTGTAAGTGAAAAACCAGAAACAGGTGGTGCAATACAGAGGAATGTCCACTGATTGGTCCACCTCAGCAATCAGCAGACAAACAGATGTCGGACAGGTGGGACACCCCAACGACCACCAATCAGGAACATAAAGGACACCTGTGATTAGGGCAGAAGGAGAGGAAAAACACAAAAACACACACAGGATACCTGTATCCGTAACATAGGGTATAATGACTCTATGACTGCATGCCTCCAGAAGGGCATCTTCTGAGGCTGAGGGGTGCTTTTCCGAAGGCGCGTGGTGCTGCATGGAGATCACAAGCTCTTCAACTGGGCAGCAGTGTCGCAATGGAGGAATAGCCTATACGGAGACTACCTACAACCACTGCAACAGAGTTATTCTATAATCTCCCGAGTGGCGCAGTGATCTAAGGCACTGCATCGCAGTGCTAGCTGTGCCACTAGATATCCTGGTTCAAATCCAGGCTCTGTCATAGCCGGCCGCGACCGGGAGACCCATGGGGCGGCGCACAATTGGCCCAGCGTCGTCCAGGGTAGGGTAGGGGAGGGAATGGCTGGCAGGGTTGTAGCTCAGTTGGTAGAGCATGGCGTTTGCAACGCCAGGGTTGTGGGTTCGTTTCCCACGGAGGGGCAGTATGAAAAAAGATAATAATGTATGCACTCACTAACTGTAAGTCGCTCTGGATAAGAGCGTCTGCTAAATGACTAAAATGTAAATGTAGTTATTGTAAAGTGTGGGAATAAGCTTATGCCAGACTTAGCCTATGTTTAAGCTCTCCCTTTCAAAGTCCATATGTTCATGACCCGATTCATATAAATCATGTCAAATTATTTTTAATCAACCCCTCCTACAGACTATGCTTTGGCAAGATTTTGAGTGATAAAATACAAACATTTTTTTTTTTGAGTGGTAAAGACTCCAGTGGTCATACATAATTCATAGATTCACCAAACATCTATTTTTATTCTGTTTCATTATTCCTGGTATATACTACAGGTTATGATTGCAGACAGAGCCCAGAGAATGGGATGGTGCAATATTGTATAAGTTATATTTTTGATAAGGCGCATGCATGGGGAGATATGCCCATGCTGTAGAGATACACCAAGCAGACTGAAACTTCACTGTTGTAGGTATAATACTGCTAGTGCTATCTAGACTTGCGCTGGCAAACAAATTCAAATGTGCAGGATAGCTCTTTCCAGTTTCCCTGACTTACTTTTAGAAAGAACACTAATAAATTAATATATCATCCTGATATTCATCAAAATTTCGCTAAACCCACACTAACTGTAGCCTTCTCCTCAAGTTTTTTCGCTACAGTATGGTAGCCATTAAATTGCCAACACCTCCATTTCTGTAGAGCGAAAGTCCACGAAGCCAACTTTCATTTCAGGTGGTTTAGAAAACGTTTTTTTTTTTTATAGCTCTTCCTCAATGATCGTGGTAGGCTGTGGCTACACAGCGAATCCACACAATCGTTGTTATCTGTGCCGTAAACAGGGTCAACTTCTCTCTTCTCAGGCAGTATAGTTAAGAAGAATAGAAAGGTAATATTACCATTTACATTTATCTGTAAATGTATATACATTTTCTTACAGAGTAAGTTATATCATATTGCAATAGTGCACTATTATTTTTCTTTCTTTTGGAATCTGACTTGCTAGTTGCCAATTGCTAAAAACATATACCATCTTCCACTAACAGCACATTGCGGTTAAAACAGTCTCTTCTTTTGGTTTCAGTCTAGTCAAAGTTTCATTGTAAACGTTCATTGTGGATCTTGAATGTTATACCGACATGACTTATTTGGCTATTGATTGAATCGAATGAGGTGTGTTTATACATTCCCACTAATAAGAAACCAGAACTATTCTGGATTAGTGATAAAGAGAAACTAGAATGGTTATTTAGAAAATACGTTTTCATGGTTGCAAATCTTATTTCCAAAGCATGGAAGATTTGACAAGATACACTATATAATTGAAACAGCAAGTTTTTGTTTAGTTTTTTCATGTGAATGTATGTATACATTATATGTAAACTTCAATATATAAGTATTTCATTTTGCTACTGCAAATACAGTGTCTTATAAGCCCATGTGGGCTGGGCATCCTGAAGATTCAAGACACTATAATAATGAAATAAATCAAAAGTAAGGTTACATTAATATATCCGTTAGAAAACAATTACTATTTGCATAGTGGGTGAGTTATCTTATCTAGTAAGGTGTCTGAACAGTATTGGCGGGAAAATGTGATACTATAAGGGAGGGCAAGTATGATTTTATGTAATAGAAAAGTGGGGACTGCAGTCACATCAGAAAATCATCCTACATATTATTCAATATTAATCTTCACGTCAACATTATTTGATACAGCAACAACAAAACATTTTTGGAAATGTTACAACATGTATTTTACAGAGAAATACTACTATAAACATTATTTAAGTTATACGTTAGTATTGTTCAACATACATTAAACATGCTAAATATAAACACAACATGTAAAGTGTTGGTTTCATGTTTCATGAGCTGAAACAAAAGATCCCAGAACTTTTTCATATGCACAAAAAGCTTATTTCTCTAAAATGTTGTGCACAAATTTGTTTACATCCCTGTTGGTGAGCATTTTTCCTTTGCCAAGATAATCCATCCACCTGACAGGTGTGGCATATCAAAAAGTTGATTAAACATCATGATCATTACACAGGTGCTGGGGACAATAAAAGGCCACTCTAAAATGTGCAGTTTTGTCACACAACACAATGCCACAGATGTCTTAAGTTTTGAGGGAGCATGCAATTGGCTTGCTGACTGCAGGAATGTCCACCAGAGCTGTTGGCAGATAATTGAATGTTAAATTCTCTACCATAAGCCACCTCCAATGTCGTTTTAGAGAATTTGGCATTACCTCCAATCGGCCTCACAACCGCAGGCCACGTGTAACCACGCCAGCCCAGGACCTGTCTGAGACCAGCCAACCAGACAGCTGATGAAACTGTGGGTTTCCACAACTGAAGAATTCCTGCACAAACTGTCAGAAATCGTCTCAGGGAAGCTCATCTGCGTGCTCGTCATCCTCACCAGGGTCTTGACCTGACTGCAGTTCGGCGTCGTAACCAACTTCATTGGGCAAATGCTCACCTTCGATGGCCACTGGCATGCTGGAGAAGTGTGCTCTTCGCGGATGAATGCCGGTTTCAACTGTACTGGGCAGATGTCAGACAGTGTGTATGGCGACATGTAGGCGAGCGGTTTGCTGATGTCAACATTGTGAACAGAGTGCCCCATGTTGGGGGTGGGGTTATGGTATGTGCAGGCATAAGCTACGTATCGACGTGTATGACAGTGTGTTCCAGTTCCCGCGAATATCCAGAAACTTCGCACACCCTCTGAAGAGAAATGGGGCAACTTTCCACAGGCCACAATCAACAGCCTGATCAACTCTATGCAAAGGAGATGTGTCGTGTTGTATGAGGCAAATGGTGGTCACACCAGATACTAGATTTTCTGATCCACGCCCTTACCTTAAAAAAAATCTGTATTCCCAGTCATGTGAAATCCATAGATTAGGGCCTAATTAATGTATTTCAATTGACTGATTTACTTATTTGAACTTTAACTCAGTAAAATCTGAGAAATTGTTGCATGTTGCATTTATATTTATGTTCAGTGTAACTACTTCCTTTCATGCATTTAAAACCTCTTATCAGACCGATGCATCTCTGTCCCCACTAAATGTAATTCCTTCTCTTCCTCTCCCATTCTTCCTCCCTCCTTCCTCCCTCCTTCTCATTGGGTGTGTTGTGGTGTAGCCATGGCTGTCCAGCAGCAGATCACCACTGTAACAACGAACCAGAGCTCAGGGGAATGGAGCACAGGACTGTGTGACTGCTGCTCTGACATGGGTACCTGTAAGTCACATGGAGTCATTTACCTAATATGCTCATCTCAAAACCCAGAACCAAATCTAGATTTATGTTTTTATTTTGTAATGTATATATATAGTGGGCTCCAAAATTACTGGCACCTCGTGACTGGCAATGCACAAACAATACTTAAAAAAATAAAAACGATATAATTATAGAGATAAACTCAAAATACCAACATGTGAGAAATACTGTACTTTATGAATGTTTCAATGGAACCAACCAAAATCATACAATTATTTAATACAAAATAAATGTCACCAAAATCAAGGTTTCATCATTATTGGCACTCCTCATTTAGTACTTAGTGCAACCACCTCTGACAAGGATAACAGCATGGAGTCTTTTCCTGTAATGTTGACAAGGTTAAGGAACACATTTGGAGGGATTTTGGACCATTCCTCTATGCAGATCCTTTCAAGATCCTTCACATTCTTGGGTTTGCGCTTATCAACTGCCCTCTTCAACTCAGATTTTCGATTGGATTGAGGTCCGGCGACTGAGATGGCCATGGTAGAACATTGATTTTGTTGTCACAGAACCATTTCTGTGTGAATCTTGAGGTATGTTTTGGGTCATTGTCTTTTTGGAAAGTCCACCTACGGCCAAGTCCCAGCCTTCTGGCAGAGGCAACCAGATTGTCAGCCCAAATTGCCTGATACTTGGTGGAATTAATTATGCCATCAATCTTAACCAGTGCCCCTGGACCTCTGGAATTAAAACAGGCCCAAAACATCACTGACCCACCACCATATTTCACCGTGGGTATGAGGTGCCTCTCCTTGTATGCATCTCTGTTTCGACGCCAAACATGCCGATGCTGTATCTGACCAAAAACGTTAAATTTTGGTCTCATCTGACCAGAGCACCTTCTTCCAGTCATAATATAAATGACGTTTGGCAAACTCCAAGCGCTTGCATCTGTGTCTTGGGGTCAGAAAGGGCTTTCTTCTGGCAACCCTTCCAAAGAGCCTGTGGTTGTGGAGGTGGCGTCTGATGGTGCTTTTTGAAACCTGGTGACCCCAAGCCGCCACAAAGGCCTGCAATTATTTCACAGTGATTCTTGGGGATTTTGTTGCTTCTCTCACCATCCTCCTCTCCATCCTGGGGGGCAAAATGTATTTGCGTCCTCTACCCGTGAGGTTTTCAACTGTTCCATATCTTTTTAATTTTTTAATAATTGCTCTGACAGTGCTCAGTGGTTTATTCAATCGTTTGTGGATCTTCTTGTAGCCATTACCAGATTTATGAAGGTCTACAACCATCTGTCTCTTTGAACTGCCAGTTATTTTGTTTTCTTCATGGTGTTGGATGACAAAGTGATATTGCATGCCTGTTGTCTCATTTTTATACCCTAGTGAAACAGGAAGTTATGTAATGGCTCAATATAGTTTCTTAAGACTTAGATCAACTTAAATAAGTGGAATTTAATTCCTGGTTTAATTTTGGTAGATGTTATTTACAATAATCTTTAAGGGTGCCATTAATTGTGAAACCTTGATTTGGAGGACATTGATTTTTAATTAAATCAATAAATGATTTTGGTGGGTTCCATTGGAACATTAATATAGTACAGTATTTCTCACATGTTGGTATTTTGAGTTTATCTCTATAATTATATTGTTTCTATTTTTTAAAATATTGTTTGTGCATTGCCAGTCAGGGGTGCCAGTAATTTTGAAGCCAACTGTATATTTATATTTTTTTCCTCAGGCTCTTCTTTCAGAGTATATATTCATTATACATTTAAATTAAAATCAGTCCGTCATGACTAGACTACTTCCAAGCATCTTGCGCTTCATATACTTGAACTTAAAATCTCTGATTTCCTGAGAGAATACTGTACCAAGGACCAGACATTTACCCGATACCCCAGGGCTAGACTACCGCATTTCGTGCCCCAGGGAACCAACTTCCCCAGAGCAATCAGCTAACTTCCTGCATTTGAACACATTTTGCCATGGTGCAGTGAGAAACGTGCAGTTTTATAATGCTATTCTACATGTATTGTCCTGAGGCTAAGAGAAAATGTAGCAGTTTTAAAGCAAATTTCCTGCAATTCTATATTTTTTGCCATGTGGCAGGGGAAAAAAATAGCAGTTTTATAGCTCATCTCATAGTTTTGTTCACATTTTGCCATTAAAGCTAATTGTTTTGCTATTCTACACATTTTGCTATCATATGCTATCTGGAGGCCCTGAGAGGCAGAGCTGCTCTGATTTCCTGTGCAAATCTTACATTTACTGGAAATGTGTCACACTGAATATTAGGGGGTGAGGGGGTCCAGGAGAAACGACCTAATTGGATAATGAAAAACAGAAAGCCCAAACCAAATGGGTGACGTCATTGGGAACCATGGAGACAGTGGGGCTGTGTTACTGGAATGTCAATAAACGGGTGAAATCAGATCCTTAAGCGTTACAGGGAGGAATAGAGTTGGTTTCATTCAGACATTTTACGCCAACATCCACAGTGAACAGGAGAGAAAGCTGAATTCCTTTGATGCCATCCCTGCCCATCCATTATCGTATACAGTGGGGAAAAAAAGTATTTAGTCAGCCACCAATTGTGCAAGTTCTCGCACTTAAAAATATGAGAGAGGCCTGTAATTTTCATCATAGGTACACGTCAACTATGACAGACAAAATGAGGAAAAAAAATCCAGAAAATCACATTGTAGGATTTTTTATGAATTTATTTGCAAATTACGTTGGAAAATAAGTATTTGGTCAATAACAAAAGTTTCTCAATACTTTGTTATATACCCTTTGTTGGCAATGACACAGGTCAAACGTTTTCTGTAAGTCTTCACAAGGTTTTCACACACTGTTGCTGGTATTTTGGCCCATTCCTCCATGCAGATCTCCTCTAGAGCAGTGACGTTTTGGGGCTGTCGCTGGGCAACACAGACTTTCAACTCCCTCCAAAGATTTTCTATGGGGTTGAGATCTGGAGACTGGCTAGGCCACTCCAGGACCTTGAAATGCTTCTTACGAAGCCACTCCTTCGTTGCCCGGGCGGTGTGTTTGGGATCATTGTCATGCTGAAAGACCCAGCCACGTTTCATCTTCAATGCCCTTGCTGATGGAAGGAGGTTTTCACTCAAAATCTCACGATACATGGCCCCATTCATTCTTTCCTTTACACGGATCAGTCGTCCTGGTCCCTTTGCAGAAAAACAGCCCCAAAGCATGATGTTTCCACACCCATGCTTCACAGTAGGTATGGTGTTCTTTGGATGCAACTCAGCATTCTTTGTCCTCCAAACACGACGAGTTGAGTTTTTACCAAAAAGTTATATTTTGGTTTCATCTGACCATATGACATTCTCCCAATCCTCTTCTGGATCATACAAATGCACTCTAGCAAACTTCAGACGGGCCTAGACATGTACTGGCTTAAGCAGGGGGACACGTCTGGCACTGCAGGATTTAAGTCCCTGGCGGCGTAGTGTGTTACTGATGGTAGGCTTTGTTACTTTGGTCCCAGCTCTCTGCAGGTCATTCACTAGGTCCCCCCGTGTGGTTCTGGGATTTTTGCTCACCGTTCTTGTGATCATTTTGACCCCACGGGGTGAGATCTTGCGTGGAGCCCCAGATCGAGGGAGATTATCAGTGGTCTTGTATGTCTTCCATTGCCTAATAATTGCTCCCACAGTTGATTTCTTCAAACCAAGCTGCTTACCTATTGCAGATTCAGTGTTCCCAGCCTGGTGCAGGTCTACAATTTTGTTTCTGGTGTCCTTTGACAGCTCTTTGGTCTTGGCCATAGTGGAGTTTGGAGTGTGACTGTTTGAGGTTGTGGACAGGTGTCTTTTATACTGATAACAAGTTCAAACAGGTGCCATTAATACAGGTAACGAGTGGAGGACAGAGGAGCCTCTTAAAGAAGAAGTTACAGGTCTGTGAGAGCCAGAAATCTTGCTTGTTTGTAGGTGACCAAATACTTATTTTCCACCATAATTTGCAAATAAATTCATAAAAAATCCTACAATGTGATTTTCTGGATTTTTTTTCTCAATTTGTCTGTCATAGTTGATGTGTACCTATGATGAAAATTACAGGCCTCTCTCATCTTTTTAAGTGGGAGAACTTGCACAATTGGTGGCTGACTAAATACTTTTTTTCCCCACTGTATTTATTAGTCGGTTTCCTTAAAAATAAAGAGTTGATCTGTGGTTGTTGAGAGCGCTCTAGAGACAGAAGGAGAGGGGCAGAGTAGAGATCGCTCACTCTGTCTCAACCACACCCAGCACTTTGTGGTGGGACTGAGGGAAAGAGAGAGAGGCTAAGAGGGAGGAAGTTAGGAGAAAGATAGGGAGAGAAGAGAAATCTGTGTTAAAAATGACTTAATTTACATGCATTTTTGTATAGTTTTACCCCTATTTTCACTCTCTGAACAAACATTGTTTCATGACATTCTAATCTACTGTAAATGAACCATCAAGTGTTACATACTATGAAGACATTCAATTGTGTGTGTGTGTGTCCCAGGTTGCTGTGCCTTGTGGTGCTTCCCCTGTTTTCAGTGTCAGACGGCCTCCCACTTCGGCTGGTGTGTCTGCATGCCCCTGCTGGACCCATGTGCCTTCCTGGCCGTCTCCTGCTGCATGCGCTCCTCCATGAGAGAACGCTACGGCATCCAGGTAGGAGCCCTGGGAGAGGGTGGGGGTGCCGGGGGGGAGAGCAGGGAGGGTGAGGTGAGAGTGGAAAGAGGGGGTAGGTGGGTGGTGGTATCCACAGCACCCACACCCGTTGCTACCCACCTTTCACTTTCCCTTCTGAGAGGATATGGTTTTGGAAACTACCAGATGTTTGAGGTGTTAAGAAATATTGTTGGTGCACTTGTAAATGCTGTTGTTCTTATCAATTTTTTTGAGATAGTACTTAAACACATCCGGTATACATTATACAGTATATAGTGTTTTCAGTCATAACTATTATAGATCATGGGCTTTTAAACCCACCCCTCAATGCTGTTGTTCTTAGTGTTGTTATTGCCTTGATTCCCCTTTAAATATAACACTGAATATGGAATTAAACCCAACCTTTTCTCTCTTCTTCTTCCCGGAACTTGTGCTACACTATTCTTCTCTCCACCTCTGTCCTTATCCCCCTTTTAACTCTGTCCTGTTGACATGTTCTTGTCCTCTGCTTTCATTTTCTATCCATCTCTCCTTCCCTCTTCCCCCTCTCAGGGTTCGACGTGTGGAGACGCCGCAGTGGTGTGTTGCTGCTACATCTGTACCTGGTGCCAGATGGCTCGTGAGGTTAAGACACAGACCACTAGAGGTGTCCAACAGGTTCACGTTGTCACACAACAGGTTCGCATGGCTTAGAAATCCAAAATGAGGGTAGTAACTAGATGGCCACTCTAGATTAGTCTTTAACTGCTGAGTAAGAGCTGCTGAGCAAGTGCTTTAAGAACTTGTTGTTCCTTATATTGTGTAATGGTTAAGGACAGGGCTTGTGGTTAAAATTGCATTTATTGTTTGAAAAGTCAGTCATTTCTAGCATAGCCAGATAGTGACGGCCAAGAAAGAGGGCCATGCTCAGTTAGAATACCTTTCCAATCAATAGCAAACATATGTTGAACGTACTGTATACTTCAGATGTGTTTGCAGGAGATACATTTTATACCATTTATTAATCTCATAGTAACCATTGAATGTTCATGTCAGGCTTTAAAGGCCCAATGCAGTCAAAAACGTGATTTTCCTGTGTTTTATATATATTTCCACACCGTGAGGTTGGAATAATACTGTGAAATGGTGAAAATTATGATAATGCCCTTTTAGTGTAAGAGCTGTTTGAAATGACCGCCTGAAATGACCTCCTGTTTTGGTGGGATGGAGTTTTGGCCTTCCATGGTGACATCACCAGGCGTTAAATTAGTTAATAGACCAATAAGAGCCAATAACAGCACATTTTCAGTTTTCCCCTCCCCACTTAAATCACTCCCAGACAGTCCTAGCAAAATTCTTGACTGAGAAATTCTTCTTTGCTAAGAAGCTATTTTTGTATATTTTGGACAATTTTAATTGTTACCCAGAAATTATTTGATGTTGAGATAAAAACGGCTGCATTGGACCTTTAAAAATTTTTTTAACAGCTTATCATGTAGGCTACTTGCCTTTCTTGCCACTTGCCTTTCTTCTTTTATTACTAGCCCTGACTTTGTTGATAGCTGCTCTATTGAGAAAAAGTTTGGTTTATTATTACTATTTGGTTGTCTTACCTCGCTACCTAATGATGAGTGCTCTAGATAAGCGTTAAATGACTCAAATGTACTGTAAATATAAAATGCTTGAACCTTGATTCAAATGCCAACAACATTTTAATGGAATGTTCTTATATATACACATGATAATATGTGCCATTTAGCAGACGCTTTTATCCAAAGCAACTTAGTCATGCGTGCATAAATATAATGTACCAGTGGTCCCGGGAATCGAACCCACTATCCTGGTAGCGCCATGCTCTACCAACTGAGCTACAGAGGAACACTGTTTTCTAGTTGATTTTGCTGCTTTGTCTTTGATTTCACCTGCATGTTCAATATTTTTTTTTTAATAAAGCATTTACAGGTCTTACCTTTACAAAATTGTTAAAATGAGTATTGGGGATCCTTGTGTGTGTGTGTGTGTGTGCGTGTTACCGTCAACAGTGTTCCACACGATGTTCAGTACATTTGACATTTATGTGACTCGACTCCAAAGTGGCCTAAGTGTGAAACATTACTGTATCATAAAGCAGGCTATAGTAAATGACTCACCTGCTTCCCTTTTTGAAAATGTTAAAGATTAACATAAGTTGTAAGTGAATGTGCAGTTAGAAAGAAGATAAGAAAGGAACAAATAAGATTTGCAGATAAACGTTTTATTTCAACGGTTTCAATCAAGACAATACTATATTTTTGCTCTCATTCCTCTTTCCTCTCTCCATCCATTGTCTTGGAAGTGCAGCGCTGGCACAGTAGAGAGCTACACACACACACACACACAAGCATTTAGTATCAGATCACAGAAAATGGCACATGCAACAGTCGTACCAAAAGGTAACACACACAGACACACACTCACTCCTACCTGTTGGGTGTTAGCTTGGTAGAGGCAGAGCGGACCAGAGTTCCTACTGCTCCCAGCCCCTCCAATTGAAGCCCCACTTTACCGAACACAGCGACTGCCTGCCGAGTCCTGACGCACACAACACACACACACACTCTTACTAACACACGTCACCCCAGAGCCCACTTCTGCTACTTGCTATTACATCTACTACTACTTGTTATTTTTGGCTTGACTCTTTTCATTGTTATTATTGATAATTGATTGATGTACTGCATTGTTGAGGGAGCTAGCACATAAGCATTTCACTGCACCTTTTATACCTGCTGTAAACTGTGTATGTGACGAATAAATGTGATTTGATTTTAGCCTCATTTTTCACCAAACAAGCCTTTTGTTTTCAGCATCATATTCAGCTATCACCATTTAATTTGGTTGCATAAAGGAGACACTAAAACAACACTAATAAGACTTGAGGAAATGTCTGTTTTCTTTTAGCAACCAGTAAGAAGGGAAATCCTCTAATGGTTCAGAGATTATGCTAATAATCGGAAGGGTCATTTAAGAACAGACTCAACTCAAAATGTCTGCTGACTTCTATCTCTTTCTCTTCCTTCCTCCGAAGCCTCTCCCTTGAGGCCTCAGGTGACCCTTTTACCATACTGTTCCCTCGCTTTCCATCCCTTTGCATTAATTATTAATTTGTTGTCTCACTCTCCTCTTTTTACACCCCCCCCCTTTCTTCAATCCCCATCTCTAACACATTTCCAACTGTCCATATCTTCTCTCGCTCCTCCACTCTCTTTCTCACAAGGTATTCCCCCCTTTATTTCTCTCTGCCCCCCCCCCCCTCCCTCCACTCACATCTCAGTGACATTGTTGGATTGCTGTCTGATAGCCTCCAGCTGTGTGCCGACGTCACTCTGCTTCTGTCTGTCCTGTCTGTCTCTCTGCCAGTGGGACACCAGGGTCCCCATGTCCTTCTGGAAGGCCCTCAGCACGCCCAGGGTCTCCCGGTGCTCCTGGCGCCCCTCCTCATGGGCCACGCGCAGGTGCTCTACTTCCATCCTATAGGGGGTCAGAGGTTAGGGGGGAGAAGGCCACATACTGTAAACCAATCTTTTTCATGAAACTAGTGTTTTTTGGTTAGCTGAATATGGTGAGAGGAAATGTAAATGTGTGTCTATGTCTGTCTGTCTTTGTGACTTTGAGATTCTGTATGTAATGAAAAGCGCTTTATAAAATACATCTATTATTATTATTATTATTATTATTATTATTATTATTATTATTATTATTATGACTGACTGCCTGCATCTATACTGCCAGTACCTCAGGTCAGTGATGGCATGGAGGGCTGCTGCCCTTTCCTTCCCCCGCTGGGCACAGCTGGTCAGGGTGGCGGTTCCAGGGCTGGTGGTCCTGGGGCAGCAGTGGCCCTGGGTCTGGGTGGCATTGGCCTCGGTCAGGCAGGTCTCGGACGGGCGGCGCGCCACGGCACGGTGAGCCAGGCAGTGGTGGTGGGTACACTGGGACAGGTTGGAGGGCACCTGGTTCACCTGGGAGGTGGAAAGGATCTTGGTGGGGGCGTCTGCTGGCAGAAGACGGTTGGCGGAGTGGAAGAGGGAGTGAGAGGGTGCGTTAGGGGGACGGTGGTGGGTGGTGGAGAGGAGGTGGTGGGTGGTTGGTATTGGGGTTGGGTCGAAGGCTTCGTTGCTCTGAGCCTCCACTAGGCGTTTCAGAAGAGTCCGCAGTGTTTCCTGAAAATAACGTACAACCCTGAAAATCTAGTATAGAATGAATTAATTTAGCTACAGCAGAAAAACTCATTCTGTTAAAGGAGTACTCCATGTACAGTATACTGTATCTATTTGGAATTTGTTTCCAGTTTAGCATATTTAGCAACATTTTATTCCGCAGTCATGAGAAAGCTATCAACGCTAGAACATCTTATCCCTCTTCACATTCCCCATGGTCTTCCGCTCTCTCACTTTCTCTCTCTCTCTTTCACGCCTCTCTTATTTCCCTCCCTCTTTCACTCCTCCCTTATTTCCCTCCCTCTTTCACCTGGACTGTGACCACACTGCGATGTATTAGCTCCATCTTCCATTTGACACTCTCGCTCTCTCTCTCCACTCCCCTGCACTCCTCCTACGAGAAAGGGAGGGAACGATGTTAACTCCCATATTAATTTACAAGGTCTTTTTTTCGGGGGGGGGGGGGGGTTCTGTAGTTTCTCTATTGTTTTTGTTTCTTCTCTGTTTTACTTGATGCTTGGAAAAACTATGGCTGTTGATTTTTTCCCCCCTACTTCTAGTTGTTATTTCTATGTATCTTATGTCTATGCTCAAGGTCCTAAACGATATTATAACCGCGATTGATAATAGACAGTACTGTGCAGCCGTCTTCATCGACCTGGCCAAGGCTTTCGACTCTGTCAACCACCGCATTCTTATTGGCAGACTAAATAGCCTTGGTTTCTCAAATGACTGCCTCGCCTGGTTCACCAACTACTTCTCAGATAGAGTTCAGTGTGCCAAGTCGGAGGGCCTGTTGTCTGGACCTATGGCAGTCTCTATGGGGGTGCCACAGGGTTCAATTCTTGGGCCGACACTTTTCTCCGTGTATATCAATGATGTTGCTCTTGCTGCTGGTGACTCTCAGATCCACCTCTACGCAGACGACACCATTTTGTATACATCTGGCCCTTCATTGGACACTGTGTTAACAAACCTACTCAGCAAATTGGATGTAGTCTATCACAGTGCCATCCGTTTTGTCTCCAAAGCCCCATACACTACCCACCACTGTGACCTGTACGCTCTTGTTGGCTGGTCCTCACTACATGTTCGTCGTCAAACCCACTGGCTCCAGGCCATCTATAAATCACTGCTAGGCAAATCCCCGCCTTATCTTAGCTCATTGGTCACCATAGCAGCACCCACCCGTAGTCTGCGCTCCAGCAGGTATATCTCACTGGTCATTCCCAAAGCCAACACCTCCTTTGGCCGCCATTCCTTCCAGTTCTCTGCTGCCAATGACTGGAACGAATTGCAAAAATCTCTGAAGCTGGAGACTCTTATCTCCCTCACTAACTTTAAGCATCAGTTGTCAGAGCACCTTACCGATCACTGCACCTGTACACAGCCCATCTGAAATTAGCCCACCCAACTACCTCATCCCTATATTGTTATTTATTTTGCTCTTTTGCACCCCAGTATCTCTATTTGCACATAATCTCTTGCACATCTAGCATTCCAGTGTTAATACTATTGTAATTATTTTGCACTATAGCCTATTTATTGCCTTACCTCCATAACTTGCTACATTTGCACACACTGTATATATATTTTCTGTTGTATTTTTGACTTTATGTTTTTTACCCCATATGTAACTCTGTGTTGTTTTTATCGCACTGCTTTGCTTTATCTTGGCCAGGTCGCAGTTGTAAATGAGAACTTGTTCTCAACTGGCTTACCTGGTTAAATAAAGGTGAAAAAAAAAAATATATATATATATATATATTTAAAAAAATGTGGTTTCTTCTTATGTCCAGTATAGGCAGCCTAATGTGTTCTAGCTCTATACAAAGGACAGTGTCTGGTTACAGTTTCCTAAATTCATTTATTTGCATTCGGGAAAGACCTGGCAAGATGCCAGCACTAGGAGCTGACAGAGAAGTTAGTAGCAAACACACATCTGTTGAGGTTAAAGGTTCACTGCAGCCGTTTTCATGTCAATATCAAATAATTTCTGGGTAAGAATTCAGTACCTTACTTTGATTGTTTAATTAAAATGGTCAAAATAGTATTTGCTATCGTTAACTGCAATCGATTGAGCTTGCCTGGCACAATGGAACCAACGGAATAGTCCAAAATGTGCAAAACCCGCCCATCTGACAATCCCGACAGGCTCTATCAAATGCTCAAAGTATTTTAAAGACCCAATACTACTTGAACCCAGCCCCCAGTCTTAGTTGCTCTCCGTCTGTCACTCACCTCTAGTTCATACAGACAGTGGGTGATCTCAGAGGGCACTAGCCTCTTGGGTAAACTATGGAATTCCTGCAGGGACAAAAGCCAAAGAAAATACAGAAACAAACAAGACAGAAGTTTATTATAATGCTGTAGAATCTAAAGCCAGGTGAACCACATTAGTATTCAAAGCCCTTGCCATAGAAACCTGATACATTTTCCACTTCCTGAGTGGTGGATTTAACCTCAACCTTTAGTTTCCTGTAACCGTTGCAAGTATAAAAACACAATAGCTTCAACATCGAAATAGCACATTCAAACAACCCAAACCCTTTGGCTGATACCTTAATAATAATAGTGGGTTCTCTTTTAAGTACTTTTACAAGAGACTCATTGAATAACATTGAATGGGAGTAACTTGTGTAACTCTCACCCCATCCTCCACCAATATGTACCATCCCCCTGTCTCCCAATATATTAAAGCAAACAACCCCAAACATCAGTTCTACAATGTCTGACCTGTAGGTACTTTGATGGGCTCTCAGTTGAAGTCCCCTCCACATCATACCTCTTCTTCCTTTTCTCTTTACTTGCTTTGGGGCTTACCACCATTAACCCTTCCTCTTCCTCCTCTTCCTCATTGATGGACTCAAGGGACCCCGAATCCTCGTCATCATCGGGGTGCGACTCGCTGCCGCCGTCCCTGGCGTCCTGCCAGTTCTCCTTGTACTTGGTGCCCAAACTCTTTTTCCTGTCGCTGCACTTCCCCTCCCCACCTGCAGGCAGCGCTATGTCCTCCAGGGAGAGCCAGCTGCTATGGGAGCTCCTGGGGTTCAGGGTGGTGTCACTGGTAGGCTGGAGCTCCACTCTAGAGTCTGATAGAGAAGGGGAAAGTCAAAGGTAGTACATTATGTTTTATGGGCCAAGCTGGGTTTGAACAAAAGCCTCCACACACTGCGACTCTTCAGGACTGGAGTTGTCCACCTTGATTTAAACTTTCTATAATGTCCAAATCTCAAATGACACCCTATTACTTATATAGAGCATTATTTTAGTAGTGCACTACTTTGAAGACAAGAGGCTCTGGTCAATAGTGCACTATATAGGGAATAGGATGAAAAACTGAGAGACCGAAAAACTGCTTCTATCTCAAGGCCATTAGACTGTTAAATAGCTATCACTAGCTGGCTACCACCCGGTTACTCAACCCTGCACCTTAGAGGCTGCTGCCTATGTACAGTACATAGACATGGAATCACTGGTCACTTTAAATGGAAAACTAGTCACTTTAATAATGTTTACATACTGCTTTACTCATTTCATATGTATATACTGTATTCTTCTGTATTTTAGTCAATGCCACTCAGACATTGCTCGTCCTAAATGTTATATATTTTTTTATTCCATTATTTTACTTTTAGATTTGTGTGTATTGTTGTGAATTGTTAGATACTACTGCACTGTTGGAGCTAGGACACAAGCATTTCGCTACACCCGCAATAACATCTGCTAAATATGTGTATGTGACCAATAACATGTGATTTGATGTCATTGTGTGAGATGGCATGGGTTAAAATGTAAACCAGGGTGGACAACTTTGATCCTGATGAGTTGTGCTACACTGCATGTGGGAACTGGAAATTACTAGCAGAAACATGACAAGGCTATAGGCAATTCCATATGCACGCACACACACACACATGCACGCACACAAATGGGCATGCCACCCAGGGTCCTCTCCAAATACTACCGCTTCACCATCGAGAACATCCTGACTGGTTGCATCACGGCCTGATATGGGAATTGCTCCGTCCATGACTGCAAGGCGGTCCAGTGGGTGGTGAAGACGGCCCAGTACATCACTGGGACCATGCTAACACCCATCCAGGACATCTACTCGAAACGGTGCCTGAGGAAAGCCAGCAGCATCATCAAGGACCCCACACACCCCAGCCACGAGCTGTTCACTCCCTTACCGTCTGGCAGACAGTATCGGAGCATGAGGTCTAGGGGTGTGCCGATATGGCCATACTCATATTCATAATCGTAAATTGACAGCTGCATATTAGGAGCAGCGCGTGGAGGCGTGTATGTCTGTCCTCAATTTGCAGCAGGCAGCCAAGTTTGGTGTCACTCACTCAGATTGCGCATCAGCGTTTCATAGTTTTCCCTACCCTTGCCCTGCTTGTTAGATATTATACACATTGATAGCTTGGTAGCAAACATCCTCGCCATGTGATTTATCATAGTAGCAAACTGCAGCAATCTAATTGATCAGACCGAAAACATGCGAGGAAAAGTGATTGGGTGAAATGATGAAGCGACTGGACAGAGAAATACAGCTTCACTCTTTCTAATCAATACAGCTTCACTCTTTCTAATCAGAGCAGCAGGATCAACGTGCAGCCTGCCCTTCTCTTTACAGAGGCACACTAGCCAGTTGAGCTATTTAGACCACATAGAACCTCGCACATGACTGACTGACATGAGAAAGGTGTTTGCTGGCACCTGAAAATTACTACTTCTTTTTTTATCACGGATAATAACAGACAAATACAAAAATTGCACATATCCGTTACGATACTCGTTTTTTTTTTAAGATAAAAAAAACGTGCATACAACTGCGACCAAACTAGCCAAAAATATGGCACTTTATAATGTCAACTTAAAGTGCCTTCAGAAAGTATTCAGACCCCTTGACTTTTTCTACATTTTGTTACGTTACAGCATTATTCTAAAATGGATTAAATAAAACAATTTCCTCAGCAATCTGCACACAATACCCCATAATGACAAAGCGAAAACAGTCTTTTTGAATTTTTTTGCAAATGTATTAAAAATAAAAAACAGAAATACCTTATTCACACCCTTTGCTATGAGACTCGAAATTGAGTGCAGGTGCATCCCGTTTCCATTGATCATCCTTGAGATGTTTCTACAACTTGATTGGAGTCCACCTGTGGTAAATTAAATTGATTGGACATGATTTGGAAAGGCACACACCTGTCTATATAAGGTCCCACAGTTGACAGTGCATGTCAGAGCAAAAACCAAGCCATGAGGTCAAAGGAATTGTCTGTTGAGTGCCGAGACAGGATTGTGTCGAGGCACAGATCTGGGAAAGGGTACCAAAACATTTCTGCAGCATTGAAGTTTCCTAAGAACAGAGTGGCCTCCATCATTCTTAAATGGAAGAAGTTTGGAACCACCAAGACTCTTCCTAGAGCTGGCCACCCGGCAAAACTGAGCAATCGGGAGAGAAGGGCCTTGGTCAGGGAGGTGACCAAGAACCCAATGGTCACTCTGACAGAGCTTTAGAGTTCCTCTATGGAGATGGGAGAACCTTCCAGAAGGACAACCATCTCTGCAGTACTCCACTAAGTAGGCCTTTATGGTAGAGTGGCCAGACGGAAGCCACTCCTCAGTAAAAGGCACATGACAGCCAGCTTGGAGTTTGCCAAAAGGCACCTAAAGCTTCTCAGACCATGAGAAACAAGATTGAACTCTTTGGCCTGAATGCCAAGCGTCAAATCAAATTCTGGAGGAAACCCGGCACCATCCCTACGGTGAAGCATGGTGGTGGCAGCATCATGCTGTGGGGATATATTTCAGCAGGGACTGGGAGACTAGTCAGGATCGAGGCAAAGATGAACAGAGCAAAGTACAGAGAGATCCTTGATGAAAACCTGCTCCAGAGTACTCAGGGTTCCCCTTCCAATGACCCTAAGCACACAGCCAAGACACCACAGGAGTGGCTTCGGGACAAGTCTCTGAATGACCTTGAGTGGCCCAGCCAGAGCCTGGACTTGAACCTGATCGAACATCTCTGGAGAGACCTGAAAATAGCTGTGCACCAACCATCCAACCTGACAGAGCTTGAGAGGATCTGCAGAGAAGAATGGGAGAAACTCCCCAAATACAGGTGTGCCAAGCTTGTAGCGTCATACCCAAGAAGACTTGAGGCTGTAATCGCTGCCAAAGGTGTTTCAACAAAGTACTGAGTAAAGGGTCTGAATAGTTACAGTGCTATGAAAATGTATTTGGCCCCTTTCTAATTTTCCATACTTTTGCATATTTGTGATACTGAATGTTATCAGATCTTCAACCAAAACCTAATATTAGATAAAGGGAACATAAGTGAACAAATAACACAACAATTACATATTTATATCATAAACAAAGTTATGCAACACCCAATTCCCCTGTGTGAAAAAGTAATTGCCCCCTTACACTCAATAACTGGTTGTGCCACCTTTAGCTGCAATGACTCCAACCAAATGCTTCCTGTAGTCACATATTTACATTTTAGTCATTTAGCAGACGCTCTTATCCAGAGCGACTTACAGTTAGTGCATACATTATTTTATCGAACCCACAACCCTGGCGTTGCAAACGCCATGCTCTACCAACTGAGCTACATCCCCTGCCGGCCAAATCCCTCCCCTACCCTGGACGACGCTGGGCCAATTGTGCGCGCCGCCCCACGGGTCTCCCGGTCGCGGCCGGCTACGACAGAGCCTGGATTTGAACCAGGATCTCTAGTGGCACAGCTATCAATGCGATGCAGTGCATTAGACCACTGCGCCACTCGGGAGACAATTGTTGATCAATCTCTCACGTCGTAGAGAAAATTAGAAAGGGGGCAAATACTTTTTCATAGCACAGTAAATGTGATATTTCCGTTGTATTATTTTTAATACATTTAATAAAACCAGTTTTTGCTTTGTCATTATGGGGTATTGTGTGTAGATTGATGGAAAACAACAACAATTTAATCAATTTTAGAATTAGGCTGTAACCTAACAAAATATGGAAAAAGTCAAGGGGTCTGAATACTTTCCGAAGGCACTTTATGTACATAGGATGCTGTATATAGCATTTATTTTTTAAATAAATTTAGCAGACGCTCTTATCCAGAGCGACTTACAGGAGCAATTTGGGTTAAGTGCCTTGCTTAAGGGCACATCGACAGATTTTTCACCTAGTCGGCTCGGGGATTAGAACCAGCAACCTTTCGGTTACTGGCACAACGCTCTTACCCACTAAACTACCTGCCGCATACAAATGCTCAAGGGCTTTGGACTTGAGTTCACTTCTAGAAGTTCTTAAGCCCTTCCCTCAACTATTTCCTATGTAGTTTGTGTAAATTGGGTGTGTCATATCTTTCATTTTCCTTTCTCATGAAATGAGTTAGGGTTTAGAGGAAGTGGGGGAGGGAAAGTGGGAGTGAGTGAGAGAGAGAGCGAGGGGGAGGAAGAGAGAGCGAGATAGATAAAGAGAAATGCGAGACAGAAAGGCAGTGTCTCATAAAGTGGGGTGAAAGGACAGGTGTGTGTAAGAAACTGGGCATCCATCCACAGAAAGAAGTAAAGAATATGATGAAAGCCACTCAAGGACATTCACAGAGAGAGAGAGAGAGAGAGAGAGAGAGAGAGAGAGAGAGAGAGAGAGAGAGAGAGAGAGAGAGAGAGCGAGAGAGAGAGAGAGAGAGAAGAGAGAGAGATATTGAAAAAGTCAACGGGTCTGAATACTTTCCGAAGGCACTTTATGTACATAGGATGCTGTATATAGCATTTTAACATATTAACACAAGAGATAAATAATATTTGTCCAGCCTTTGCTGCTAGCAGATGTGCATAATATGCTGTGACCCTAATCAAAACGTTTTTCATAACTCCATATAACAAAAACATAGCTAGGTTGTTGTAACATTTAATCGTAAAACATGTATTTTTACTATTTTTTTTGCATTTCATGGGGCACTGCCCCCCTCCAGGCCTCCCCTTGCCATACTCAGCAGCACCACCTTCTTAAAAAATCCTGGGGAAAACCCTGGGAATACACAAGCATTCATGCTACACACACATCACAACTGCTGCTACCAGACTCTTATTATGATTGCTAAATACTGCACAATTTATACAATTGCCCCCCAATCCCCCCTTCCCCAAAACACATGTAAATATTGGACAATAAATTGTGCCTTCCTGTATTATACTCATGCTAAAACGTTTATTATATTTTACTGAGACATTTACTTTGTGTATATTCTTATATTTTATTATTTCTTATTGTTGTTGCATTGTTGAGAAGGAACCTGCAAGTCAGCATTTCGTTGGAAGCCTATCCCATAAATAAGACTAATACAAGTTGAAAATTGAAACATATTATTTTTTTTTTATATAAATTTAGCAGACGCTCTTATCCAGAGCAATTTGGGTTAAGTGCCTTGCACATCGACAGATTTTTCACCTAGTCGGCTCGGGGATTAGAATCAGCGACCTTTCGGTTACTGGCACAACGCTCTTACCCACTAAGCTACCTGCCGCATACAAATGCTCAAGGGCTTTGGACTTGAGTTCACTTCTAGAAATTCTTAAGCCCTTCCCTCAACTATTTCCTATGTAGTTTGTGTAAATTGGGTGTGTCATAGCTTTCATTTTCCTTTCTCATGAAATGAGTTAGTGTTTAGAGGAAGTGGGGGAGGGAAAGTGGGAGTGAGTGAGAGAGAGAGCGAGGGGGAGGAAGAGAGAGCGAGATAGATAAAGAGAAATGCGAGACAGAAAGGCAGTGTCTCATAAAGTGGGGTGAAAGGACAGGTGTGTGTAAGAAACTGGGCATCCATCCACAGAAAGAAGTAAAGAATATGATGAAAGCCACTCAAGGACATTCACAGAGAGAGAGAGAGAGAGTGAGAGAGAGAGAGAGAGACCCCAGGACGAGTAGGATCCTAATAAAATAAAACAATTAAATTCAAAGAGAGAGAGAGAGAGAGAGAGAGAGAGCGAGAGAGAATATAAGTCAATGGCTGTGGTTGGTCCATACCTGAGTGTAGCGATAGCACCCCTTCCAGGCTGTCCAGGGAAAGTGCACTGTGTGCGGACTGCGGGTGCGCATTGGTGAGCAGGTCCGTGGAGGCGAAAGAGCGGCGGATTCCCAAACTCAAATGGTGTGACTGAATTTGACCAATTCTGATTTACACACACAACAGACAGGACAGAGAGAGGGTGGGGGATTGAAACATTTGCACATGCAAGGAATCATTAAAAAAATATATTATCTCGGTTAGCTATCAGTCATCTTCATATCAATAAGCTACAAGTAACAGGCCTGGATGCCAAGGTATGCGCATGATGGAGATTAAATATATCACAGATTATCCGAATATTATTGGACCTAGCTATAAAATAAACATTCTTACTGAAGAGATGGTGGTAATTTATGGTCTGGAAAGCGTATCTCTTGAGCACCTGTCGATAGAGCCTTGTCGCTGGCCTGTCTCAACTCCGGAGACATATAGATGGTGGTGCATTTTGATTGATCCGACATTCTCTCCCCATAAATTCTCCAAAGATACTCAGAGGATAGAGAGGAAATGGAAACCGGATCTACAAATCTACATCATAGATTTTTGAATGTAACTGTAACCAGCCATCCTAGAATTGTTATCATAAGACAGAGAATTTAACTTCACGATGCTATGTGATCTCATAATGTAACTTCGATGCAAATGTGAGCTCACCAAAGAGTAGAACAATGCAACAATGCATGACGTAGCCTAAATCAATTTTGTCAGAATAAAACTATTTTTACAAAAAATTTGACCACTAGATGGCAATGTTGCATAAGTAAAGAACCACTGAAAAAAATTACCAAAGCCACATTTTGTCCCTCTAATAAACTATTCGTTATAAGTCATTGGTTGACTCTAACACATATAAACCATATCATTATGTATAAAATATTCTCAAACATACACAAAAAACATTCCAGCATGTCAGTATTTTCCTCTCAATTTACAGTTGCAGCGAGTGACTGCGGAAATGATCAATTTGCTTGTCATCAGCAGGCCTATCGCAAGTGTTTGTGTGTCACACTTGTGATATCAGAGCTTTATGTGTACATGCCATCCGTTTCCTGTGTGCGCTGTCCAAGGTGCTGCAGTCGGGATTATGGATAACCAACAGGGTGAGCCTGCTCTCATCCTGTATGAAGGTTAAATCATTTACATCTTAGTAATTTAGCTGCACTCTTATCCAGAGCGACTTGGGTAAAGTGCCTTGCTCAAGGGCACATCAACAGATTTTTCACCTAGTCCGCAATTTGAACTAGCAACCCTTTAGGTTACTGACCAAACACTCTTAACTGCTAGGCTACCTGACACCCTTATTTGAGAACAGGCTACAGAACCCAAGGTAATTTAGTGTTTTAACTAGGCAAATTAGGCTATTGGATGTCGGACAATGCAGATTTTATTTTCAAAGGAGTCAGACTGTCCTGATGTACCATTTTACACCCCCCACCCCCCCCCCCCCTTGTTTTTGCATCTTCACTGAAACAGGAAGTTTAACAGCTGCAGCGCGATCTCATTTTCTCCTCTCTTGAGACAGTCTCACAGTCACTTCGCCCAGACACTCACTGAGAGTGTTGCAGATAGGACATCAGCGCTATGGAGGTCTTCATGGAGGCAGTTGACTACCTTGAGTCACAGCATATTCCAGGCAAGTACATTTGAGTGTTTTGTGTGTGTGTGTGTGTGTGAGTGTGTGTGTGCGTGCATGCCTCTGTCTGTCTCTCTTTCCATGTGTGTGTGTGTATTCATGTTATCTTTCTATGTAAATTATGTGTGTGTTTGTACTGTATCTTAGTGGAGGGTGTAAGTGAGCCAAGTCCTGATCCACTGCAGGAGGATGTGTTCCCAGAGGTGGATGTGTTCTCCCCCCTCCAGACAGAGAGCATGGACCTGCCCGACACCCCTGTGAGTCTGTGCACTATGGTGCCTTCCTCTCCTATCTGCCAGACCCAATTCCAAATAGTATTCTTCTCTTACACACACACATACACACACACACACACACACACACACACACACACACACACACACACACACACACACACACACACACACACACACACACACACACACACACACACACACACACACACACACACACACACACACACACACACACACACACACACACACACACACACACACACACACACACACATACACACACACATACACACACACACACACACACACACACACACACACACACACACACACACACACACACACACACACACACACACACACACACTTACAGCAGAGTGTTTTCTCTGGCTCTCAGGTCCAGCGAACCCCTGAAGAGATGCTGGATAGGAGGCTCATGGTGCTGAAAACTATGCTGGACAGTGAGAAGATCTACCTCAACGAGCTGGAGAGACTGTTGACGGTAACACACACACACACACGCACGCACGCACACACACACACACACCCACACACACACACACACACACACTGACATCTCTAAGTCTCTCTCTAACACATACACTTCTCAGGGCTCAGGGGGCTTTGGTGTGTTTACTAGTTTGTAAGTTTGGTGTGTTTGTAGTGTAAGTGTTTGTACGTTTATTTTAAGTGGAAGTGCATGTTGTTATGAGTTGTGCCACAGTTTTAAGTTTTGCACTCTTTTTTATATTGTCTAGTCACATTTTTGTCATTTGAATAATGATTTAGTCTAGTTATTGTCAAAATTACGAAAACAGTGGACCATTTTAGTCAACTAAATGCCCTTTAATTTTAGTCACATTTTAGTCACGTCACATTTGCATTGCCTCATTAACCTATCACAGGACGTTGGTGGCACCTTAATTGGGGAGGACGGGCTCATGGTAATGGCTGGAGTGGAATCAGTGGAATGCTATCAAATACATCAAACATATGGCTTCCACGTGTTTGATGCCGTTCCAGACATTTTATGAGCCATCCTCCCCTCAGCAACCTCCACTGTAACCTATAGTAAACATCCATCACTGACTTCCATGTGCACACATATACATAGTCTTGTCCTTCCAACATATTTTTCTGCATAACATCCTATTCTCGTCCCAACACCAGAAGTATGACTAACATATCAATAATATATAAGAATGATCTGGCCATGTACATTCCTGATTCAGCCTACATAGATATTGCACATTACATACAAAACAAACACACACAAGCGCAGAGAGAGAGAGAGAGAGCGAGAGCAAGAGAGAGAAAGAGAGAGAGAGAGAGACTGCAGCACAAGATGGTGCCGCAAAGTATTGGCAAAGTAGTATGGTTTGCACCTCCGTCATTCGTCACATTTTTATCAACGTTCCACAGACACCACAGACACATTGATGTACCGAAGTAGAACGGGGGCTAATGACTGTTTCACCCAGTGATGTAGTCGAGTCACTAAACCTCGAGTCCGAATCGAGTCTCAAGTCCCCTGTGCTCGAGTCCGAGTTCAAGTCCAAGTCACCAATGGTCACGTCACGAGTCGAGTCACGAGTCCCTATCGCTGAAGTCTGAGTCACAGTGCTTGAGTCCTGGTCCAAGTGCTCAATTCTGAGTCATGGGTCCACATTAACTCAAAATAAAGTTATTTACCCAGTCAGATATAGTGTAGTGGCAAGAGGAGTAAATTTACCCAGTCAGATATAGTGTAGTGGCAAGATGAGTTATTTACCCAGTCAGATATAGTGTAGTGGCAAGAGTAGTTATTTACCCAGTCAGATATAGTGTAGTGGTAAGAGGAGTTATTTACCCAGTCAGATATAGTGTAGTGGCAAGAGGAGTTATTTACCCAGTCAGATATAGTGTAGTGGCAAGAGTAGTTATTTACCCAGTCAGATATAGTGTAGTGGTAAGAGGAGTTATTTACCCAGTCAGATATAGTGTAGTGGCAAGATGAGTTATTTACCCAGTCAGATATAGTGTAGTGGTAAGAGGAGTTATTTACCCAGTCAGATATAGTGTAGTGGCAAGAGGAGTTATTTACCCCGTCAGATATAGTGTAGTGGCAAGAGGAGTTATTTACCCAGTCAGATATAGCGTAGTGGTAAGAGGAGTTATTTACCCCGTCAGATATAGTGTAGTGGCAAGATGAGTTATTTACCCAGTCAGATATAGTGTAGTGGTAAGATGAGTTATTTACCCAGTCAGATATAGCTATCCCTTTTCCTTTCTTTCTGTGTCACCAAATGTTTCCATATAGGTACTGGTAATGTTACGAGGCTCACGTTCAGTTGCAAAACCTTATCGAACGTTGTAGATAGAAATAGAGCCGACATTATTCCTTATTCAAAAAGTCAGAGAGGCATGTTTGTTCTACATATACTCTTAGAAAAACAGGTGCTATCTAGAACCTAAAATGGTTATTTGGCTGTCCCCATAGGAGAATGCTTTGAAGAACCCCTTTTGGCTCCAGGTAGAACCCTTTTGTTTCCAGGTAGAAAACTTTTGGGTTCCATGTAGGACCCTTTCCACAGAGGGTTCTTCATGGAACCCAAAGTGGTTCTACCTGAAACCCAAAATGGTTTTACCTGGAACCAAAAAGGCTGAAGAACCCCTTTGGAACCCTTTTTTCTAAGAGTGTAGCATATTTCTATCTGAACGTTCCAAAATGTTGCATCCTTCTGAAAGTACCCCAGGTTGTTAGCTATAGCTAGCTAATGAGGTAACATTACTGAACTAGGTGTAGCCTAAACAAATGATTAACTGTCCGGTGTGCAAGTAGCCTGGTTTTAGAATGGCCTCCATATGCCAATGCACAATAGAAATAAAAAAACGTAGCGCCCCGTTGTATGGGTCATATCTTTTGAACGGTAAGGGCTAGTATCAAGCTGTTTTCTCTGAGGAAAAGAGGGAGACTTGGCTATGCTGGCTACAGAACTATGGCTATGAAATGCAGTGGGAAAAGTGGGAGGGTTGAGCGAGACTACAAATTCAAAGACAGCCTACTTTATTTTTTTAACGATTTATTTATTTTTAAACAATACAAAACATACACATACAAAATAAAACATACAGATGGACACAAACATCAACGACATCAGACGCTCATCCAGAGGCAGCGCTCCTAGTGGCCGGGGACTTTAATGCAGGGAAACTAAAATCTGTTCTACCTAATTTCTACCAGCATGTTAAATGTGCAACCAGAGGAAAAAAACCTCTACATTTACATTATCCAGAGCGACTTACAAATTGGTGCATTCAACTTTGGATAGCCAGTGGGACAACCACCTTTTTTTAAAAACATTTTTTATGGGGGGGTGGGGGAGGGGGGGGGTGGGTAGAAGGATTACTGTTATACTATTCCAGGTATTCCTTAAAGAGGTAGGGTTTCAAGTGTCTCCGGAAGGTGGTCAATGACTCCGCTGTCCTGGCGTTGTGGGGGAGCTTGATCCACCATTGGGGTGTCAGAGCAGCGAATAGCTTTGACTGGGCTGAGCGGGAACTGTGCTTCCGTAGAGGTCGGGGGGCTAGCAGGCCAGAGGTGGATGAACGTAGTGCCCTCGTTTGGGTGTAGGGTCTGATCAGAGCCTGAAGGTAAGGAGGTGCCGTTCCCCTCACAGCTCCGTAGGCAAGCACCATGGTTTTGTAGTAGATGCGAGCTTCAACTGGTGTGTGCGGAGGAGCGGGGTGACATGAGAGAACTTGGGAAGGTTGAACACCAGACGGGCTGCAGCGTTCTGGATAAGTTGTAGGGTTTAATGGTACAGGCAGGGAGCCCAGCCAACAGCGAGTTGCAATAATCCAGACGGGAGATGACAAGTGCCTGGATTAGGACCTGTGCCGCTTTCTGTGTAAGGTAGGGTCGTACTCTGCGAATGTTGTAGAGCATGAACCTGCAGGATCGGGTCACAGCTTTGATGTTAGCAGAGAATGACAGGGTGTTGTCCAGGGTCATGCCAAGGTTCCTTGCACTCTGGGAGGAGGACACAATGGAGTTGTCAACCGTGATGGCGAGATCATGGAGCGGGCAGTCCTTCCCCGGGAGGAAGAGCAGCTCCGTCTTGCCGAGGTTCAGCTTGAGATGGTGATCCGACATCCACACGGATATGTCCGCCAGACATGCAGAGATGCGATTCGCCACCTGGTTATCAGAAGGGGGAAAGGAGAAAATTAATTGTGTTCTGTGAGCTTGCAATGAGTCGTCAAGCCACGGAGCAGGAGGGGAGGACCGAGCTGGCCGGGAGGATAGGGGACATAGAGAGTCAAAAGATGCAGAAAGGGAGGAGAGGAGGGTTGAGGAGGCAGAATCAGGAGATCGGAGGGAGAAGGATTTAGCAGAGGGAAGAGATGATAGGATGGAAGAGGAGAGAGTAGCGGGAGAGAGAGAGCGAAGGTTGCGACGGGGGGCAGAGTGAGTAGTGTTGGAGGAGGGCGAGAGAGAAAAGGATACAAAGTAGTGGTCGGAGACTTGGAGGGGAGTTGCAGAGAGATTAGTAGAAGAACAGCATCTAGTAAAGATGAGGTCAAGCGTATTTCCTGCCTTGTGAGTAGGGGGGGACTGTGAGAGGGTGAGGTCAAAAGAGGAAAGGAGTGGAAAGAAGGAGGCAGAGAGAAATGAGTCAAAGGCAGACATAGGGAGGTTAAAGTCACTGTGAGGGGTGAGCCATCCTCAGGAAAGGAACTTATCAAGGCGTCAAGCTCATTGATGAACTCTCCAAGGGAACCTGGAGGGCGATAAATGATAAGGATGTTAAGCTTGAATGGGCTAGTGACTGTGACAGCATGGAATTCAAATGAGGAGATAGACAGATGGGTCAGGGGGAAAAGAGAGAATGTCCACTTGGGAGAGATGAGGATTCCTGTGCCACCACCGCACTGACCAGATGCTCTCGGGGTATGCGAGAACACATGATCAGATGAGGAAAGAGCAGTAGGAGTAGCAGTGTTTTCTGTGGTAATCCATGTTTCCGTCAGCGCCAAGAAGTCGAGGGACTGGAGGGTAGCATAGGCTGAGATGAACTCTGTTGAGAGCTTCAAGTTCCTTGGTGTCCACATCACCAACAAACTATCATGGTCCAAACACACCAAGACAGTCGTGAAGAGAGCACGACAAAACCTATTCCCCCTCAGGAGACTGAAAAGATTTGGCATGGGTCCTCAGATCCTCAAAAAATTCTACAGCTGCACCATCGAGAGCATCCTGACTGGTTGCATCACCGCCTGGTATGGCAACTGCTCGGCCTCCGACCACAAGGCACTACAGAGGGTAGTGCGTACGACCCAGTACATCACTGGGGCCAAGCTTCCTGCCATCCAGGACCTCTATACCAGGCGGTGTCAAAGGAAGGCCCTCAAAATTGTCAAAGACTCCAGCCACCCTAGTCATAGACTGTTCTCTCTGCTACCGCACAGCAAGCGGTACCAGAGCGCCAAGTCTAGGTCCAAAAGGCTTCTCAACAGCTTCTACCCCCAAGCCATAAGACTCCTGAACAGCTAATCATGGCTACCCAGACTATTTGCACCCCCACCCCATCTTTTTATGCTGATGCTACTCTGTTAATTATTTATGCATAGTCACTTTAACTCTACCCACATGTACATATTACCTCAACTACCTCAACTAGCCGGTGCCCCTTCACATTGACTCTGCACCGGTACCCCTCTGTATATAGCCTCCCTACTGTTATTTTATTTTACTTCTGCTCTTTTTTTCTCAACACTTTTTTTTGTTGTTGTTTTATTTCACTTTTTTATTAATAAATAAGTTGTTGGTTAAGGGCTATAAGTAAGCCTTTCACAGTAATGTCTACACCTGTTGTATTCGGCGCATGTGGCAAATAAAATTTGATTTGATTTGATTTTTGATCACACCTGCCCAGACCCACCTGCTCTCACTCCTTTCTCCAGTTCCTGCACTACTCTCCAACACGTCTTCAAATTGTGCCAATTTACAGCCTACTTTTCTATACTCAATGGAGAGAAAAACCTAGCTAGACTGTTGTTTTACTATTAAAGTCAATGCTGCTATTGTTTTTAATTTTGTAAAGCAGCTTGTGTTTCTGAACCAGGCAAGGGGTAGCTAACTAGAAGACTGGTGGTGACTGGTTAGCAAGAGAGTTGCTTGCGTGATGTGTATAATCAGCCTGGTCTCAGAGCATTTCGTATTATTCTGTATGTAAAGCCGAGACACTCCAATTAGTATGGTATGTTACATATGATATGTTTATATACAGTGGGGGAAAAAAGTATTTAGTCAGCCACCAATTGTGCAAGTTCTCCCACTTAAAAAGATGAGAGAGGCCTGTAATTTTCATCATAGGTACACGTCAACTATGACAGACAAATTGAGAATTTTTTTTCCAGAAAATCACATTGTAGGATTTTTAATGAATTTATTTGCAAATTATGGTGGAAAATAAGTATTTGGTCAACTACAAACAAGCAAGATTTCTGGCTCTCACAGACCTGTAACTTCTTCTTTAAGAGGCTCCTCTGTCCTCCACTCGTTACCTGTATTAATGGCACCTGTTTGAACTTGTTTTCAGTATAAAAGACACCTGTCCACAACCTCAAACAGTCACACTCCAAACTCCACTATGGCCAAGACCAAAGAGCTGTCAAAGGACACCAGAAACAAAATTGTAGACCTGCACCAGGCTGGGAAGACTGAATCTGCAATAGGTAAGCAGCTTGGTTTGAAGAAATCAACTGTGGGAGCAATTATTAGGAAATGGAAGACATACAAGACCACTGATAATCTCCCTCGATCTGGGGCTCCAAGCAAGATCTCACCCCGTGGGGCCAAAATGATCACAAGAACGGTGAGCAAAAATCCCAGAACCACACCGGGGGACCTAGTGAATGACCTGCAGAGAGCTGGGACCAAAGTAACAAAGCCTACCATCAGTAACACACTACGCCGCCAGGGACTCAAATCCTGCATTGCCAGACGTGTCCCCCTGCTTAAGCCAGTACATGTCCAGGCCCGTCTGAAGTTTGCTAGAGTGCATTTGGATGATCCAGAAGAGGATTGGGAGAATGTCATATGGTCAGATGAAACCAAAATATAACTTTTTGGTAAAAACTCAACTCGTCGTGTTTGGAGGACAAAGAATGCTGAGTTGCATCCAAAGAACACCATACCTACTGTGAAGCATGGGGGTGGAAACATCATTCTTTGGGGCTGTTTTTCTGCAAAGGGACCAAGACGACTGATCCGTGTAAAGGAAAGAATGAATGGGGCCATGTATCGTGAGATTTTGAGTGAAAACCTCCTTCCATTAGCAAGGGCATTGAAGATGAAACGTGGCTGGGTCTTTCAGCATGACAATGATCCCAAACACACCGCCCGGGCAACGAAGGTGTGGCTTCGTAAGAAGCATTTCAAGGTCCTGGAGTGGCCTAGCCAGTCTCCAGATCTCAACCCCATAGAAAATCTTTGGAGGGAGTTGAAAGTCCGTGTTGCCCAGCGACAGCCCCAAAACATCACTGCTCTAGAGGAGATCTGCATGGAGGAATGGGCCAAAATAATAACAATTACAACACACTTTTTATATCATTTGGTGGCATACGGCTTCCTCCTGGAGCCACAACACTTCTGTAATTCTTTGTTGAGAGAAGAATGGCTTCCCTCTTTTGTCCAGGGCTCGATTTCATTATGAAAACCATGCTCCCTTCCCTCTCCACCTGTTCACGTCCCTTGCAGACCTGAAAGGTGTACTATATATGGTAGCGTATGTGGAGTAATATGGTAATAGCTCCACCTAAGCTTCTGGAAGGATATTTTCCTCCATATATTGCTTACACCTAGTCAACAAAAGGCAGAGGGAAGTGTGTGAGTTTTTGTATTGGAATTAGACCAAAGAGACCACTATACAAATAGGCAGCATTATGAGTGAGTGTGCTAGAAAGAGGTGTTGCAATAACAACTGACCAAGTCATTTTCAATCTCTTAATTTCTCTTCTCCTTCATTTCCATCTTATTATAAACTGCATGCTTCTGCTTTTGTGTCAACAAGCAACACAAATAGATGTGAGAAGCAACCCCCATTTGGGTTGGTATTGTAAGGTTGGACATTTTCACACATCTGTGAATATACCAGTGCAGTATTTATTTTTGACACCCATTCTCACACACAAACACACACACACTACATATTCTCTCTCACACACAGTACCCACATTGTAGTAGGCCTATGTGTTGAAAAGTTTGGGATGATTTTCCAGACAGTTTTGCTTTGTGTGTTAGTGTTGGTACTGTGTGTGAGAGAGAATATGTAGTGTGTTTGTGTTTGTGAGTGGGTGTCAAAAATGCTTTTGACAGAAACATGTGCACTGCGCGTGTATATTCACAGATGTGTGAAAATGTACAGCATTTTTGGTTAAACGTCTGTACTACTCTCTTCTCACCTCCCTCTTTCTCACATTTTTTTCTCTCCCCCTCTCTCTCTCTCTCTCTCTCTCTCTCTCTCTCTCTCTCTCTCTCGCTTTTCTATCCCCCACCTCTTTCTTTCTTTCTTTCTCTCTCTCTCTCTCTCTCTCTCTCGCTTTCTCTCTCTCGCTTTCTCTATCCCCCACCTTTTTCTTTCTTTCTTTCTTTCTTTCTTTCTTTTTCTTTCTTTCTTTCTTTCTTTCTTTCTTTCTTTCTTTCTTTCTTTCTTTCTTTCTTTCTTTCTTTCTTTCTTTCTTTCTTTCTTTCTTTCTTTCTTTCTTTCTCTCTCTCTCTCTCTCTCTCTCTCTCTCTCTCTCTCTCTCTCTCTCTCTCTCTCTCTCTCTCTCTCTCTCTCTCTCTCTCTCTCTCTCTCTCTCTCTCTCTCTCTCCCCCACACTGTCTGTCTGTCTCTCTCTCTCTCTCTCTCTCGCTTTCTCTCTCTCGCTTTCTCTATCCCCCACTTCTTTCTTTCTTTCTTTCTTTCTTTCTTTCTTTCTTTCTTTTTCTTTCTTTCTTTCTTTCTTTCTTTCTTTCTTTCTTTCTTTCTTTCTTTCTTTCTTTCTTTCTTTCTTTCTTTCTCTCTCTCTCTCTCCCACACTGTCTGTCTGTCTGTCTGTCTCTCTCACTCTCTCTCGCTTCTCTCTCCCTGTCTCTCTCTCTCTCTCTCTCTCTCTCTCTCTCTCTCTCTCTCTCTCTCTCTCTCCTTCCCCCTACCCCCCCACCTCTTTTCTCCCCCAGCCTATGAAGGCTCTAAAGGCCACAGCAGGGACGTCTCAGCCGGTTCTGTCCAGCCAGCAGGTCCAGACTGTGTTCTACCAGGTGCCTGAGCTCAGAGACCTGCACAGAGACTTCTACACTGGCCTGAGGGACCGCCTGGGGTCCCTGGAGCCACAAGCACACCCAGAGACAGTCCAGGGGCCTGGGCTGGGGCTGGGGGAGGGGAAAGAGCAAAGCCAAAGCGGCTACCAGCTAACGGTTGGAGACCTCTTCCTAAAGATTGTGAGTTACTGCTCCTGCTCTGTCTGTCCATCCATCCATCCGTCTGTCTGTCTGTCGGTCCATCCATCCATCCATCCAGTCATTGTCCCACTGTCTTAGCTAAGTTAATTTGCACCAATATGGATTGTCTACGATGTGGTCAAACACACTGTTTGACTTGTTACATTCTCACACACAGGTGAGCCAACTAGTTGTGTATCGTGGCTTCATTGATAACTATGAGAGTGCTGTTGAGATCGTGAGGCGCTGTACTCAGACTGACCAGCGCTTCAGGATACTGGCCGAGGTAAGAGAGATTGATTTGTGTATTGCAACATCTCTCTCTGTCTATGTACTTTTTTATCTTGAATAACACATGGATTCTTAGTAAATTCATAGTTGAAGTATTGCAGCATTGTAACCTTTTTACACTCTCTCTCCTTCTGTTTTCAGAGTATGATGTCTCATAATGGATCAGACAGATCTAAGACTAAATACACCTTTGAGGGTAAGATGAAGGCTTCACCTCTTGTTAAAGAGTCACTGTATGTCCCTTTAACCTCCACAGTATGAATCACGTGTGTGTTTACACAAAAAATGTATGCACGCGTGACTGTAAGTCGCTTTGGATAAAAGCGTCTGCTAAATGGCATATTATTATTATATTATTATTTATGTGTTGGATATCTGTCAATCTCCCTCCAGCTCTCCTGTACAAGCCTCTGGACAGAGTCACCAAGACAACCCTAGTTTTGCATGTAAGAGTGCCACCCCATTCGTCCTGCCTTGTATTCATCCATTGATTTGTCCACATACCCACCCATCCACTGACTCCCAAGTAACCATGCACTCTATATTTACCCCCCCCCCCGTATAGGACCTGTTGAAACACACTCCCCAGCAGCATAGTGACCACCCCGTGCTGCAGGAGGTTCTGAGACTGTCCCGGAGCTTCCTGTCTGGGGTCAACGAGGGATCACAGTGCAAACGAGAGGTCACCCTCAGCAGAGGCATGGTGAGAGGAACAGAGAGGACGCACACGGACACACACACTGTCACGCCCTGGCTCTGGGGACTCTAGTATGTTGAGCCAGGGTGTGAGTTTTCATGTGTGTTGGTTCTAGTTGTTGTATATCTATGTTGGCCAGGGTGGCTCCCAATCGGAGACGGCTGTAGCTCGTTGTCTCTGATTGGGAGTCATACTTAGGTAGCCGTTAGGCATTCATTCATTGTGGTTTCTTGTTCCGTGTTGGTTCGTGTATGTAACCAGGGACGTCACGTTTTCGTTTTGTTGTTTTGTTCGTGTGATCATTATATAAATAAATATGTTCGCATCCAACGCTGCGCCTTGGTCCTCCTCTCTCACCGACGATCGTGACACACACATGGACACACACGGACACATATACACGGACATCCACACACGGACACCATATCATAACCATCGCTATATGTTTGTGTTGCAGCGGCGTCAGCTGATGCGTGATGGCTTCGTGGTGGATGTGTATGAGGGGGGGCGTAACCTCCGTCATCTCTTCTTGTACACTGACCTGCTGCTGTGCACCAAACTCAAGGGCGGGGCCCAAGGGTGAGTGACAGGTCCAGAATGGTATTTCAGTAATTTAAGTCGATGAAGAGTCACCACTTAGATTGTGTTTGCAACTGAGCTTGCATGCATCTGTTAATTTGTTTGTGTGTGTGTTTTGTATGTGTGTTTGTGTGTGTGTCCTCTCTCCCAGTAAGCAGGCCCAGTACAGGTTCTGTTGGTACCTGCCTCTGGCTGGACTGAAACTACGCTGGGGACCAGAGATGGAGCGCACCACGGACACACACCATCGCATACACGCCATGAGAGCCAAGATGTACCTGCTTAGACACGAGCTACGACAGACAATGGTGAGTGTTTGTGTGCGTGCGTGTGGGTGGGTGCGAGTGAAAGAGTGTATTATTCAATAGAACCAATACTCTTTAAAGTAATCAGATTTGAAAAAGAAACTTTGCGTGTGTATGTGTCCTACAGAAGCCTGTCCTACAGAAGCCTGTCCTACAGAAGCCTGTCCTACAGAAGTGCTTGGCAGCTCGTGCTATAGAGCGAAGCAGATGGAAGAAGATGGAGCAGCTTGAACTGATGATTCTCACACACTCTCCTCTCCTCCCCCTGGAACTACACAGCCCAAGCGGAAAGGCACGCACACACACACACACACACACACAAACACTCTCTCACACAAACACACACACTCACACTCACACACACACACACACACACACTCACACTCACAAGCATGTGTGTGTTCTTTTTCAGAACCACACTCTGATGATGTCATCTCTGTATGAACTAGAGGAGTGGAGAGAGGCCATCCACAGACTCACCGGAGATAGTGAGTGAAAGGGGAGCGTGTATATACGTGTGAGAGAAAGAATGAGTGAGTGTGCCATTCAGAGGGTGAATGGACAAGACAAAAGATGTAAGTGCCTTTGAACGAGGTATGGTAGTAGGTGCCAGGCGCACTGGTTTATGTCAAGAACTGCAAGGCTGCTGGGTTTTTCACGCTCAACAGTTTCCTGTGTGTATCAAGAATGGTCCAAGAATGGAGTCAACATGGGCCAGCATCCCTGTGGAACTCTTTCGACACCTTGCAGAGTCCATGCCCCGATGAATTGAGGCTATTCTGAGGGCAAAAGAGGGGGGTGCAACTAGGGCTGTGGCGGTCATGACATTTTGTCAGCCGGTGATTGTCAAGCAAATAACTGATGGTCTCACGGTAATTTACCATTAATTAACATAAACACATTTAGCATCTCCTGGCTTCCATGTATAGCCTACAAGCCGCTGATGCAGACCTTTAGAACATCTACATTTTAAAAAGTCTAATAAATCCATTTAAGAGGAAGTCGTGACAGTACCCCCCCCCTTGACGCGCAGCTCCAGCAGCGTGCCGACACTGGCCTCGGGGTTGGCCAGGAGGACGCAGAGCAGGGCGAGCCGGATGGCGACAGTGGAAATCCTGCAATAGGGAGGGATCGAGGATATCCCTCCCCGGAACCCAGCACCGCTCCTCTGGACCATACCCCTCCCACTCCACGAGGTACTGAAGGCCCCCCACCCGATGCCTCGAATCCAGGATGGAATGGACGGAGTACGCCGGGGCCCCCTCGATGTCCAGAGGGGGCGGAGGGGGCGGAGGAACCTCCCGCACCTCAGACTCCTGGAGCGGACCAGCCACCACCGGCCAGAGGAGAGACAAATGGAACGATGGGTTAATACAGTAATCTGGAGGGAGTAATAACTTATATGTAACCTTGTTTATCCTCCTCAGGACTTTGAACGGCCCCACAAACCGTGGGCTCAGCTCCCGGCAGGGCAGGCGGAGGGGCAGATTCCGGGACGAGAGCCAGCCTCACTGCGGTGGGGGTCAGCATTGGCCTTCTGGCGAAGTACGGTGCGCTGGAGGTGGACGTGAGCAACGTTCCACGTCTCCTCTGCTCGCCGAAATCAGTCATCCACCGCAGGAGCTTCGGTCTGGCTCTTATGCCAGAACCGGCTGATAACCTAAAACACATTGAAAGGGTGATAGGTTAGTGGAGGAGTGGCATAGAGAGTTCTGGGCATATTCTGCCCATGACAAAAACACTGACCACTCCCCCAGCCGGTCCTGGCAGTAGGACCGCAGGAACCTATCCACATCCTGATTCACCCATTCCACCTGCCCATTACTCTCGGGGTGAAACCCAGAGGTCAGGCTGACCGAGACCCCCAAACGTTCCATGAACGCCTTCCAGACCTTGGATGTAAACGGTCAGACACTATGTCCTCTGGCACCCTGTAGTGCCAGAAGACATGAGTAAACAGGGCCTCTGCAGTCTGCAGGGCCGTGGGAAGACCGGGCAGAGGAAGGAGGCGGCAGGCTTTTGAAAAGCGGTCCACAACGACCAAAATGGTGGTGTTACCCTGAGAGAGGGGAAGATCAGTGAGAAAGTCAATACACAGGTGGGACAATGGCCGTTGTGGAACTGGTAAGGGCTGTAACATACCTGATGGGAGGTGCCTAGGTGCCTTACTCTGGGCGCACACCGAGCAGGAGGAGACATACACCCTCACGTCCTTAGCCAAGGTAGGCCACCAGTACTTTCTGGTCAGGCAGCGCACTGTACGACCGATACCTGGGTGACCAGAGGAGGGGGACATGTGTGCCCAATAGATCAGACGGTCACGGACAAGAGACGGCACGTACTGCAGCCCAGCTGGACATTGAGGTAGAGATGGCTCTGTGCGTGTCGCCCGCTCTATGTCCGTGTCCATCGCCCATACTACCGGCGCCACAATACAGGAGGCCGGGAGTATGTGGGTGTTGTCTATGGGCCTTTCCTCTGTGTCGTACAGCCGTGACAGTGCATCTGCCTTCACGTTCTTCATACCCGGGATGTATGATAGTGTAAAATCAAACCGGGTGAAGAATAGGGCCCACCTAGCCTGGCGAGGGTTCAGCCTACTCGCTGCCCGGATGTACTCCAGGTTACGGTGGTCCGTCCAGACGAGGAAAGGGTGTTTCGCCCCCTCAAGCCAGTGCCTCCACACGGTCAGGGCTCGGACAACAGCCAACAGCTCCCGAACACCAACATCGTAGTGCTGCTCCGCCGGGCTGAGCTTCTTGGAGAAGATGGCACAGGGGCGGAGCTTGGGTGGCGATAGCTTGAGATAGGACAGCGCATATCCCTACCTCGGACGCAACCACCTCCACTACGAACGGTAGTGATGAATCGGGATGGGCCAGTACCGGGGCTGAGGTGAACAGAACGCTCAGGTTACTGAAGACCCTGTCAGCCTCAGCAGACCAGCGGAGCTGGGACGGCCCACCCATCAGCAGAGATGTGTTTGGAACTGCGACCTTGCCAAAGCCCCGGATAAACCTCCGATAGTAGTTGCCAAAGCCAATAAAGCGCTGTACCTCCTTAACCGTGGTTGGAGACGGCCAATTACGCATGGCTGAAATGCGATCTCCCTCCATCTCCACACCTGAGATGGTAATCCGGTATCCAAGGAAGGAGACGGACTGTTGGAAAAGCAGACACTTTTCTGCCTTGGCATAAAGGTCATGTTCCTATAGTTGCTTCTATTTTAACCTTGTAACCATGTGGAATTCATCCATAATACGTCGAATTTCGAAGGGAAACTATGAGATATTGTTGTGCTGAACAGTATGTCATTCAAGTGGTGTATGATGTGGGTGTGTTATTTCTCAGACATAGAAATGGTTCCTCCAGATCTGCTCACCCTAACCAGCTCCTGTGTCAAACTGAGAATGACCCAACAGCCTCCCCTTCACAGCATACTGCTTGGTGAGACCTCGTTTCACACTTGTTTCCTCATCTCACTTACATTTACTTTATCTCTCTTTATCATACTTTATTTCATGTTCTTACACTTTTTCTAATGCTCACTCCCCCCCACCTCTCTCTCTCTCTCTCACTCTCTCTCTCTCTCTCTCTCTCTCTCTCTCTCTCTCTCTCTCTCTCTCTCTCAGATGAGGAACAGTCTCTATGTGGGACTCTTAGTGTAGCTGTTCACTCTGCCTGTGGACTACAACAGCCAGCCAGTGAGTGTCTGCACAGTATCTTCAGTATCTATTCCACAGTGTCTACATCTTAACCAGATACAGTACATACAGAATACTCTACCCTCAGACTCCACTGTAACACAAACCATTGAGCTCTTTAAACAGACGCACACTGTTTTCATTTTCACTGCTCTCCCTCCTAGGTGTGTATGTGTGTCTGGAGGTGGATGGCTTTGAGTTCTATGAGCGCCAGGCCCAGACCCACTCCTCTGTCAGCAGCCTCAGCCCTCACTGGGACCAGGTAAGATGCTGCACCCAGGCTAGCTCGACCGGCAGCCATTTTGAATGGGGGAATCATTATCCCACCTAAATTGTTGTTACAGATGTAGGATCTTCATTTGAGCCAGTTTGCTACAGCAGCTACAGGATATGTGAATTATTATGTGGATTATAATTAATGGACATTTTTGTAGGGGTTGATACTGTCATGGGCCTCTCACTCCACCGGGTTACCACCTTTATTGTCTTCCACTCTGCTCACCACTCTCTCTACTCAGCCTAACTAGCTCCACCTGTCCCTGCTCTGCTCTGCTCTAATTACTCTGCCAGCTGCGCTGCATTACCCACTACCTCTCCCAGTATTTAAGGCCCTGTCTTTCAGCTCTCCGGTGTCAGATCGTCTGCAAAGCTCACACCCGGAACCTGTTTGCTCGCGCTTCTGGCTCACCCTGGTTTTGTGACCCCGGACCTGCCTGTTTTTTGGATACTCTTCTGCCTCAGGAGATCCAGACCTGCTTCTGCCATTACGACTCCTGACTACTCTTCAATCCCGGTAACTCTGACCAGCCTTCTGCCTTGCTACTACGTATTTTGGATTTCCCTTGAACTGTACTGCTGCCTTGTTTCATTCCGCCCTGTTGTGTCTGTGTCTCCCCCCCCCAGGACTTCTGGACCACCCACCACCGGCTTCATAGGACGCACCGCTGCCACTGGGGGGGGCACAGACCCAGCACATTGGACGGGATCCCTGTTACCCCTGGAGCCTTCATTCACTCCCTACTTCCCTTTTCCCTTAAGTTTAATAAACTTTCTGGTGTGACGCAATTGTGGTCCTCTGGTCGTCTGTCTGAACCGTGACAGTACGATCTGACCATTATGGACTCAGCGCACACTTTCCCCGACATGGAAACCGATGAGCATGAGCAGCAGTTCCAGCAGCAGCAACAACAACTCGCCATGATCATTCAACTCCTCACCAACCTTACCCCAGCCAGTCTGCCCACCAGCCCTGCCCCCGAGTTACCTGCCCCGGTCATTGCAGCCGCTGCTCCGGAACCCAAGATTGGAAACCCCGAGCGGTTCAACGGCGATTCAACCCAGGTCCGGCCATTCCTGACTAGCTGCCGACTTCAGTTCTCCTTGCAGCCAAGGACCTTCGCCACGGAGGGGGCTAAAGTTGGGTATGCCATCACTCACCTGACGGGCCGAGCTCGACTCTGGGGAACAGCAGAGTTCGAACGTCAAACCCCCGCATGTGCAACCTTCGACCTGTTTGCTGAGGAGATGCTGAAGGTGTTTGACCTGGATTCACCCACCGCAGAGGCGTCTCGTGAACTGTTCAGTATTCGACAAGGCAGACGTACAGTCGCAGACCATTCCATCGACTTCCGAACCCTGGCTAGACGAAGTTCTTGGAACACACCATCGTTGGTGGACGCGTTCTTCCATAGTTTGGCTGACTATATCAAGGACGAGTTGGTCTCCCATGAACTGCCTTCCACTCTTGATGAAGCCATCGCACTGACTGTCAGGATCGACAGAAGGATACAGACCCGTCGTCGTGAGAGGGGGCGCCAAGGTCCACCTACTACCGGCATTCGGAGAGATCCGACTGGGCTCCTGTCATCTACTGCCACTCACCCAGGTCAGCTTGATCAGTCTGAGCCTATGGAGATTGGGCGAGCCTCTCTCACTCCTGCAGAGCGCCAGCGCCGCTTCACCTCAAACCTCTGCCTCTATTGTGGAGGTGATGGACATCGTGTGGTAACCTGCCCTTTAAAGGGCCGAAGCTCACCGGGCATAGAGGGAGTCCGGTTGAGTTCAATGACCATCCAGTCCTCCGACCGCAAACCCCTGCTGCAAGTTCACCTCCGCCTCTCTGACTCAACTCACACCCTGGCTGCTCTGGTGGATTCTGGCGCCGAAGCCAACATAATGGACATCAAGCTGGCACGCCAACTGGGACTGGAGAACCTCCGTTTGACACCTCCTATTCCTGCCCGGGCACTGGACGGACACTTACTCGGATCGGTCACTCATGTCACGGCCCCGGTCTCGATGGGTCTGTCCGGAAACCATCAAGAAACTATCCAGTTTCACCTGCTCCCCTCTCCAGGCCAACCCCTCATCCTGGGTTACCCATGGCTCCGCCGGCACAACCCTCAGCTCGACTGGGTGACCGGGGTGATCAGGGAGTGGGGAGAGGACTGCCACCGAACCTGCCTGCTTGCTGCCGCACTACCCCCTCGGCCAGTACCTACTAACTCCGCTCCTGACCTCTCCAATGTCCCAGAATGCTACCATGGTCTCAGAGAGGTGTTTAACAAAGCAAGAGCCACATCTCTGCCCCCTCACCGACCGTACGACTGTGCCATCGACCTCCTCCCTGGAACAGCTCCTCCAAAGGGTCGTCTTTATTCGTTGTCTGCTCCTGAAAGAAAGTCCATGGAGGACTACATCAATGGCTCTCTGTCCGCAGGATTAATCCGTTCATCTTCATCTCCTGCTGGTGCTGGCTTCTTCTTTGTGGGGAAGAAGGACGGATCTCTTCGCCCCTGCATCGACTACAGGGGACTCAACGACATCACAGTGAAAAACCGTTACCCTCTGCCTCTGCTCACCTCTGCTTTTGAGTTGCTCCAGGGAGCCACTGTTTTTACCAAGTTGGATCTCAGAAACGCTTACCACCTAGTGCGGATCCGGGAGGGAGATGAATGGAAAACCGCATTCAATACACCAACAGGCCACTACGAGTATCTGGTTATGCCTTTTGGCCTCACCAATGCTCCTGCTGTGTTCCAGGCTCTAGTGAATGATGTACTGCGGGACATGTTAAACAAGTTTGTCTTCGTTTACCTGGATGACATCTTAATCTACTCCAGAAACCTGTCTGAACACACCCGCCATGTCCAGCAAGTCCTTCATCGTCTTCTGGAGAATTCCCTCTACGCCAAGGCAGAGAAATGTGAGTTTCACGTCAAGACAGTGGCCTTCCTGGGGTACATAGTGGCAGAGGGAAGTATCCAAATGGATCCTGCCAAAGTATCAGCAGTCACTTCATGGCCAGTTCCGGAGAACAGAAAGAAGCTGCAACAGTTTCTGGGGTTTGCTAACTTCTATAGGAAGTTTATCCGGAACTACAGTACCGTTGCTGCCCCTCTCACTGCTCTAACCAGCACCAAGCAACCCTTCACCTGGACCCCAGCAGCCGACAAGGCCTTCAGTACCCTCAAGGTGAGGTTCACCTCCGCTCCCATCCTCCAGATGCCTGATGTGGACCGGCAATTCATTGTGGAGGTGGACGCCTCGGATGTGGGAGTTGGTGCTGTGATTTCTCAGTGGGCTGCGGAGGATAGGAAGCTCCATCCCTGTGCCTTTTTCTCACGTCGGTTGTCCCCCTCTGAGTGCAATTACGACATAGGGAACCGTGAGCTGCTGGCTGTGAAGCTTGCCTTGGAGGAGTGGCGTCACTGGCTGGAGGGGTCCACCATTCCATTTCTCGTTTGGACCGATCATAAGAACTTGGAGTACATCCGCACGGCCAAACGGTTGAACTCCAGGCAGTCCCGCTGGGCCCTGTTCTTCACCAGGTTTAATTTCACTCTGTCATACCGGCCTGGATCACGCAACACCAAGCCAGACGCCCTCTCCCGTCAATTCCAGAAGGATGACACCCCCTCCAAGGACCCTGTGTCGATTCTGCCAAGTCCCTGCATCGTTGCAGCTCTGACCTGGGCTGTTGAGGAACAGGTGCTGGAGGCTCTCCGTAACCAGCCAGGTCCCAGCACTTGCCCAGCTGACCGCCTTTTTGTCCCCGAAGACCTGAGGTCCCAGGTCGTTCAGTGGGGACATGACTCCCGCCTAGCTTGTCACCCTGGCTCCACCCGCACTTACAACCTGCTCGCCCAGAGGTTCTGGTGGCCCTCTCTGAGGAAGGATGTACGGGAATTCGTCCAAGCCTGCCCCATCTGCAACCAACACAAGTCGTCCTGCCAGCCCCCAGCCGGATTGCTGCAGCCCCTGCCTGTGCCCAGACGTCCCTGGTCTCACATCGCCCTTGACTTTGTCACAGGGCTGCCCCCTTCAAGGGGCATGACCGTCATTCTCACCATCGTTGACCGTTTCAGCAAGATGGCACACTTCATTCCCCTCCCCAAGCTCCCAACCGCCAAGGAGACCGCCCAGGTGGTCCTGGAACACGTCTTCCGGATCCACGGACTGCCAAAGGATGTAGTTTCTGACCGTGGTCCACAATTCTCCTCCGCTTTTTGGAAGGAGTTCTGTCACCTGCTGGGAGCCACAGTCAGTCTGACTTCCGGATTCCATCCCCAATCCAATGGGCAGTCAGAGCGGGCTAATCAGGAGCTCGAGAAGGCACTGCGATGCATGACTTCACGCAACCCCCACTCCTGGTCGCAGCAATTGACATGGGTGGAGTACGCACACAATTCTCTGACCTGCTCTGCCATCGGTATGTCCCCTTTCCAATGTGTTTATGGATACCAGCCTCCTCTATTTGCCAGCCAGGAAGAGGAGGTTACTTGCCCATCTGCACTTGCTTTTGCCCGTCGATGTCGCCGCACCTGGTCACAAGCCCGAGCCACACTCCTCAGATCCGTTGCCAGCTACACTACCGGGGCCAACCGTCGGAGAATTCCTGCTCCCACCTACCATGTTGGTCAAAGGGTGTGGTTGTCATCGAAGAACCTGCCACTCAGGGTGGAGTCGCAGAAGCTGGCACCTCGGTTCATTGGCCCATTCCCTATCATAAGAGTGATTAGCCCAACTGCTGTCCGGCTCCAACTGCCTAATTCCCTGAGGGTGCACCCCACTTTCCATGTGTCTAAGATTAAGCCCATCCATGAGAGTCCGCTGGTCCCTGCTGCGCCTGGTCCTCCTCCTCCACGGCTCGTCGATGGTGGTCTGGTTTACACCGTCCGCCGCCTGCTTCGGTCCAGACGGAGGGGTAGGGGTCTCCAGTACCTCATTGACTGGGAGGGCTATGGACCTGAGGAAAGGACCTGGGTGCCAGCTAGTCGGATTGTGGATAGGACTCTCATCACCGCTTTCCACCAACGGCATCCTGATCAACCTGCAATCCGTAGGGGCCGCCCCAGAGGGGTCCCTAACCGTCCTGCCCGCTCGGCTTCCTGTCCTGTGCCTGATCCTGTCTCGGGACCTGTCCCATCTCCCGACCACGGCCCTCCGGCTTCCTCCGAGGATGAGGACGTTCACTCGGACCGTTCGGAGGAGTTCTAGCCCTCCTCCGGCTCCCCTCCTCCCGCCCGGCGTGGTGTTGCTCTTGGGACTTCTGGGGCCGTCCCTTGGGGGGGGGGTTCTGTCATGGGCCTCTCACTCCACCGGGTTACCACCTTTATTGTCTTCCACTCTGCTCACCACTCTCTCTACTCAGCCTAACTAGCTCCACCTGTCCCTGCTCTGCTCTGCTCTAATTACTCTGCCAGCTGCGCTGCATTACCCACTACCTCTCCCAGTATTTAAGGCCCTGTCTTTCAGCTCTCCGGTGTCAGATCGTCTGCAAAGCTCACACCCGGAACCTGTTTGCTCGCGCTTCTGGCTCACCCTGGTTTTGTGACCCCGGACCTGCCTGTTTTTTGGATACTCTTCTGCCTCAGGAGATCCAGACCTGCTTCTGCCATTACGACTCCTGACTACTCTTCAATCCCGGTAACTCTGACCAGCCTTCTGCCTTGCTACTACGTATTTTGGATTTCCCTTGAACTGTACTGCTGCCTTGTTTCATTCCGCCCTGTTGTGTCTGTGTCTCCCCCCCCCAGGACTTCTGGACCACCCACCACCGGCTTCATAGGACGCACCGCTGCCACTGGGGGGGGCACAGACCCAGCACATTGGACGGGATCCCTGTTACCCCTGGAGCCTTCATTCACTCCCTACTTCCCTTTTCCCTTAAGTTTAATAAACTTTCTGGTGTGACGCAATTGTGGTCCTCTGGTCGTCTGTCTGAACCGTGACAGATACATTTTTCGTAATGGAAAAGTCTGACATTTAAAAATGGAAATTACAAACAGTAGCCTTTTTAAACCTTAAATACACTACATGTTTTAAATGTCCTGCATTGCATGATGATGTACATCACTATGATTATGCTTTTCAGTGGTATTTCAGTGAGGATGCTTTTCACTCGATTTTGTCTTTTAAAATAACTTCTGAACATGGTCATGCTACCCATACGTCATCAATACTACTCTTCAACAGTGTCTTGTGTTGGTCCTCAGGAGTTCTCCTTCCAGGTGGATGGGGCTCAAAACCTCAGGGTGCTGTGTGTGTTGCAGCCAGAGGAAGGAGAGAGCTGTGAGGACCGAGTCGTATGCAAGACCTCCATACAGGTGTGTCTGCATCTGTGTCTAGATGTGTGTATCAGTGTGTGTTCTTCCATGTTCAGAAGGTGTGTACCTGTATCGGTTTAAAAGTGTATACTGTGTGTGCATGCGTGCACCTGTGTGGTCACCTGTTCATGTATATGTGTTCTAGCTGGACCCAGGCCACCTACAGAAGCGATGGAGGAGACAGACCCTCTCTCTAGGCCAGGTGGAGGTGACTCTGTCTCTAAAGTACTGCCCTCACCCTCTAGACCCGCCCTGTCTGGCCCCTGCCCAGCAACAGTCCATCTTCTGCATGCCCATTGGAGCTGTGGCACAGTGAGTCCTGTCAATCATCACTAGTCCAATGAGGTTTAAGGACCTGGGATTTTTGCGCAAAAGTTATTTGTAACATAATCGTAAATGACACTGTGGGATCTACTTTTGTTTCCCTCTCGTCTGGTTAATAGTTTTAGGAAATGAAAAGATAACCACTCTAACAGACCAGAACACAGGGAGTGTTTCTCAAAATGCATACTACCGTGCTCTGAGCACTCAAATTGGCCCACAGGAGGGTCGGAGTATGAGTCCAGATCAAAGTATGCAAAACAGAGCACGAAGGGCACTTCTCGAATGCGTACTCCGTTTGTGCATATTTTGAAGCATGCATCGATGCAAGCTTCAACGGAAAGTATGAGCAGAAATACGACGCAACTATGTGAAAAATTAAGCAACATTTATTGAAATCAATGGTGGCCATTATTTGAACTGAAGCGAGAGAAAATACACTCTGACTTCGGAATGTAATGTTGCCAATTCACATCTCATATGCTGCCTGACTACAATATTTAATCTTGATACGTTAATACATTTTGCCATGTTTACCTGCCTACCATACCCACTGTGGTGTGCTTAGATTGCAAGCCCATATTAAGTCAATAGCGATAGCTGGCTAGCTACTACTGTTAGCTAGCTAGATAGCCACGAAGAATTGTTAGCTAGCTAGCTACCCACGAATAATTGACATCTACCTTGCATAACATTCGTTTTAGGTAATTTTTGCCTGTTAAACTATCTGGTTAGCTATGTACATTTTTACGATTCACATATAGCTAGCTGTTAGTTATGAAGTAATACATTTACTTTGTGTGTATCTTGTTTCCTCTCTATTGCCGTTGTCCTGGCTGGAAGAAGGTTCAGTGAATGGGTAAATTGATAGGGCTAACTAGCTAGCGAGCTAGCCACAAATAATTTTTAGCTAACTACCCACGAAAAAATTTACATTTATCTTGCATGACATTAATTCTAGGTAATTTTGCCTGTTTAACTAGCTGGTTAGCTAGATTATTACGATTCACATATAGCTATCTGGTAATTATGAAGTAAAACATTTGCTTTGTGTATATCTTGTTTCGTCTCTATTGCCATTGTCCTGGCTGGAAGAAGGTTCAGTGAATGGGTAGGTGTAGCATGAGGTAATACAGTAGGGGGAGTGCTAGTTCTCCACACTCTCGTCCTCACAAGAACGTACTCAAGAGAACGTCGTCGGAGAATGTACTCGGAGCATGAGAGTGTGGAGCATGGTAGTATGCATATTGAGAAACACCCAGGATTAGGCAATATAGGAACAGCAGATGTGTGACTAGAAAGACATGTGGAAGGAAACCACATACCACATATTGCCTGATCCTGGAAAAAACTTGTTTCTACATTTTTGTCAGTTTTTATATTTTTACATAAATTGAAAGCAGGGTACGTGTACTGTGAGTGTTTCATGTCTCTAGGATAAATTAAAGTAATTTGAAAACATAATGTGAACATCCAAGACACCTTTTTTCTAGGATGCCAACGACGTATAATGTGTGTATATACTACTGCAGGGTTCTTCAATTCCGGTCCTGGAGGGCCGAAACACTTCTGTTTTTTATTTCTACCTGGTAGTTAATTGCACTCACCTGGTGTCCCAGGTCTGAATTAGCCCCTGATTAGAAGGAGAGAATGAAAAACAGAGGTGTTTCGGCCCTCCAGGACCGGAATTGAAGAACCCTGGACTACTGTATGTACACACACAAACCGGAGTGTGGGTCTTGTGTGTGTGTGTGTGTGTCCTCTCCCAGACAAGAGGGTGTCCTGGTGCCACATGTGGTGCGTTTCTGTGTAGAGGAGGTGGAGCGGAGAGGACTGGAGGAGGTGGGCATCTATAGGCTATCAGCAGCTACCAGTGACATCACCAACCTCAAGACTGCTTTCAACACCAGTGAGTGTTGAAATTATGCCATGGCTTGGGACCTCCAAGACAGCGTGTACTAAACCAGAGCATGCAGTCATTTCAATTGGGACCGGATGCACTAAACAGAGTTTGCAGTTATCTGAAGAGCATTTATCAGAGTTGAATCATTATGATATGCACGCTGATCTGTCTCTCTCTTCTTTCTCTCCCTTTCTTCCTCTGTCTATATCATATATCTCTCCCCCTCTCTCTCTCTCTCGCTCTTTCTATCGCTCACCCCCCCGTCCGTCCGTCCTCTAGGTCTGCGTGAGGCAGTGTCTAGGTTGAGGTGTGTAGATGTGAATGCTGTCTCAGGTATACTGAAGCTTTACTTCAGAGAACTCCCTGAACCCCTCATACCAACAGAGCTGTTCCAGAGCTTCACCAAGGCATTGGGTAGGTCACACACACACACACACAAATGCACGCATGCATACAAACACATGCAGACACATACACACAGACTCACTCTTCTCCGTCCGTGCCTGTGTTTTGTCTCTCTAACAGACATCCCAGACCTGAGCTCCAGGAGTGTGACCATGTTGTCTCTGCTCCAGTCCTGTCCCTCCGTCAACCAAAACACCTTCCTGTTCCTCCTCCACCACCTCAGAAGGTCTCTCAACACCTCTAATACACTACTTATATGTTACTAATAACATGGTACTATATTAACATATTTCTATTACTATTTACATTGTCATTTAGCAGACACTTTTATAACAAATTACTTCTCAACCATATAAGGCTCACTTTTCATTGCTTTCCATTATATTTTTCATGTGTATTTTTGCCAGTGACATCATATTATCATGCATATCTTTGCTAATGACATCATACTCTCATGTGTTCTCTAGAGTATCAGACAGACAGGATGAGAACAAGATGCCTCTGATGAACCTGGCCACTGTGTTTGGTCCCAGTCTAGTGCGCCCCCCTGTGGCTGTTCTGGGGCAGTGCGGCCCGACAGTGGACATCTCTCAGGAGGTGGTAGTGCAGGTTGGTCATGGCTACTTTATCAGGCTTCTGCAATTATTATTATACTAGATTGCTTTTACAGTAGCATGCAGGAAAGATACAGACCTTCACATGTTGGTGCAGGACATTTAAAACGTGTAGTGTATTTAAGGTTTGAAAAGGGTTCTGAAGTTTGTAATTTCCGTTTTCACATTTCAGACTTGATTTTCCCTTACGAAAAATGTATCAACCCCTACAAAAATGTCCATCATTTATACTTTAGAAAGTCACTGATGTCAAATCAGTGATTACTTCAAAGGTAGTAAGTAAGGGAGGAGGCTTTTTCCAAGTATTTGACGGACCATAAATAGTTGTTTTTACATTTAAAAAAAACATTTTAGTCATTTAGCAGACGCTCTTATCCAGAGCGACTTACAGTTAGTGAGTGCATACATTTTCATACTGGCCCCCCGAGGGAAACGAACTCACAACCTTGGCGTTGCAAGCGCCATGCTCTACCAACTGAGCTACAGGGGACTTTTTAAACGTTTCACTGGCGTAGTAGTGTGTATAACGTGTGTATCTGTCTTTCTCTCTGTGTGCGTGCGTGTGTGTGTGTGTGTGTGTGTGTGTGTACAGGTCCAGGTTGTGTATTTCTATCTGCAGTGTGACAACCTGCCTGAAGCCCAGACCTGCATACCACATGACACAGAGACCACTGAGGAAGATGAGACCACCAACATATGAACCTTAAACTCCTGGAAACATCACTGTTGGCCAACAGAGTCTCAGGAGAAAGAGAGAGAGGGGACATGTAATCTACAGACGTTGTAAAGATAAATACATATATTTATTTGTAAAGCTTTGGGCTGATCAACCTGTCCTTTACTTTCAATGCGGTACTAGGTCCTAGGAGGTAGAGAAATGAACAGCGGGTGCACATGGGAGGGTGTAAGGAGACAGTCGATTTGGGGCGGCAGGGGGTTGGTGTGTGTCACACAGCGCAGATGTTGTAAAAAGGTTAGGGGGTCACCTCCCTGGCTTGAAATCCCATCAGTTACGGTTCAAACCCAACTAGACGGAGTTCACACATACACACTCATACACACACCACCACCACAACCGCAACCACCCCAGCTGGGGGTCTCCTTTCAGACTCCAGTGCCGCACCACCTGGGCAGGGTGGGCTAATGTTACCTCCCCCCCCCTGCCGCCTTTTGATCCCTAATCCCACCTACCCCGGCCTACCGATCCCTTCTCCCTCTCTCCCGCTCCCACCACGCATTCCGACCGCCTCGGAGCGTTTCGGGAAGCCCGCTACATGGCGTGTGTGTGTGCCTGCCATAACAACATCCAGACCGCGCCTGGAAACAAAGAAACGCGGAACCCTTGCCCTCCCCTAAGGCCCCTGGTGTCGTAAATCACCTGTCCCCACTAACCCTGCGACTGCCAAAATAAGGTTCCCATTGTAGACTACAAATACATCAGAGTAGAGCTGGAGTCTGGAGAAGCTGTGTCTGAATAATAGAGGGGAAACAGACATCCATGACCAAAGGTCTATAGTATCTCTATAGTATCTCTAGAGTGGAGGGGAGGTGAAATTTACCACGGCCAGGGCTAAGGATAGGTAGGGGTGAGTTTGACAGGCCAAAGGATAGGTAGGTGTGGGTTGGACAGGGCGAAGGATAGGTAGGGGTGGGTTGGACAGGGTCAAGGATAGGTAGGGGTGGGTTGGACAGAGCGAAGGATAAATAGGGGTGGGTTGGACAGGGTGAAGAATAGGGAGCGGTGGGTTGGACAGGGCGAAGGATAGGTAGGGGTGGGTTGGACAGGGCGAAGGATAGGTAGGGGTGGGTTGGACACGGCGAAGGACAGGGTATGTTATGTATTACCGTTTTTTCAGATTGCTAATAAGCATTTTCAATACTGCGGATACATGTGCAAAACTCTAAATACAGTTATCACAACAACACTCTATGTGGCAACCTGTGGATCATTTGTCATTGCTTTGACACAAAATGCGTTCAATGACAACATCTTTCAAATTACATAAATACTTGTCTCACAAAAACACATTTACCAACAAAACTCTATGTATCTACAGACCATTTTGCAAATGTTAAGATACCCTTATCAAAACTGTTAAACTCAAGTTCAAAATCTATTGAAAGTTGAATTAGACTGCAATTTTTTACATTGCTACAGTAATAGCAAAATAGAAATTCTAAAATAATAATAATAACTCTTAATTATTCACAGATGATTTTCATTCTACATTACGTAACTGAAGACCTACCCAGGTGTTTTCCATTTTTATGTCATTACCATCTCTACAAAAGGGGACATATTTGGAATGTATTTTACATAAACATGGACCCAGCCAGAGATCGAGTAGTGGCTTACAAAGGTGGAAGAGTTGCTGGGAGAGGCAGAGGATTACGTATCCGTGGTGGAAGACGACTGAGGGGAAGACCCAGAGTTGTAGTGTCAGATGAGATTAGGGCTACAATCATTGATCATGTTGTCAATCATGGTTTATCAATGAGAGATGCTGGTCTCAGAGTGCAGCCAAATTTGCAACGCTCAACTGTGTCATCTATTATAAGAACCTTCCAGCAAACTAACACGTAAGATATGCATTCTGCATGGGCATCTAACTGTACTGAATATTACTGTAGAGTAGTAAATCGAGCAAAAGCTCTCCGAACCACTTGTGTGTAATTTTATTTCTGTTTTAGGACCCAATGGTTACCAAATGGAGGGGGGAGAGGTAGGATTTTCTCTGCTCAGCAGGAAGCTGTAATTGTTGACATGGTCATTAGCAACAATGCCATAAAACTCAGAGAAATTCAAGAGAGAGTGTTGGCAGACAATAATACATTTCAAAATGTTGAAAGTGTAAGCACGACAACCATTGCTAGAGTCTTGACAAAGCATCATATCAGCATGAAGCAGGTGTACACTGTTTCCTTTGAGAGGAACTCTGATCGTGTCAAGGAACTCCGGTACCAATATGTCCAGGTAGATGTCTATATCCTGTAAAACAGTACTGTTTTTACTGTAAACAAAACCCACCAGAGCACTGCACACTCAGAATTGATTTCAGTTACAGTATACTGTAATGTAAACTACTGTTATAGAATAACTGTTATGTTGCCCTGTGGATTTGCAATATTTTAGAGTGTAATGGAGCTTGAAGCCAGGCCAACACCCCACATGTTCGTCTTTGTGGATGAGGCTGGTTTTAACATGGCCAAAACACGCCGACGTGGAAGGAATGTGATTGGGAAAATAGCAACAGTGAATGTCCCGGGCCAGAGGGGTGCCAACATCACAATGTGTGCCGCAATATCCTCTGAAGGATTGCTGTTACATAAACCACTAATTGGGCCATACAACACAGAGCGCCTCATTTCATTCACGGATGACCTCTATGGAAGGCTTTTGCCAGGTGAAGAAAGAGGGCAAGTCAGAAGAAATATGGAAACCTGGGTGATTGTATTGGACAATGTGGCATTTCACCACTTCCATGCAGTCACAGAGTGGTTTTCAGCCCATCCTGGGATAGTGTCACTTTTCCTCCCCACTTACTCTCCCTTCCTCAACCCCATAGAATAATTATTTTCCTCATGGAGGTGGAAAGTTTATGACCACCATCCACATGATCAAATGTCACTCTTGGATGCAATGAATGCAGGATGCCTGGATATCTCTGCAGAAGATTGCCAGGGATGGATCAGGCATGCAAAGAGATTCTTTCCCAGGTGTATTGCGCGAGAGGCCATACAGTGTGATGTGGATGAGAACTTGCAGCAGATGGGGTTGACTAGCATTGTTATGTACAGTTGAAGTCGGAAGTTTACATACACTTAGGTTGGAGTCATTAAAACTTGTTTTTCAACCACTCTAGTTTTGGCAAGTCGGTTAGGACATCTACTTGTGCATGACACAAGTCATTTTTCCAACAATTGTTTACAGACAGATTATCTCACTTATAATTCACTGTATCACAACTCCAGTGGGTCAGAAGTTTACATACACTACGTTGACTGTGCCTTTAAACAGCTTGGAAAATTCCAGAAAATTATGTCATGGCTTTAGAAGCTTCTGATAGGCTAATTGACATCATTTGAGTCAATTGGAGGTGTACCAGTGGATGTATTTCAAGGCCTACCTTCAAACTCAGTGCCTCTTTGCTTGACATCATGGGAAAATCAAAATAAATCGCCAAGACCTCAGAAAAGTAATTGTAGACCTCCACAAGTCTGGTTCATCCTTGGGAGCAATTTCCAAATGCCTGAAGGTACCACGTTCATCTGTACAAACAATAGTATGCAAGTATAAACACCATGGGACCATGCAGCCGTCATACCGCTCAGGAAGGAGACGCGTTCTGACTCCTAGAGATGAACGTACTTTGGTGCGAAAAGTGCAAATCAATCCCAGAACAACAGCAAAGGACCTTGTGAAGATGCTGGAGGAAACAGGTACAAAAGTATCTATATCCACAGTAAAACGAGTCCTATATTGACATAACCTGAAAGGCCGCTCAGCAAGGAAGAAGCCACTGCTCCAAAACCGCCATAAAAAAGCCAGACTACGGATTGCAACTGCACATGGGGACAAAGATCGTACTTTTTGGAGAAATGTCCTCTGGTCTGATGAAAAAAATAGAACTGTTTGGCCATAATGACCATCGTTATGTTTGGAGGAAAAAGGGGGATCCTTGCAAGCCGAAGAACACCATCCCAACCATTAAACACGGGGGTGGCAGCATCACGCTGTGGGGGTGCTTTGCTGCAGGAGGGACTGGTGCACTTCACAAAACAGATGGCATCATGAGGAAGGAAAATGATGTGGATATATTGAAGCAACATCTCAAGACATCAGTCAGGAAGTTAAAGCTTGGTCGCAAATGGGTCTTCCAAATGGACAATGACCCCAAGCATACTTCCAAAGTTGTGGCAAAATGACTTAAGTACAACAAAGTCAAGGTATTGGAGTGGCCATCACAAAACCCTGACCTCAATCCTATAGAAAATTTGTGGGCAGAACTGAAAAAGCGTGTGTGAGCAAGGAGGCCTACAAACCTAACTCAGTTACACCAGCTCTGTCTGGCGGAATGGGCCAAAATTCATCCAACTTGGGAGGCTTGTGGAAAGCTACCCGAAACATTTGACCCAAGTTAAACAATTTAAAGGCAATGCTACCCAATACTAATTGAGTGTATGTAAACTTCTGACCCACTGGGAATGTGATGAAATAAATAAAAGCTGAAATAAATAATGATCTCTACTATTATTCTGACATTTCACATTCTTAAAATAAAGTGGTGATCCTAACTGACCTAAAACAGGGAATTTTTACTAGGATTAAATGTCAGGAATTGTGAAAAACTGAGTTTAAATGTATTTGGCTAAGGTGTATGTAAACTTCCGACTTCAACTGTATCTGTTTCATTTGGACAATATGCTATGCATATTCATAGTGTGTATACACTTTTTGTTTGTTTAACAGTACTGGAATTATTTATTTTTGTGTATTTTGGAATTACTCTGCAAAAAGCAAAATACAGTCATTTGCAAAAATACAGTAAATTGTATTGAAGCATATTGCAGCCTTTCTGCTGGAGTTGGTCAAAGTTGAGGCACACTTGATTAGTTGCCGTGGCCGCAGCGTGTCCTTATGGAAGGCATGCAGGCAGCGGATCAGAGGGATTGACCTCGCCCTCTCAGGTTAACAGAAGCTGTGTGTGTGTGTGTGTATGTGTGTGTGTGTGTGTGTGTGTGTGAGAGGGGGGAGAGCGAAAGCCACACCTCGTTGAACTTGGACATGGGTGTTGGAGTATGAGAATGTGTGCATTTGTGTGTGAAAAAGCGACAGATGGAAGAAAGAGGGGGCTAGAAAGGACAGGTGGAGAGAGGGGGGAATAAGGAGAAAGAGGAAGGGAGGGAGAGAGAGAGAGAGAGAGAGAGAGAGGGAGAGAGAGAGAGAGAGAGAGAGAGAGAGAGAGAGAGAGAGAGAGAGAGAGAGAGAGAGAGAGAGAGAGTTTGCAGGAGGTCTAGTTAAACTTTGGCTCTGGCTGCGGGGCAGACCTCATGTCTCGTAAAAGTATATCTCCCAGGCAGGCAGTGAACATGGCACCACTCGACAACACACAAAGGCAGTTACACACCATCTAGCAGCTAATCCCACACACACAGCCTCCTAGTGTGTGTGTATATACGTGTGGGGGCAGAACTAACATTACACTTGCTACCGTCCCTCATGTAAAGAGCTTGTATGTTTGCTTTATGTTTATAGTTTAGTCAGTATGGGGGGAATGCTGACCTGAGTTAAGCGCGTGTAACTGGAACGGAATTCCCTTTTTATGAACTTTTCTGTCTATGTGTATTTTGACCTTGAACTTAAGCATGACAATAGCATGCTATTCACCTGCTATTCGTTTGGGTTGAGATCAACGAAATTAAGATGTGGCATGGGTATGTTTGTAGATATGCAGTATTTGGACCTTGACTTAATTCCACCACCTTTATGTGCGAGGAAACCATGAATAAGGTTGAGTGAACCTTCCGCTTCCAGTATCTATGAATCATAAAAAACAGGATTGGAGAGCCTTTACGTACTAAATATGATGATGAATCTGTGATGAGTCTGATAGAAGGAGTCAGGTACAGGAGGGTAATTACCGAATGCAGAGTTTATTCCATCGTACACACATTGTGCTGGATAGCGACAAACGAAACAGGCACAGGGGAAATATCTACCCTGGCAATACAAGGTAACGGTAGCTCCACCATTAACAGGCACAGGGGAAATATCTACCCCGGCAATAACAAGGTACGAGTAGCTCCTCCGAGCTACACCACTCTCACAAATAAACAATCACCCACAAGGACAAGGGGGGCAGAGGGAACACTTATACACAGACTAATGAGGGGATAAGAACCAGGTGTGTGTGATTGACAAGACAAGACAAATGGAATGATGAATAATGGAGCGGCAATGGCTAGTAAGCCGGTGACGACGAACGCCGAAGCCTGCCCGAACAAGGAAGGGAGGCAGCCTCGGCGGAATTCGTGACAGAATCAAAAATACAGTGGTTTGATTCATCGTGAAAGTTGCCAAATTCAAGTTCAATCCATAAAATATTGTAAAGTGGAACAATAGTCCTATAAATTTACTCTAATCCTCACTAATTATGGAACTGTATGACAACGGTCCAGTCATCTTGAACAGTGCGCCAGGTTCCAGATTTACACCGCTATGTGTGGTCTGAGTTCCATAATGATTCAAAAAGGATACATGTCCCAAATTATTGCACAAAATTAGCCTAATATGATCCACTAATGTTAGCGACCCTCAGGAACAACTACATGGACATAACAGAGGAAATAATGGTAAACATCAAAATGGAGGCTACAAAATGGAAACTAACACGAAAGTGACAGTTATATTACTGACGGTGGTTCCCGATAGTGGCTAATATTTAACATGATACAAATTGTAAAATAATAGTGAGAATAGCCTGGACATATAATTAAAACATTCTAAAGTGCATGCATCAACTCTGCAAGTTTGGCCCTACAAAAGCCTATAGCTTGGGTCTCCACATTTCATCCATGCAAATTATGAGGGCACACAATTACATTTCGGAATAATGGCACTTTAAAGCCTACTTCACTGTGGAAAAGGTCCGCAATACATTTTGATATGATTTTCAGTTTGCTTCCATATGACTAGTTTAACATTCATCTCTATGGATCATAAGGAAAAATAATGCGCAGGAAAGGCGCATATTTCCGAAGTCTGTAGTCTATTTGCATTGTCTAAGGTTTACAAACTGTACTGAAAAGCTTGTCAGAATAAACCGTAAGACAAGATGATGTAAGCTTACAGTAATTTGTGTTCTCAGTGATTGTCACTTGTAAATGTATGTGTATGTGTAAGTGTGTGTGGATGTGTGTAAGTGTGTGTGTGTAAGCGTTCAAGTACTGTATATGTGTGTGTGTGCGCTCTGGGAGTTTTCAGATCAAACTCACTGTGGTCAGGGGTTCAACTGTGAAGATGGCTGCTGACAGTTGCTTCCTGGAAAAACAGAGCATGTTTATCTCTATCTCGCCCAAACATCTCTCTCTCCTCTCTCTCTCTCTCTCTCGCTCTCTCTCTCTCTCTCTCTCTCTCTTTCTCTCCCTCGCTCTATCTCTCTCTCTCTCTCGTTCTCTTGCTCTCTCTCTATCACTTTTTATCTCTCTCTCTTTCACTCTCTCTCTCTTTCTATCTCTCTCCTTCTCTCTTT
>NC_140026.1:15624481-15626981 GCF_964263955.1 Coregonus lavaretus | reverse complement strand
CTCTCTCCCACCCCCTCTCTTTCTCTCTCTCTCCCACCCCCCCCTCTCTCTCACTCTCTCTATCACTTTCTATCTATCTCTCTTTTGCTCTCTTTTTCGCTCTCTCTCGCTCTCTCTATCTATCTCTTCCAAGCTCTCTCTCTCTCTCTCTCTCTCTCTCTCTCTCTATCTATCTCTTCCAAGCTCTCTCTCTCTCTCTCTCTCTCTCTCTCTCTCTCTCTCTCTCTCTCTCTCTCTCTCTCTCTCTCTCTCTCTCTCGACAAGGGATACCTAGTGCTTACAATCTGAAAGATAGTGATCACTCCCTCTCTTCTTCTCAGAGAAACTGCAGAGGGGAACAGCCTATCTTTTTGACACTTTTTATTCAATCCACGTGTGGATTTATTCATTTAATAAATGTATTTTATAAAGCCCTTTTTACATCAGCAGTTGTCACAAAGTGCTTATACAGAAACCCAGTCTAAAACCCCAAAGAGCAAGCAATGCAGATGTAGAAGCAGGTGGCTAGGAAAAATCCCTAGAAAGGCAGGAACCAGGCTCTGAGGGGTGGCCAGTCCTCTTCTGGCTGTGCCGGCTGGAGATTATGGCCATTTAGGCCAGATTTATTATTCTCTTCACCCCTTGTTCTTTCTCTGTCTACTACCTCTATGTTTCAGACAGGGGGTGGAACATATGAGACTGGGCGTGGAGGGAGATGGAGTCTGTTCCTGTTGCTGCTCCTGTCGGGGTCTCAGGTCTGTGATGTGAGGAGGACTGTATGTGAGTGTGTGTGTCCAGCGCCACAGAGTGCTCTGCCTCCTCTTCCATGTCTTTCATGGAATCTGAGGGCGTGTGTGGATGTGTGTGTGGGTTTGTATGTTCAGGGTGCACCTCAACCTCTGTCTCTTTCTCAGTCACTAGGTGAGGTGGTGTATACTCTGAATGATGGTGCTTCAAGTGGCCCCTGTGGGGGTCCCCACCCCCAGGCAATTTCGGGGGGCAGCGGCCCCTCTTGTCCTGCCCCCTGAACCCTCTCAGTTTGGGGTTCCAGTGCTCCCTCCACTGGAGGGCCAGTGTGGATCTATCGGCCACCAGTCGTCTCTCCTCTGGGCCTCGGCCCCCCCTCCTCGGACCCAATTAGCAGGAAGGTGCGGCCCCACCTGGAGGGCGGGGCAGCCACAGCCGAGGTCACGGTTGGGAACCCACAGGGCCTGCGGGCCCCTACGCACGCTGGAATAAGACCTGTACGGAAAACAGTCTGAATCCAGACAGAAAACTGCCACCAGGGACCCGAACGCTCCATCCCTCTGACCTGTAGCTTCAGGACTGGGGGAGGGGGAGAGGGAGGAAGAGAGAGAGTGAGAGCGAAAGAGAGAGAATCAATTGAATTTTTTCTCTGTCTTACTTGTATTGTAGCATTGTATTCTGCAGTCACACCAAAGACATTGTGCTATACAATTCTTACCATAGTCCTTTAGACAGTACGTCTCCAGGTTCATCCTCACTTTAACCTGCGATGGCAGGCAGTACGATACACACTCTTCAGCTGAGAGAGAGAGAGGTTGAGAGGGTACAAGACAACGAGGGGGAGAGAGAGAGAGAGAGAGAGAGAGAGAGAGAGGAGAGAGAGAGAGAGAGAGAGAGAATGTATTGAATGAGAGAGAGCATCTCACAACGAGATGCTTCTATTTGTCATCACAGTATCTCGTCTAACAGATGCCTCTCTGGAGTCCAGCAACAGGTGAAACACCCCCCTATCACCACTGGAGGGAGCTAGACAGCCTCCAGTCCAGTAGGCTACTATAGCTAAGACTCACACAAGGTATGTATAAAATAGTGAAGTGATCAGTCAACAACTGTAGTCAAGAAGAGTTACAGGGTGCACATAGGCTTTTTGTTTTGTTCCAGCCCAGCACTTAAAACCTGATCTCACTAATTTATTGTTCATTAGGACTTAAATGACTTCAGTCAGGTGTGTCAGTGCTTGAGGCGCTCCAGGACCTGGTTTTGGGGACCACTGAAATTGTGGTCCGATGTTGCAGTTCAATATATTGTGCCACATCAGTTTGTGTCTCAACCAAAACTCCACTCACCTATACTGTATTGGGGCTGGTATACAGGTGTGTGGGGGCTACCTCCTGGATTCCTATGGATAAAAACAAACATGTTGATATGTTATTTACATTTACATTTACGTCACTTAGCAGACGCTCTTATCCAGATCGACTTACAAATTGGTGCATTCACCTTATAGCCAGTGGGATAACCACTTTACAATATGTTTTTTCTTTTCTTTCTTTGGGGTGGGGTAAGGGGGGGTTGAAGGATTACTTTATCCTATCCCAGGTATTCCTTAAAGAGGTGGGTTTCAAGTGTCTCCGGAAGGTGGTGAGTGACTCCGCTGTCCTGGCGTTGTGAGGGAGCTTGTTCCACCATTGGGGTGCCAGAGCAGCGAACAGTTTTGACTGGGCTGAGCGGGAACTGTGCTTCCGCAAAGGTAGGGGAGCCAGCAGGCCAGAGG
>NC_140026.1:15427798-15624281 GCF_964263955.1 Coregonus lavaretus | reverse complement strand
ATGTATACCGGGCGGGCTATGTTTTGGGGTGTCGTTATTGGAAACGCCACGACCGGCGGCTGAAGTGACGAGTGGTCTGACTGCAGCCCCTGTCCCGCCGCGACGCATTCCGGGGGTCCGGTGTGCACCCCCTTGAGCATTCCACACGTGTTGCAACATGCCCGCTGGAACCCGAACAGCCCGCTAAAAACTGAGCCTCATTAATTTATCGACTGATTAATTAGGTCTCGGGTTTCATATCGACGTCAGGGTGGAGGGTTTCGCTTGAGGGGAGAAGGGGGAGGCGAGAGTGGGAGAGGGGATGTCTGGTACAGTATAATCAGGGGAAGAGATGGTATAAGGAGGTAAAGATGGTGGTGGGGTGGTGGGGTGGTGGGTTAGGGGAATTCATGGAAAGATTCTTAAAAGGGTGATGGGGTGATGTCTGAGAAATTCAGACAAGATACTGTTGGTGGGTAGGACCGTAAGGGGTTAAGGGGGGTTAGGATACAGCGGCGAGGGGGTTGTTTGCTATTCCCCATTACGTTATTTGCACTCGTCTTTCTCTGTAACATTACCACTAATTAAACATAGCCCCCATTACAAACTACATGATGGATGGAAGCTTTTCATAGAGGAGCACTCAGCACAGAGCTCTTTAAAGTGCCCCTCACCACTCTCTGTCCCCCCAGGCCAAATACAGACCCTTACCCCCCTCACCACTCTCCGCTCCGAAACCAGATCTCCAGTCTGGCACCTGGGATGTAACCCAGCCACCAGATATCGTTTCAATGGTTTTTCTCAGTCGCTTTCCATAAATTCACACACCCGGCATGTCGGAAGAACACGGTGGATGAGTGGCATTCCTCTTTAATAGAGCTTTAAAGACGAGAAGAAGAAAGGAAAAACATTCATATCCCACATATTGTACAACATACAGGTAACTGCCAAAATAAAGGAAACACCATCATAAAGTGTCTTAATAGGGCGTTGGGCCACCACGAGCCAGAACAGCTTCAATGCACTTTGGCATAGAATCTACAAGTGTCTGGAAGTGGAACTCTATTGGAAGGATGAGATACCATTCTTCCACAAGAAATTCCATAATTTGGTGTTTTGTTGACTGTGGTGGAAAACGCTGTCTCAGGCACAGCTCCAGAATCTTCCATAAGTGTTCAATTGGGTTGAGATCTGGTGACTGAGATGGCCATGGCATATGGTTTACATCGTTTTCATGCTCATCAAACCATTCAGTGACCACTAGTGCCCTGTGGATGGGGGCATTGTCATCTTATGGGGGCATAGACATGGTAGCCAAAATAATGGCCTGCCCAGCACTTTTATACATGACCCTAAGCATGATGGGATGTTAACTGCTTATTTAACTCAGGAACCACACCTGTGTGGAAGCACCTGCTTTCAATATACTTTGTATCCCTCATTTACTCAAGTGTTTCCATTATTTTGGCAATTACCTGTATAGGCATATCCTTTACAATAACTTATCATGGAGAATCACATAAATAACGGTTTTCCAGAGTAAATATGAACCGATCACGGACATTGAATACTATTTTGCGCTTACATCACACATATGCTAAAGTATCAAAATGATTTGTCAGCAAGGTTTTCGATAACTATGATATAACTTTTCAAAAACCTTACATAAGCGAATTGTGTTTAAGTAAGGTCAATGATATCTCTGGTGGGAGGCAGTATGCATGGTCTTTAAAAGCTGCAGCGGTCAGTGTGCTCAGCTATGCTTGGCTGGCAAAGGCCTGGAAAAATACTTGATGACAACCTGGGCCATGTTTACAGCATAGTCTAACATTGTGGGAGCTAGCTAACAGGAGAGCCGTCTGCTCATGTTCTCACAGTAAGCCTTCTGTAGCAGTCTGCTTGCTCTAAGACGCTTTGTATGACCTTTCATTTCTTTATACTTGTGCGTTCAATGAGTTGTCATAGGGCCAAAGGTGTGACGAGTTTCAAAAGTAGCGCTTTGGGTTCAATCAGTCTGCTCTGTAAAATCCCACCACTGCCACCAATTGTTCAAATTCTTTCCTGCTGTATATTCTGTCAACGTGTGGGGAGGTTGTGCTTTGGGGTTCGGATAATAAGAAGATATACTAGGTGTACTAAGGGAGAGATGAGATTGGATACCAGGCTGTAAGATAGGCTTATGAGCGTAGCAATAGGGGTGAAAGAAGTGGCATAAGACAGAGCGAGTATAAGGGTGCTTAGACAGGGATATCATTATAGAGGATGGTAAGAAATGTGTAAGAAAGTGATAAAAGTTGGCAATAAGTGGAGGGTACGAGAGTAAGACGTTGACATATTAAAGATAATAAGATAAGAGGGCAGAGGGAGGGGGATTTGGAGAGGGCTAAAGTGGTGTACTATGTGGGTGAAGGAAGAAGGGCTAATACATGGAGAATGTCATTAAGAGGGGGCATGGGTAGAAGTGGGCAAGGACGATAATGCCTGCTGCTATCTGTCAGCTCCCCTTGCCTCCGTTCCACTCTGCGGTCTAAATCTGTGTCTTTTGGGGCTGTGTATCTGGAGCAAATGAGCTGGATTTGGCCTGTCTCACGCTTTAACATTCCTTGTCATGGGCAGCAGTGTAGAGCACTATCCAGCTATTCCGCAGCATGTCACCATGACCATAGAATACAACATGCAAGATGGAGGCAGAGGAGACAGTGTGCTTTGTAAACAGTAAGCTGTGTTATTTAATCATTGTGCTATAGTTTATATGGTTGTCTGATGCACTTATATTAGACTGGCTAAAAAGCTAAACGGGTAAAGAAAGTGGCTTAGTAAAAGACCATGAGGAAATGAAGTGAGGAAAGGAAAATAACAGGCTAAGAAGTGTAGGCCTGCTAGTAATTAAGTCATGTTCAAACAACTCTGGTCCACATTTGATTACTTATTTCAAGAACATATAACAATATGCATCATGTGCAATACATTAATGAGCTCTAAATACACACCGATCAATTACACGTCCTACCACTCCTCCACTGTGAAACTGAACCTGACATCTGCATGGGCATGTTATCACGATCACATCTGACAAGTAACACCTTTGTTAATTTCCAATTGTCCAGGGACGAGGAGAAGAGAAATGCTATGTATTCTCAAACCGCATTCCTGTCCGCGCCAACGGTGTTATTCCACACGGAACAGATTCCAGCAGCCCTGTTTTAGGTGTAATAATCTAATTTTAGTGGGGCGGTGAGGAGGTGCAAATGACAGCACGCACAAAATGGATTATCGCCGCTGCCGCATGTATCTTTAGCAGACCCTGTCCCTCAGGTTCGCACCTCCAACGCGCAGCCAAACGGCCGCCTGCTATGGGAGCCCCATCCGCCTGAAGTCAAGAAGGGAAATGGAACGACACGAAGATGATTTATAAAGGGAAAAGCTTTTTAAAACAGTCCAGACAACTCAGCTTGGACATATTTTGGGGTCGAATACGATAAAGCACATGCCAAACTCATTCCACGGCGGGCCAGTGAGTGTCTGCGGGTTTTCGCTCCTCCCTTGTACTTTATTGATTAAGTAAGGTCACTAATTAGTAAGGAACTCCCCTCAATTGGTTTTCTAGGTCTTAATTGGAAGGAAAAGCCCAAAGGCTGCAGACACTAGGCCCTCCGTGGAATGAGCTTGACATCCCTGCCCTAAATCAGGGGTGTCAAACTCATTCCACGGAGGGCCGAGTGTCTGCGGGCGTTTGGTTTTTCATTTCAATTAAGACCTAGACATCCCAGGTGAGGGGAATTCCTTACTAATTAGTGACCTTAATTCATCAATCAAGTACAAGGGTGGAGCGAAAACCCGCAGACACGCCGCCCTCCATGGAATGAGTTTGACACATGTGCCCTAAAGGAGGCGAGGCTATTTCGCTCAATTTACCTCTGGTTCTCGTCCCACGCTAGTTTATAACCTATCACACAAGTTGACAATGCGCTAAGCAAACCCATGGAGGTTTCGCTTGAATGTCGATATTGAAAAACAGATGGACATGAGATCATGGTCAGTGATTTAATCTTCAAGTAGGGTGATATCAGGTAAAATGGGCCATCAGGTAAAATGGGCCATTTAAGGTTTGGGGGTCCCAGCCCCTCTGGAATTTAGAGCCAATGACTGCAAAGGATTTCAAACTGTTGTCATAACTGTACTTGACAAGTAACAGGTGATTTGATTGGTTCATGGTTGCTATGGTGGGCAGTGCAATAATTCAAATCAAGACTGCACCAGAAAGCTGCATGGTGAGTAGCCTGGCATACCAAATCTAACTAAACTATTATAAGGATGATAAATCTGTAAAAAAACAACAACATGCCCATAAAAAACTATGCATAATATCTGTCTTGATGGCATCAATCAGAAATAATGTTGTTAGTTTGGTATATGAACATATTTTTTGAAAAAGTGATGCTTTTTTGGGGGGCCCAATTTACCTTAACCCCTTGAGGTAAAATGGGCCACATGGTTTCAGCTAAAATGGGCCATCATTTGTGTCACTCACAAACACACATACACATGTGTTTGAGTGTGTGTGAGTGAGTTTGTGTGTAAGGGTGTGTGTTTGTGTTTGTATGTGTATGTACGTGCATACACACACACACACACACACACACACACACACTCACACCATGACCCCCCCCAACAGTAATAATGGTAGTATTTTATTTACAGTGAGTATGGCAAACGAGAAGGAAGCGAGAGGAGAGGAGAGAGGGAGAAGGAAAGAGAGAGGAAGTGAGAGGAGAAGGAAGGATGAGAGAGGAGACAAGCAGAGGAGACAGGAAGTGAGAGAACAGGTGAGGAGAAAGGAATGCAGAGGAAATGAGAGGAGACAGAACGAGAGAAAAGAGAGGAGGAGCAAGGACCAGAGAGGAAAGGATACAAAGATAAAACAGGGAGGGAAAGGAAGGCCAAACAACTACAATCTGTGGAAAGAGGAGAGGATGAAGGGTGCCTTAGATGAATACAGGGAGGGAGTGAAGAAAGGAATTACAGTGAGTGTGCACTTCTTATCACGAGCATGGGGTGTGCCGCGATCCACACTGCAAAGACGCATCAGCGGAAAGGTGACTGGCAGTGAACATGTGTCAGGGCGGAAGCCCTACCTTCCAGAGGAGGCGGAAAGGGAGCTTGCTGCCACCCTCAAGACATTGGCGCAGAGGGGGTTTCCCTTCACAAAGCGTGATGTCCAGCAAGTGGCCTTTGATTTTGCAGCCAACAACGACATATCTGGTTTCTCCCTGACAGCAGGAAGGGCCGGATATTACTGGTTTCAGAACTTTCTAAAGCGAAACCCAGAGCTTGGGATGCGCAAGCCAGAGGTCCTGTCTGCAGCACGGGCTGCTGGACTTAACAAAGAGGTGGTTAGCCAGTGGTTTAACCAGTATGAGAACCTTTTGGTCGAGCTGGGTATTGAGGGCACACCGTCACATATATGGAACTGTGACGAGTCTGGGCTTCAGGACCAGTTCAGTTCGACAAAGGTTGTTGGACAGGTTGGCCAGCCATGTGTGGAGGTGTGTGCCGGAGAGAAGGGGGAGACAACAACTTGTCTGGCAGCGTTCAATGCAGAAGGTACATACAGTCGAACAATAATTATTTTTAAGGGGAAGCGTGTTCGTTCTGAGTGGCTACAGGGATGCCCGGAGAACACCAGCGTAAGGTGTTCAGACAATGGCTGGATTACCTCTGACCTCTTTCTGGAATGGGGTCAAATGTTCATTCAGTCCCTCCCCAGGGATGACCCCAGGCCCCATCTTCTCCTCCTTGACGGCCACAGTAGCCACGTCTATAATCTGGAATTTATTAAGCTACTGAAAAGCAAGAATGTGCACATCATGTGCTACCCTCCCCACACAACCCATGCGCTGCAACCGGCGGACAAGGCCCTCTTCAAGAGTCTAAAGCACCACTGGGACCAGGAAGGGAGGAAGTGAAAAAGGATGATGGCTGGGCAGAAGCTGTCAAGGATGGAGTTCTTTGCGGTGTTCAGCAGGGCTTGGGCAAAGGCTGCCACTATTGAAAATGCCCAGGCAGGGTTCCGGGGGACAGGGATGTTCCCTCTCAATAAAGATATTCTCCCTGAGACTACTTTTGCCCCCAGCAAGACCACCGAAAGAATGCTACCATCCACTCTACCATCCCCGCCCACAAGGCTGCAGTCTCTCCCACCCCCGCCCACTAGACCATGGTCGCCCCTGCTGACCTTGACCCACTCTGCCCGCCAGCCATCAGCCCTGCTCTCTGGACCTCAGCCCTCCCACCCGCCAGCCAGACGTCAGTCGCCTGCCGATCCGCCAGCCAGACCTCAGTCCTCTGCTTCCCTGACACCCCTGCTACCTCGGGAACCACTGCACTTTTTCCCAGAAGATGAGGTGGTGCTTGAAGAGGTTGTGTTGGAGGATGTACCGGAAGAAGATAATGACCTCTTCAATCAGTTCACACCACAGGAAGAAACCCACTCCCAGGATGAGGGACCTTCAACCTCCACAGTAAGTGATATTTTATACTACTTTTCAAACTTAGGCTACATGACATGTTACACATGCATGCTCACGCAAACATGCGCATGCACATTCATGCACGCACGCACGCACACACACATACATACACACAATTTAGTCCCTAATCATATAAAATGTACACCAAATAATTATTCTATTTCTTGCAATAATATAGGCTCTTTTTGTTATTTTCTTTCTGTTCAGTCTGTGAGATCGGTCACATTCAATGACTTGATCTCAATGCCGCAAAGGGAGAGGGCCATCAGAAAGAGAGTGAAGCCACCATCGTATAACCTAACAAGTGAGCAACACATTGAATATATTCAAACAAAAAAATCATCCAGCAAGCATCCAGCCAAGCAAGCCAGCTGGTACCCGGGCAGCAAGCAACCGAAAGGGAAAAAAAAGCAGGGCAAGAGAAGCAAATCACCTTGCAAAGTCTGCAACACCCACTATGGTGACCCAAATGACCCTAAGGCTACTGAGGAATGGTTAAAATGTGTTCCATGTTCTGCCTGGTTTCATGAGAGCTGTGGTGAAGACAATGGTATCTGTGCTGACGATGGTTTCATTTGCAAAGACTGTGTTTGAAAAGTTTTCACACAAACATATCAGTTAATAATTTGGAATGTGAATTTTTGTATTTTTGTGAATGCACATTTTGTTCTAAATGTGTTGTTCACACACACACACACACACACACACACACACACACACACACACACACACACACACACACACCACTGACAGTTCACTGATCTATGCTGTTCCAAAATGGATTTTTTTAATTGCACATTTGAATATGTGGGTTTGCACCCAAAATGTTTTTTGAATGGCACATATGAATTTTTGTTTAATGCAGTTTAAATGTTATGTGGCTGTATAAGCAACTGTGTTTTAAAATTAAAATTGATGATAAATGACTATTTCCCTTTGGAGTTTGACTGGCCCATTTTACCTGAAGCTGTGGCCCATTTTACCTGAAACTGCTCATGCAACAAATGTTGGCAGAGCTGATGTTTCAAGAACTGTAGGGCCTAAATAATTATATTTTATTAAATAATTTCAACACAAAATTATCAAAAACAGTCATTATTAATCATAAAAACACATGGAAAAGGCATATATGGTATTGTATTATTGTCCCAAACGATTTACCAAAAAGTGGCCCAATTTAGCTGATGTCACCCTATTGCCAAAAACAACCTCGGGCGAAATGAAAATGAAAGTGAAGCCCATTTTACTAAGTGGACGACACATCATTGTGGAATTCATAATTAATTGTAGGCCACAGAGAAACGATAAAAATAATCAAAGAAAATTATATTTTGACCACCCATTGACTTAGATTTAAAACGTGCCTAATAAATCAATTTAAAGCATGCAGAAGAAGAATTAGGCCCACAAAATCCCGTTTGATATAAATTCAACTGACCGAAGACTATGACAAGATAATAGATGAACATATGGTAGACTATTTGTGTTATGTTAATTAAATCCGCCTCGAAACATTTTTCATTGTGACAAAGGCGACGGTGAAATCTCTACAGATATGTGTAGCGTATGGGCCTGTGTTGACCTTGAACTCGTTAAAGAAAAATGTTGGAGACAATTCGATAGAAAATAATAGGCGTTTGGAATTTGAATTACCATGCAAGACGCTACATGACCGTTTTTGTCATTAAAATATAGAACTTAATAGCTTAATGGAGCCTTTTTTTAACCAATAAATCACGAATTGTTAAGCCTATTATTAGAAGTATAATTATTGTCATTGTTATTATATTAATAAATTGAATGATAATTTAATAACCAACCTAGGCAATAGAGATTATTTAAGGAAAATGAATTAAGGAAAAAGAGCAATAGCCTATTTGCTATATAAATGTTCCCCAATCTTAATTCAATAAATTAAAACACGTGTTTTACTCTGGGTTGCACCCGATTTAGACAAATGGGTGTCATAAATTAAACGCCCTTCGAGGAAAAATAGTTGGATTGGTTCATTTAACACAAATGTTTATCATATTTAGTACGATTGTTTTGGCAAGGGTCACTTGCTGCGCGCGGCCAAATTGTCAATAATTGCACATTTCAGTAATTATGCTCAATTTGCTTCATCTTGCAGAGACCGAACCTGATGTAGGCCTATATTATATTATACGCATTAAGTGTTATCATCTTTCTGATCACTCACTTAATCGCAATTTCCGTTCTTTTCTCGAATAAGTAAAGTCTATTTATCATGGCTGTTGTCCCTGTAGAAATACACAGGCCCATAGGCATGTCGCTGTTTTCAAGAGGGATAGACGATAGGCCCTAGTCATATATTAATATTAATAATGATTAGTCTATTATTATTATTATTATTATTATTATTATTATTATTATTAAATTTAATTAAAACCTGAATAAAGGGGAGCCCGAAACAGAATAACCATTCTGACAATAACCTTATTTTTTTGTGATGATGGATGTATTAATACAATTGCCAACATCCACTTTATGTCTTATACTGTATAGCAGATAGTCCTAAAGATATTATTGACAAATCTCTTAAAATGACTCTCAATCCAATACTTCCAAAATCTTTGTTTTGATCAGGAAACTCTAACTCAACATGCTTTTCAGATTTCAAATATTTAATTAACATGATCACGCAAAAATAATTATTACCATATGTTAGGATATTAAGCTATTAAATAAACCATAGGCTACAACCATAAAACAATATTTCAATGAAAATGGTCACAGGCTAAATTATTCAAATGTTTATGCAATAACACAATAGTATATTCTGATAGGCCTATATTCCCATGAAGGCAACAGGTGTATATCAAATCAATCTTCAATAAAAAAAGTGTAAATAATCCATTGGATACATAAAGCCTGCTGTAGGCTATAGCCTACCCATAGAGAGTGAGTGAGTGAGTACACAGCACTTAAAGCGCGAACTTTGGCACTCTCACCGGGTCCAAATGATCAACTTGTCAATGCCCAGTCCTTTCATTCTAAATATAAAACGGGTCTACGAACCTCTGTGAGGAAGAAACCACAGTAAATAAAGAAATATAGGCTACACATAAAAATATAAAATATGAGAACACTCACCATGTGCGTCTCAATGCTTGATCTCCCTTCGCTCGCGGCGGCTCATGCGGTCTTTATCAATATAGGGGAGCAACAAGTGGACAGTTATCCGGACGCCCTGTGCTGTGCGCATGGAGTGGGGATCCAACTCGCTGCAGCCCGTCTCAATAAGGGGGCGTCGCGTCCTGACGTCAAGACGCCGCTGCCTCTCTCAACTCCAACTCACATCTGCACAGTGCCCTACTACAGTGCAGGGGGAGTCAGTCTAGCGGGCAATTTGCAGATAGACAATTAAGACAAAGTGGGCCCAATTACCGAGAAGTTCATCGTTGCTTTTGAAGACTTCAATCTCCTGTAGCAGTATTTGTTCTCGTTTTCCAATGGAAAAATCCTTGAACCACATAGGGTAGAAGGGGATTGCTCTTACATGTGGTATAGTGAGTACTAACTTAGCAGATGAACTAAAGTAGACACAGATGGAAAGAATGAAATAAAATAAAGAGAATGGATGGATGATGGGGGATGGGGGATGGAGGGAGAAGCGAGTGACTGAGGGAGGAGGAAGAAACTTTCCCAGAGAAGCCCATAAAACTGATTGATGACTTCTCTTGAGGAATGTTTCCCCAGGTGTGTGTGTGTGTGTGTGTGTGTCTGTGTGTGTGTGTGTGTGTGTGTGTGTGTGTTCAAGTAGTTACTCGGAGTCATTTAGAAATGCTATCCTTGGAAGGGTGACAAGAGTAATCAAATAAATTGAGGGTAGAAATGGCATGATTGTGCATCACCATTACATTTTGGCAGAGTTTGCATAGCCTATTAAAGACACACTATACACGTTTGAGCTCCCAGTTATGTCGAGGAGGAACATTGTTTTTCTTTGACGGCTGGTTTGATAAAGCAAAGCAAGTCTATTGGACAGAAGCTGTAAAGACAAAGAAGCTATGAAGCAATAAATATTTTTTAAAAAGTACATCTGTATTAGGTGTGAGTGTCATACTGTCAGAGCGTAGAATAGCAGGTGTCCTGCCAAAATCTGCACCCTGCAGCAAGACGTAGATTGATGTAACTAATAAAAAGTGAGCCGAAACAAGACGAGGCAGTGATATTTGCCAGACTTTCCCCTCATCATCAGAGTAAACATGAGGATCGTTCTTGACAGAATTGCAACGTTTCTGGATATTGGCGGGAACTGGAACACGCTGTCGTACACGTCGATCCAGAGCATCCCAAACATGCTCAATGGGTGACATGGCTGGTGAGTACACAGGCTTTGGAAGAACTGGGACATTTTCAGCTTCCAGGAATTGTGGACAGATCCTTGCGACATAGGGCCATGCATTATCATGCTGAAAAATGAGGTGATGATGGCGGATGAATGGCACAATGGGCCTCAGGATCTCGTCACTGTATCTCTGTGCATTCGAATTGCCATCGATACAATGTAATTGTGTTCATTGTCTGTAGCTTATGCCTGCCCATTCCATGACCCCACCGCCACCATGGGCACTCTGTTCACAACGTTGACATCAGCAAACTGCTCTTCCACATGATGCCATACACGCTGTCTGCCATCTGCCTGGTACAGTTGAAACTGGGATTCATCTGTGAAGAGCATAATTCTCCAGCATGCCAGTGGCCATCGAAGGTGAGCATTTGCCCATTGAAGTCGTTTACGACGCCAAACTGCAGTCAGGTCAAGACCCTGGTGAGGACGACGAGCACGCAGATGAGCTTCAATGAGACGGATTGCTGACAGTTTGTGCAGAAATTCTTCAGTTGTGCAAACCCACAGTTTCATCAGCTGTCCAGGTGCTTGTCTCAGTTGATCCCGCAGGTGAAGAAGTCGGATGTGGAGGTCAAATCAAATCAAATTTAATTTGTCACACGTGCCAAATACAACAGGTGTAGACCTTACAGTGAAATGCTTACTTACAAGCCTTAGACCAACAATGCAGTTTTAAGAAAGAATACCAAAAAACATCACTAATAAATACAATATAAAATTACACAAAATAAAAGCAACAAATATTTAAAGAGCAGCAGTAAAAATAACAATAGCAAGACTATATACAGGGGGTACAGGTACCGAGTCAATGTGTGGGGGCATCGGTTAGTCGAGGTAATTGAGGTAATATGTACATGTATGTAGAGTTATTAAAGTGACTATGCGTAGATAATGGGCTGGCGTGGTTAAATGTGGTCACTAACATGGATGTAAACAAATTTGTGCATTTTAGAGAAATAAGCTTTTTGTGCGTATGGAAAATGTCTGAATTCTTTTATTTCAGCTCATGAAACTTGGGTCCAACACTTTACATATTGGGTTTATATTTTTGTTCAGTATACAGTGAGGGAAAAAAGTATTTGATCCCCTGCTGATTTTTTACGTTTGCCCACTGACAAAGAAATGATCAGTCTATAATTTTAATGGTAGGTTTATTTGAACAGTGAGAGACAGAATAACAACAAAAAAAATCCAGAAAAACGCATGTCAAAAATGTTATAAATTGATTTGCATTTTAATGAGGGAAATAAGTATTTGACCCCCTTTTATACAGGTAATGAGCTGTAATTAGGAGCACACTCTTAAAGGGAGTGATCCTAATCTCAGCTTGTTACCTGTATAAAAGACACCTGTCCACAGAAGCAATCAATCAATCAGATTCCAAACTCTCCACCATGGCCAAGACTAAAGATCTCTCCAAGGATGTCAGGGACAAGATTGTAGACCTACATAAGGCTGGAATGGGCTACAAGACCATCGTCAAGCAGCTTGGTGAGAAGCAGCAGGTAGCTTAGTGGGTAAGAGCGTTGTGCCAGTAACCAAAAGGTCGCTGGTTCTAATCCCCGAGCCGACTAGGTGAAAAATCTGTCAATGTGCCCTTAAGCAAGGCACTTAACCCTAATTGCTCCTGTAAGTCACTCTGGATAAGAGAGTCTGCTAAATGACTAAAATGTGAAAATGTAAGGTGACAACAGTTGGTGCGATTATTCGCAAATGGAAGAAACACAAAAGAACTGTCAATCTCCCTCGGCCTGGGGCTCCATGCAAGATCTCACCTCGTGGAGTTGCAATGATCATGAGAATGGTGAGGAATCAGCCCAGAACTACACGGGAGGATCTTGTCAATGATCTCAAGGCATCTGGGACCATAGTCACCAAGAAAACAATTGGTAACACACTATGCCATGAAGGACTGAAATCCTGCAGCGCCCGCAAGGTCCCCCTCACTGTAGATGATGAAGCTTTTGTAGCGGGTGGGGTTAGGAGGCCCAGAGGCCCCGCCCACATGTATGGACCTGGTCAGGCATTTGTCATCCTGATAGGGACACCTGGAGAGGAAGTAAAATACATTAATAGTAGTTTGTCAATCAACACAGTGTTTGTTAGCCCACTGAGCTTAAGCCTAGGAGGCATTAGCTTTGGGAGCAAACACCAGTCTTCAGGTCTCGGCATGTTGATGGGTTTTACACACCATCTAAAGCAGCGTTTTCCAAACTTGGTCCTGGGGACCCCAAGGGGTGCACGTTTTGGTTTTGCCCTAACACTACATAGCTGATTCAAATGATCAAACTTGATGATTACAGTGTCGCCCTCCCAGAGTGCAAAGAACCTTGGCGTGACCCTGGACAACACCCTGTCGTTCTTTGCAAACATCAAAGCAGTGACCCGCTCCTGCAGGTTCATGCTCAACAACATCCGTAGAGTACGACCCTACCTCACACAGGAAGCGGCGCAGGTCCTAATCGAGGCACTTGTCCTCTCCCGTCTGGACTACTGCAACTCTCTGTTGGCTGGGCTCCCCGCTTGTGCCATCAAACCCCTGCAACTTATCCAGAATGCAGCAGCCCGCCTGGTGTTCAACCTTCTTAAGTTCTCTCATGTCACCCCGCTCCTCCGCACACTCCACTGGCTTCCAGACTAACCTCGCATCCACTACAAGACCCTGGTGCTTACCTACGGAACAGCAAGAGGAACTGCCCCTCCCTACCTTCAGGCTATGCTCAAACCCTACACCCCAACCCGAGCACTCCGTTCTTCCACCTCAGGTCTCTTGGCCCTCCCACCCCTATGGGAGGGCAGCTCCCGCTCAGCCCAGTCCAAGCTCTTCTCTGTCCTGGCACCCCAATGGTGGAACCAAGTTGCCCCTGAAGCTAAGACAGCAGAGTCCCTGCCCATCTTCCGAAAACATCTGAAACCCTACTTCAAACAGTATCGAAACAATCCTCCTCCTCACCTCACCTCAACCCCCCCCCCCAAAAAAAAAAGAATAAATAAATAAATAACACTTAACCAGCACTTGCACTTGACCCCTCCCCGCCCCGACCCCATCCCCCCTTCTAGCTCTGACTCTACTGACAGCTACGTTATTAAGGAACAATGTACTTTCTATGCCTGTGATATGTGGTTGTACCACCTAGCTATCTTAAGACGAATGCACTAATTGTAAGTCGCTCTGGATAAGAGTGTCTGCTAAATTACTAAAACATAAATGTAAAATGTAGTTGATTATTTTAAGGCAAGGCAAAAAACAAAACATGCATCCTTTGGGGTCCCAAGGACCGAGTTTGGGAAACCCTGAACTAAAGACATGCCAGGAGGGCACAATTGTATTCATCTAAAAGTACCCTTTGAATGAATGAATGAAAAGTATTGATCCCCAGAGAGGAAATTTAGTTTGTCATCAGCATCAGACAGGAACAATACAGACAAATAAACAAACAATGTTTTTTTTATTTAGCCCTGGACCAGGAAGCTCCAGCAGGGCAGGCTGACAGGGCTGGGGGTGGAGGTGGCCCAGCACTCCTGCAGGGTGAGGACCAGGTTGGGGCCGCTTTGCTCCAGCACCCGCCACTCCACGTACACAGGTTTCCCAGGACCTTGGTGACAGGGTAGTCCTCCTCTGTGTGGTAGGAGCCAAACCTCCAGTCTGGACAGATGGGAGAGGGATGAGAGTTTTAAACCAGGGGTGTCTCTCAATCTTCTAAAGTGTCTTCCTCTCCTTGTTTACTTTCCTTCAATCTTTTGACAGGTGAAAGGAAGGGTGCCAAACCAACTATACTGAACAAAAATATAAACACAACATGCAACAATTTCATTGATTTTACCGAGTTACAATTCATATAAGGAAATCAGTCAATTGAAATAAATAAATTAGGCCTTAATCTATGGATTTCACATGAGTGGGCAGGGGCGCAGCCATGGGTGGGCCTGGGAGGGCATAGGCCCAACCACTTGGGAGCCCACCCACTGGGGAGCCAGGCCCAGCTAATCAGAAGGAGTTTTTCTCCACAAAAGGGCTTTATTACAGACAGAAATTCTCCTCAGTTTCATCAGCTGTCCGGGTGGCTGGTCTCAGACGATCCCGCAGGTGAAGAAGCAGGATGTGAAGGTTACACGTGGTCTGCGGTTGTGAGGCCGGTTGAACGTACTGCCAAATTCTCTCAAATGACGGAGGCGGCTTATGGTAGAGAAATTAACATTCAATTCTCTGGCAGCAGCTCTGGTGGACATTCCTGCAGTTAGCATGTCAATTGCACGCTCCCTCAAAACTTGAGACATCTGTGGCATTGTGTTGTGTGACAAAACTGCACATTTTAGAGTGGCCTTTTATTGTCCCCAGCACAAGGTGCGCCTGTGTAATGATCATGCTGTTTATTCAGCTTATTGATATGCCACACCTGTCAGGTGGATGGATTATCTTGGCAAAGGAGAAATGCTCTCTAACAGGGATGTAAACAAATTTGTGCACAAAATTTGAGAGAAATAAGCTTTTTGTGCATATGGAACACTTCTGGGATCTTTTATTTCAGCTCATGAAACACGGGACCAACACTTTACATGTTGCAGTTGCATTTCCGTGACTCCTCGCGTCCTCTCTCCTCGCGTCCTTCTCAAAATCCATTGGAATAAAAGGTCAGCGGGTAGGGAGTAGAGACCTCTGACTTTGTCATCCAATGGGTTTTGAGAGGAGGCGAGGAGTCAATGAAATGCAATTGAGATTCTTCCAAAGTTTGAGCAATTTAGTTATGTTAGTGCCTATTTCAAGGAAGGGATCGTTTGAATGTGTTTATGTCAATCTCTACCTCTAGCCAATCGAAGCTCCACGCATAGGGGTCCTTGGACCTTCATAGGAAGAGGAGGAGGAACCGCTAAGACCTAAGCTTCCAAAGGGACAAAGTCAGTTCTGGAGTATCTACACTGTATCCTAAGCCTGCAAGAGGAATGTACACATTATTTTTGGGGGGAAACCATCAATGCAACTGTAGAGCGATATTGGCCTCAGATAATTGTGGTTTACACTCACTGGTAGATGCTGTCCCTTGTAACACTGCCAGAGCGTCCTTCCATCACCTTGTATAAAGATGAGAAAACGTTATCATACAACACAGAGTCCCTTTCACCCTCAGATGAAAGGGTATCCATCACCACCTCCCTCTCCACCCTTTCCTCTCTGTAGACTGACAGTGGACAAGTCCAGATGAGGTTAGGTGATGTTTCTGGCCACCACAACCACAAACGGACCATCCCTGTTGCAGTGGAGAATCACTGAGAGAACTTGTCAATTTTATGTAATGGGTAGGTCTAGTCCAGATCTCTCTGACAAATATAATACAATTCAATTGGATATCTAAACAGCCAAAACAAATCCATATAGCCCTACACATGCACATAAACAAGATGTAAAGTACTACCATCAGATCACAATTCAATGTAAACAGCATATTGGGCCTACCTGTATTCCCATAATAACACTGCTGGCCGTCAAAACAACAGTACAAAGACTCACAATCAGTCTGATTGATATTTGAGCAACCACACCGCTATGGTTCACTGTGGTTTACCAAACAACAATTTGGCTACAAAGTCAGAGACCATCAGAACCAAGAGACAAAAGCTAACAGGGTGCACAATGCTCCCCTTGTCACAGTTTTTATGCAAGTAAAGTCATACTGTATTAAAACAAATCTGACAGCTGTGATGGAAACAGGAAGTTGTGGTACAATTTTATAAATGCAGACAGATAAATCATTTGTTTGACATCGTGGGATTTTTTTTGTGTCAGTACAATTTATTATGCGAGAAATGGTGGTGGAAAAGCCTTAATGTGAAATATTGCTATAATACCCATCATTTTGAAGTAAACTTGGAGTCATGCCATGATACAGTTTGTTGTATGGTCCTCCCACTACAACTAGGGAAACCATACCGTTTATTAGCATACAGACATAGCCATATGAAGTAGTTTGGGGTGGGGTTGCCGCAATTTTTTTGACGACGTATGCAGAAAAAAAAAGACATCTGTAATGGTCTGCTAATACAGGACTAGTAAAGGCCCAGTGCGCTACTTTTGTGATTTAAAAAAAACACGACATGTATTTGAGTGTTTACCAGCATTTGTAACTTGAGTCTGTTAGCCTAATTATCCGTACAAAACAGTTCATCTGATACTACGTCTTTGATATTTGTTTTCCAGTTTCTTGAAATACTTTGCAAATGCTTATTTCTATATGAAAACTGAAATGGTCTATTCATTCTCCATTTTAGGAGACTCTCTTATCCAGAGCAACTTACAGTAGTGAGTGCATACATTTTCATCCATGGGAATCGAACACACAACCCTAGCATTGCAAGCGCCATGCTCTCCCAACTGAGCCAGATCATCACATCACATCATCACATACAACTTGATGTGTCAATGTACTCAGTTACTGTATTGTGCATTGTTTTTCTTCATGGTGATGGAAAGTCTACAGGTACAAACCTAGATGACCAGCCTGTGTACAATACAGTAATGTACATTTACATTAAGTGGTTTGTAAGGATGGTAAGTTAATACTGCTGTAGTGTCGGTTATTCGTAGTTGTTACCGTCAATCAAGGAGTCTGCTTAGGCTGCATCGTGTTCAAAGGCCTTTATTAAAACCACGAGGTTACAGCATAAGTTTACAGATCCGCGGAGATCCGGAGAAGCAGTCCCAAATAAATCTCAATGCTATCTGCCCCTCCGTCGTTGTTCCCCCCTTATATATAACCTCCCAAGATGTGGGTGGCTCCCTCTTCTGGCCAATCACCAGTCTCCCCTGGGGCGTCACCCTCCAAACGCCACATTTGAACTAAGATCATAAAACAACATTCTTTGTTCCAAAACAGTCATAATGTTAATACACCACACTGCACAAAAAGTGATTGTTTCCATGTTATTTGATCAATAACAATATTACATTTGATGTGGATGTTTTGTGTCTTTTCCCATAACTTTGCACCTTTTGATGTAAATGTTTGAGGACAGGGTCTTGTTATTTCTGGATTCCATTAGAATGACAACTGCAGAGAAAGGGATAGGGCAACAACTCTTATAATTTCAACAATTGAATCCTGCAAGAAATTGTTCTTAATTATACAACTACCTTTTTTGGCAAAGCAGAGATGCAGATTTCTTTTTTGTCCGCCCTACAGAGGTCGGTCAGCTAATACTAGTAAAGGCCCTTTGCACTTTTATTTTATTTTTGGACATATTTCTTTCAGGGGGTGCTGCTGCACCCTAAGCACCCCTACTTCCCGCTGCTATGGCTACAGATGAAATAACTTATGGTGATCTTCACAGGGTGGTGAAAGTGCATGGTGATCTTGACACTCCTTTCCAATAAATATTGAGGGTCTGATTCTGGTGACAAGATGATCGATGCTTGACTGCCGTTTGGCAAAAAGATTCTCGCTCTTTAACGCAACCATTTTTGTGACAAAACTATCGGTAGAGTTGAAAATACGATGGAAACACATTGAACTTTGATTTTTATTCGGTACATGAAAACTTTTGTGTGCACTACGTCATCAAGCACTGATTTTATCTGCAACAAGTCCATTTGTTGGAAACACACCACTAGTGGGAAAATGCGCATATTTGCCTTATGCATATTTTAGAATTTGCATGAAAACCTGTAGCCAATTGGATGGAAACCTAGTTTTAGATATAGAAATTAGTGCTGATTGTTAATTTGCCAATCCAAGTTGTTGTAGATAATGAGGTGACCAATCAAGTGTAGACTACTGGCAGGTGCACATGGACCCTATTATGGATGATTTCACTTTCCCATAACAGAAAATTTAAAACATTTTACCATTTTATCAATGCAATTCTAGAGACAATTTCAAAATATACCACAAGATGGCAGCACAGCACAGTACAAATCTCCAGGGCTGTGTTAAAGCAACAATATGTAACTTTTTGGGCAACCCGACCCAATTCAAATAGAAATGTGAGTTATACATCTGTTATTCTCATTGAAAGCAAGTCTAAGAAGTAGTATATCTGTCCTATGTGCGTTATTTCTATGCTTTCTGTTCTTAAGTTTCATTTTTGAGTCTTTTACTTTCGGTTTTGTACACCAGCTTCAAACATCTGAAAATACAATAATTCTGGTCATGGGAAATATATTTCACAGCGGTTTTGATAGTACAATGATTCTCTACACTATACTTGCTTCCTTTGTCACAGAAACTGAAATTAGGGAAACTATTAGAATTTTAGCAACCAGGAAACGGCGGAGCGGTTTCTGAATAGTGCATCTTTAATGGTAAGTTCAATTAAACAGAAAACATGCTGTCCTGAACAACCAGGGGTGTATTTATTACGGAAACCGTTTACCTTTTAAGAATAAAACAGAGGCAAACAGAACGAAAAGGGGAGGGACCTATCTGAATTTGTCCAACAGAAACTCTAGTTTGAATTAATACACCCCAGTTGAAAAAGGGGTTGGGGAACACTGTCAGCATGGCTGTTGCACTTTAAATATGCCAATCATTGAGGGAGTTCAATTAAGCTAATCCGCAGTGCACTGGTCTATGGCCTGTGACATGAATGGGCAAAAGCGTTGAGGGAGGAGCGCCCTTCTCAAATGGAACAGTAATCTATGCCGCTGTTTCATGTTGTCAACAAGGCAGCATGGTGCATCATTCAGAAACATACAGTGGGGAGAACAAGTATTTGATACACTGCCGATTTTGCAGGTTTTCCTACTTACAACGCATGTAGAGGTCTGTAATTTTTATCATAGGTACACTTCAACTGTGAGAGACAGAATCTAAAACAAAAATCCAGAAAATCATATTGTATGATTTTTAAGGAATTAATTTGCATTTTATTGCATGACATAAGTATTTGATCACCTACCAACCAGTAAGAATTCTGGCTCTCACAGACCTGTTAGTTTTTCTTTAAGAAGCCCTCCTGTTCTCCACTCATTACCTGTATTAACTGCACCTGTTTGAACTCGTTACCTGTATAAAAGACACCTGTCCACACACTCAATCAAACAGACTCCAACCACTCCACAATGGCCAAGACCAGAGAGCTGTGTAAGGACATCAGGGATAAAATTGTAGACCTGCACAAGGCTGGGATGGGCCTCGGTCTGGGGCTCCATGCAAGATCTCACCTCGTGGGGCATCAATGATCATGAGGAAGGTGAGGGATCAGCCCAGAACTACATGGCAGGACCTGGTCAATGACCTGAAGAGAGCTGGGACCACAGTCGCAAAGAAAACCATTAGTAACACACTATGCCGTCATGGATTAAAATCCTGCAGCGCACGCAAGGTCCCCCTGCTCAAGCCAGCTAATGTCCAGGCCCGTCTGAAGTTTGCCAATGACCATCTGGATGATCCAGAGGAGGAATGGGAGAAGGTCATGTGGTCTGATGAGACAAAAATAGAGCTTTTTGGTCTAAACTCCACTCGCCGTGTTTGGAGGAAGAAGAAGGATGAGTACAACCCCAAGAACACCATCCCAACCGTGAAGCATGGAGGTGGAAACATCATTCTTTGGGGATGCTTTTCTGCAAAGGGGACAGGACGACTGCACCATATTGAGGGGAGGATGGATGGTGCCATGTATCGCGAGATCTTGGCCAACAACCTCCTTCCCTCAGTAAGAGCATTGAAGATGGGTCGTGGCTGGGTCTTCCAGCATGACAATGACCCGAAACACACAGCCAGGGCAACTAAGGAGTGGCTCCGTAAGAAGCATCTCAAGGTCCTGGAGTGGCCTAGCCAGTCTCCAGACCTGAACCCAATAGAACATCTTTGGAGGGAGCTGAAAGTCCGTATTGCCCAGCGACAGCCCCGAAACCTGAAGGATCTGGAGAAGGTCTGTATGGAGGAGTGGGCCAAAATCCCTGCTGCAGTGTGTGCAAACCTGGTCAAGACCTACAGGAAACGTATGATCTCTGTAATTGCAAACAAAGGTTTCTGTACCAAATATTAAGTTCTGCTTTTCTGATGTATCAAATACTTATGTCATGCAATAAAATGCAAATTAATTACCTAAAAATCATACAATGTGATTTTCTGGATTTTTGTTTTAGATTCGGTCTCTCATAGTTGAAGTGTACCTATGATAAAAATTACAGACCTCTACATGCTTTGTAAGTAGGAAAACCTGCAAAATCGGCAGTGTATCAAATACTTGTTCTCCCCACTGTACATCTCTTTTCCATAAAATCATTTTCAAATGAGTTTTCATTGGGAAGGCAGATAAAGTGTTTTTACTCTATGTGCTTAACCTACGTCACTTTTGTTTTGAGCCGACGTTGCTGGCGGTCAAAGCGGGGCACCTGGCTCACGCCCGGGAAGCAACCCAGATCCAAAACGAATGCAATCACTTTTCACCCGGTTCAAACTCCTCCCACTCGGGAAACCCGGGCGAGGTCATCGAATCCCCTCATTGCTTCAAGTACACCCAGCCACACCCACCAAACAGAGAAAAAGTACCTCAATGTCTGTTCAAGAACATTTTGGGGAAACATGTCTTTCAGTACAAACCGTTACGCAACGTAGCAAAAGTTCAATTGAACTGAATGCACCTTGTAGCTGCTACATTATTTTGAAATGGATAATATGCATTTGTACCACAACTTTTTTTATCCAGTATTAACTTTTTCTTGCTCCCTATACAGTAGAATCCCCATGAGAAGCTAAACTAGATTCAGATACATTTCAACAATCACACGTACACAATGTGATAAAAACAGGGATGTAGCACAGTTGGTAGAGCATGGCATTTGCAACGCCAGGGTTGTGGGTTCGATTCCAGTATGAAAAAAAAAATAATAATAAAAAATAAACATGTATGCACTCACTAACTGTAAGTCGCTCTGGATAAGAGCGTCTGCTAAATGACTAAAATGTAAATGTAATGTAAACAGAGTTTATTAAACATAAAAAAAAAAGAAATACATTTTGGAAACATGGATAAGGAAACAAACATTTTACATATAGTTGTACAAGGATTCAAAACATGGGCATACAATAACACTGACAAGGTAAAATGGTTTTCCAATTTCTTATACTTCCCCATCTTAGATATCCCCATGTTGGTATTTTAAGTGGATTTCATTATAGTGTAGCATTCTGAGTGTCAACTCACCTATTGAAAAGGCACATTTATGGTGGCTTCAGGAGTGTGTAAATTGATGATATTGATTCGATGCAAATTGTAAACCAAGATGACACATCTGTGAAAGCATTTGGACCGACACCGCTAGATGGCCTCTTCCTTCACAGATGATTTTAGAGTGGTGAAGTACTGAAAGCTCTGGGAGACTTGACTTGGTACACTCTATCAGAAGGCTGATAGTCTATGCAGAGATAGGAAATGTAATGTTCAGTTGATTGGTTTGCTACATACATTACTATTGCTGTTGAATGTAACATTGTAACTACGCTCCATGCATTCTAACTCTGCCCCACTCCATAGATCTTATGACCATATGGGACGGAGGGCGGGGTAATCCTGTTAGGGAGACTTTCACTCCGTCATTTTGGGTGATTTCACAGTTCTCCTGCACCGTCTGTCTTAGAGGGAAAACAGGGTCAGTGTTAAACACTCTGTGAACTCATGCTATGTTGTGTTTGCCTCTATTCAAGTGTCTATTTGAGTGAGTGTGGGCATTAGGTGTGAGTTTGCTTTGCAAGTGTTATACTGTGTGTCTCACCTTGCTCAGAGGTCTTGAGGACGTGCGTCTCACACAGGAAGGGTTCCAGCCTCTCCTCCTGATGGTGGAAGTACCAGTCCTCAACAACCTCCTCATGCTGCTCAAGTAGGGCTGTATGTTGATGTGTACACACCAGTGGAGGCTGGTGGGAGGAGCTATAGGAGGACGGGCTCATTGTAATGTCTGGAATGGAATAAATGGAACGGTATCAAACATATGGAAACCACAATTGACTCTGTTCCTTTTTATTACATTCCAGCCATTACAATGAGCCCATCCTCCTATAGCTCCTCCCACCAGCCTCCACTGGTACACACACACAGGTATGTACCTGTTTCTTCATGTTGGACATCTCCACCTAGGGTTCGTCCCAGACTTCATAGGGCAGGCCCAGCTCCACCTTCACCTTCTTATGCACCAGGTTCTTCAGAGTGGCCATGGTCCGACTGGTACCCTGAAACACACACAGACCATTAGTAGGTGTGTTACATAATGAGTGGTCAAATCACATAAAGACGTCCTCCAGCGATTTTGATTTTTACTGAAGAAGGACTTTAAGTCTACAACAAGAGAGCAGAGCTCAATGAAAGGATTGCCTCGTGCCTCTTCCTCTCCATAAGCTAAAGTGGCTTATTCTCCTTAAACCCTTCCCTTCATTGGCACTGATTTGAAAGGACAGATGACCCATCCTGTTTTATCAAATCACCACAGCTGAAGGAGAGGAGGGCCACTTTAGACTACTATCCCTGAGGTCACTTACGAGGTGTTTTATTTGATATTGCATCTGCGTTTCCCCGTGTCCAGCAGCACTCCCATCTACAGCACCTCCTTGGACCAGCCCGTCTTCTCCAGTGCTGCCTGCAACTCCACCGTCAGGAACTTACACACTGTGGGGTTTACACAGACAGACGTACTGACTGACACAGAGGAGCAGTAGCGGTGCGTGGGTAAAATCACTTGGGAAGCCATAAAAAAAGTCATATTACAACCTATGTGTTGTGATAACTGTGATGTTTGCCCTATAACCTGTTAGTTCATATGCCTTGCGACCGAGATATATAGGCTTAAGGCCGAGACAATAAGACGACACAGTGGAATAATAAATTCAACCACACCTTTATTTCATCACAAAACCGGAAAGGAACCTCTGTCAGGTGAAGTCCACAAAGCATATTGCATGTAACAAACAGTTACATGACCTACAGCATGGTCAAGCAAGTTAATGTTTCCGACATTTTCACTAAACAACTTCATTTTATTTCTTTTTTTTTACCCCCCTTTTTCTCCCCAATTTCAATCTTGTCTCATCGCTGCAACTCCCCAACGGGCTCGGGAGAGGCGAAGTCATGCGTCCTCTGAAACATGACCCGCCTAACCGCATTCCTTAACACCCGCCATTTTAACCCAGAAGCCAGCCGCACCAATGTGTCGGAGGAAACACCATTCAACTGGCAACCGTCCTCCCCTAACCCGGACGATGCTGGGCCAATTGTGCGCCATCCTATGGGATTCCCGGCCACGGCCGGTTGTGGCACAGCCCGGGAATGAACCCGGGTCTGTAGTAACACCTCTAGCACTGCAATGCAGTGCCTTAAACCACTGCGCCACTCGGGAGGCCCACAACTATTGATTTAGAACCACAGAGAGTTACCGCAAGTCGCAAAGAAATCAAGAGCTGCCTCCACTATTCCAGCAACATTTCAACTTCAACATTTCAACGTCATCAAATCACCTATGCTTAGTCTAATACAGTGACAACTTAAAGAAAACAATTTAGTCAACGTAAGCTAAATTGGATGTGGCTGTCCATGATTGTTCTGATTTCTATGTGTGCGTTCGCGTTCGTGCAAGTAGAAAAAACATGTTGACTCACCCTACTTGTAGAGAAATGCCAATGCCATCCTCCTCTCTTTCATGTTGAAGAAACGGTGTATCACTCTGTCAAACAGTACACACTTTAATTTTTTTGTTGTCCTAGGCTACCTGGCTAAAAAGCTTGCTCGCTAGCCTAACTTCCTTTCATGGGTAACGTTAGCTAGTTAACATTAGCCTTCTACATCTAGCTACATATTGAGGAAGCAAAATAACTCAGTTCTCTTTGTATTCACACTGCCCTTGCCTTTGAATGAGGACTCAACTCTTTTTCCAGTTCACTTCACCTATTTTGTGGTCTGAGTCCTCTTTGCACTCACATTGCTATGTTTAGAAAGGAACCAATATATTTTTCAAACATTCACTCAATGTACTCAGGGTTTTTACAAGGTGCAGGACAAGCAATTCCATCAGAATGTGTTGTCGGACAATTATATATACCTACTTACATTTTGGAAGCTAATAGATTGCATTTAGTTAAAAGATGAGACATAATAATTGTAATCAGAAGATACTATTAACATGTACGTAAATATGATTGTTAACAGAATAAATAGCATAAGAATAACTGCAGATTAAATAATGCTGTAATTGAAAATTGTACACCCAATGTAGGCTACTGCCACTTTAAGAGCTAGAATAGATTTTGTACCCTATGATGTGATTCTCACCAATGTGAGATGTTGTCTTACAAAAAAGGGAAACCGGATCAAGGAATTCAAGCAAACCGAACTCTGACGACCTCTCGAGATGGTCTCAGTTCGGTTCGCTTCGGGGGCTATTTTGAAGGGTCTGAGTTCCTTTGTAGTATTCACACTTCACCAAAAATAATTAAGCGAACCGCACTGAGTTCACAAAATTTGTCTGAAAGGGACAAAGTGTGCAAACACCCTCAGACTCACAGCAAGTAAATGGCAATGCACTGGTGCAGTGTAGAAGTTGGCACTACCCAAAAGGGGAATAGGGGGATTGTGCCCATTCGGTTTAGGAAACCTAGTCGAGCATTGAAAACATCAAACTCAAGGTAGGGAACGGTATTCAGAGTAAAATGTAACCACCTGCTTATTTGTTAACAATACAAAAAAAATATGCTAAGATAGCAATGCATTTCTTTTATCTCATAAGGATTTTATCAAGTGAAATTGGTTGGTGAGTTTGAAGCTTTGGAGTCCCCTGCTTGTCAGTGCTATAATTCTAGAGCTAGGGCCTTCTATTTATTTATAAACAGTATTTATAAATAGGCAGTGTAAATATGATTAATTATGACAGAGCAGGGTTTGTAGGGTTCATGTCATTGTGGTGCTATTCTTGTTGACAGTTGGTTATGAGAAAGGAAGATACTTCAGACAGGTATGAAGGAGTGAGTAGATTGATAAGCAAAGGTGGGGTTTATAAATAGATGACTGATTTAATGTGATTGTGACTAGCTGATACAGTAATATTTCATCCAATGCTTCAATGCCATCCAACTCTGAATCTCTCCTAAAATGGTGGGCCCTTGTCACAAAATGGCCTGGACGTTTAGGAAACATCATCAGACCTGCATCAAAATATTTTGGTAGACAATGGTAGACATAAGTTAAGTTAATAGCATCACATCTGTAATCCTATCTGCACATAGGCTCTTATGAGCATAAGTTTCCAGTCTGCAGTGTATCTAGTCAAAATATTGTCCTGTCCCACTGTTTCCTGTGTGTACACTGCAATCCAGCTGTTAGCTGCAAATGTGAACAACATGACATAGATACATAGCTATTTACATTTAAATGAGATTATCCGTTTTCAGTCTGCGATGACGGGGTTAAAGGAGGGGATGGGGAAGAGGAGGAGGAGGTGGTGCCCCCTGCGGATGGGGGGAAGAGAGAGGAGAGAGAGAGAGAGAGAGAGAGAGGGAAGGGAGAGAGGGAAGGGAGGAGAGAGAGAGAGAGAGGGGGAAGGCTGGAGAGAGAGAGAGAGATAGAGAGAGAGAGAGAGAGAGAGAAGAGAGAGAGAGAGAGAGAGAGAGAGAGAGAGAGAGAGAGAGAGAGAGAGAGAGAGAGAGAGGGAAGGAGGAGAGAGAGAGAGAGAGAGAGAGGGGGGGGGAGGAGAGAGAGAGAGAGAGCGAGAGAGAGAGAGGGGGGGGAGGAGAGAGAGAGAGAGAGAGAGAGAGAGAGGGAAGGGAGGAGAGAGAGAGAGAGAGAGAGAGAGAGAGAGAGAGAGAGAGAGGGGGGAGGAGAGAGAGAGAGAGAGAGGGGGGGGAGGAGAGAGAGAGAGAGAGAGAGAGAGAGAGAGAGAGAGAGAGAGAGAGAGAGGAGAAAGTGAGAAGGAGGGAGAGCGAGAGGGACGAGAGGGGTCTTACACAGATAAAGTTGCCGGGGGAGTATGGGGTTCAGGGAGAGGACAGAACCACTATCCAGAGGACCTGAAGAGAGGAGCAGACCCAACAGTAAGAGATACCTCCACATACACACATACACACACACACGCACAGGAGAAAGAGAGAGAAAGATCAATAAGTGCCTCAATGAAGAGACAACCAAACAGCACCTTAACGTGTATGTGCTGTGTGTCTTTGCATGGAATTGCCTACACACTAACAATTATAGCCTTGCATGGTCTCAAGTCTCAAGTTCTCTTGATTGGTTAGTTTGTGTCTGCTCCCTCTGTCCTACGCACCTGGGACAGTCCCCTATGTGCACTCTTAGAAAAAAGGGGTTCAGAAAGGTTCTGTGGCTGTCCCCATAGGAGAACCCTTTTTGGTTCCAGGTAGAACTCTTTTGGGTTCCATGTAGAAAGGGTTCTACATGGAACCCAAAAGGGTTCTACCTGGAACCAAATGGGGTTCTTCAAAGGGTTTTCCTATGGGGACAGCTGAATAACCCTTTTTGGTTCTATATAGCACCTTATTTTCCCTAAGAGTGTGGGTTAGAGGATGAAGAGTGTTTTTATTGTAATGGGTGAAACATTAGCATGTCTGAACGTAACCCTGTGGTGTTTCCCCAGTGTGAGAGGCTACAGTGGCTAGCTCTTGCTAATTGTGTGTTACAGTATGTCACAGAGCGATGGAAGGAGTATCCATTGTCTGTCTGGAGGGTAGGGTTACAGCAGCACAAAGCTACACAGGTCTACTGATGTTACTGATGCCCTGTCACGGTTACAGCCACAAACACTCCCACCAGACCTGGGTTCAATACTATTTAAAATCGTTGCAAATACTTTAGCTGGTCTTGATTGAGCGTCCCGGCGCAATAGGCTTAATTGAATAGTCGCAATCCCCGCCTATCTGGCAATCCAGGCAGGCTAAAGACAAAAATTGTATTTGAACCCAGGTCTAACCGACACACACATACACATCATATGAAGTCACATACGAATGGCACATGGCTGCACAGGTTGTGATAGGTTGAACATGGACATCACACATACAGCGTGGCACTCAACTCTAGGCGCTGTTACGTATTCACAAACACACTTAGGCGCTTTAAAAAGTCACAAGCGACGTCGCTCATGTCAGGACTACACACACAGAGCAGTCAGACAGAGAGAGGCACACACACACACATAGAGACACACACAGACACAGAGACTGAAGCTAAAATAAATGGCAATAGCCCAAAACATTAAGAGTTGCGATTCATGCTGTAATAACAGTACAGTCGTGGTAATTTTTTTTGAGAATGACACAAATATTAAGTTTCACAAAGTCTGCTGCCTCAGTTTTTATGATGGCAATTTGCATATACTCCAGAATGTTATGAAGAGTGATCAGATGAATTGCAATCAATTGCAAAGTCCCTCTTTGCCATGAAAATGAACTTAATCCCCAAAAAACATTTCCACTGCATTTCAGCCCTGCCACAAAAGGACCAGATGACATGTCATGTCAGTGATTGTCTCGTTAACACAGGTGAGTGTTGACGAGGACAAGGCTGGAGATCACTCTGTCATGCTGATTGAGTTAGAATAACAGACTGGAAGCTTTAAAAGGAGGGTGGTGCTTGAAATCATTGTTCTTCCTCTGTTAACCATGGTTACCTGCAAGGAAACACGTGCCATCATCATTGCTTTGCACAAAAAGGGCTTCACAGGCAAGGATATTGCTGCTAGTAAGATTGCACCTAAATCAACCATTTATCGGATCATCAAGAACTTCAAGGAGAGAGGTTCAATTGTTGTGAAGAAGGCTTCAGGGCGCCCAAGAAAGTCAAGCAAGCGCCAGGATCGGGGCACCACCAGTGCAGAGCTTGCTCAGGAATGGCAGCAGGCAGGTGTGAGTGCATCTGCACGCACAGTGAGGCGAAGACTTTTGGAGGATGGCCTGGTGTCAAGAAGGGCAGCGAGGAAGCCACTTCTCTCCAGGAAAAACATCAGGGACAGACTGATATTCTGCAAAAGGTACAGGGATTGGACTGCTGATGACTGGGGTAAAGTCATTTTCCGATTGTTTGGGGCATCTGGAAAAAAGCTTGTCCGGAGAAGACAAGGTAAGCGCTACCATCAGTCCTGTGTCATGCCAACAGTAAAGCATCCTGAGACCATTCTTGTGTGGGGTTGCTTCTCAGCCAAGGGAGTGGGCTCACTCACAATTTTTCCTAAGAACACAGCCATGAATAAAGAATGGTACCAACACATCCTCTGAGAGCAGTTTGGTGACGAACAATGCCTTTTCCAGCATGATGGAGCACCTTGACATAAGGCAAAAGTGATAACTAAGTGGCTCGGGGAACAAAACATTGAAATGTTGGGTCCATGGCCAGGAAACTCCCCAGACCTTAATCCCATTGAGAACTTGTGGTCAATCCTCAAGAGGCGGGTGGACAAACAAAAACTCACAAATTCTGACAAACCAAGCATTGATTATGCAAGAATGGGCTGCCATCAGTCAGGCTGTGGCCCAGAAGTTAATTGACAGCATGCCAGGGCGGATTGCAGATGTCTTGAAAAAGAAGGGTCAACACTGCAAATATTGACTCTTTGCATAAACTTAATGTAATTGTCAATAAAAGCCTTTGACACTTATGGAATGCTTGTAATTATACTTCAGTATACCATAGTAACATCTGACAAAAATATCTAAAAACACTGAAGCAGCAAACTTTGTGAAGACCAATACTTGTGTCATTCTCAAAACTTTTGACCACGACTGTATGCTCACTTACTGAAATCATTTATTTATTTTCCTTTTTCTTTTTATTCACATTTTATTTCAACCAGGAAATCCCATTGAACATAAAGAACATATTTTCCAAGGGAGATCAAGATGCCACTATAAACACTGGAAAACTACCACAAGACCTACAGCTGGTCTGCGAGCCTGTACGGGTTGCCTTAGAGACAGAGAAGACAGACAGGAACAACAGAAGCTGACCCTATCGCTCCATACAACCTCGCTCTCTCTCTTTCTCTCTCTCTCTAACATCCTCTATTGGATATATGGGAGTCCAGAAGTGGCTTTCCTGACTTTTAACTTCCCCAGATAACATTATACTGTATTGGACCAATCAGATGGAACTGTATTTATGACTAAGAGGGAGTGGTTTACGGGACGTACCTGAGCTCCGGGAATTTGCTCCTACCGGGAACCAAAGTGGATACAGTGACAAGCCGTCTAGAACAGGTACTCACTGTACTTAGTTAGAATATTTTATTTTATTGATTTACTTATTTGACTATGTACAGGTTAACAACTGGGCATCAAGACATATTAACAGATTGAGACATTATATTGCAAAGAAACACTGTAGTAAGGCTTCTGTCATTCTTACCTTTGTCATACACAGAGGATAGGTTATTTTCAGTTCTGCCATACTCTCATAGACAGCACCCATATCATTTACCCATATCATTTTAGAACTGTTAATGTGAAGAAGTGCTTCTCGTCTTTAACTGCCCTTAACATGGCGCCCAGAGAGGGAAAGCAAGAGTGTAATTTACTAATGTTGGCCTGTGTGTGTCTGTGTGGATGTGTGTGTCGGTACTCAGCACCACTAGATCTCCAGCCACCTACACCACACACACACCGGCTCCTGGCATAAACACTGACACAGAATCACACCTGGCTCACACACACTAATGTACACACACTCTCTGATGCACACACTCACACACTCACACATTCACACACACACATTCATTGACGCACACACACACAGTGATGCACACTCATACACACTCTGCTGGCTAGTGTCTGCCCCCTTGGCAGTAGCTAGGTCTAATGGCAAACTGTGTCCTCACCTCATGTCCCCTCCCCCTGACCCCTATGACCTTAACGTTAACCCTTCCAGCTCCACACTTTTCATTCATGTAATGTACTATCTGTGTAGAGCTTAGTTACTTTCTCGTGTTATTCTTATTGCTATTTCTCGTGTGTTTTTGTTCTACTTGACTTTTTAGGTGATTTTTTATAGTACTACTGATATTGATTACTGCATTGTTGGGAAAGAGCAAGCAAGAAATCATTTCACTGTACTAGTGCACGTGACAATAACAACTTGAAACTATCTTACTCTCGACACCAATAGAATGAGAAGACTGTAATATCACGTTCTAAATAGTGAAATGATTGGACATTCTCCTCGCTGTTCCCCCGTTTCCTCTCTCATGCCCCATCTCTTTCTCTCTCAATCCCTCTCTCTACTTTTTCTCTCTCATCCTCAGTATGCCAGAGAGAGTGTGTGGCTTCCAGGGGCAGAGTTTCCACAAGCTGAAGAGAGTGTGTCTGCGGCGGGGCAAGCTCTTCCAGGACCCCCTCTTCCCCCCCTCTGCACTGTCACTCTTCTACAAACGAGATCCACCCCCTGGACTCACATGGAAGAGACCACGGGTGAGAGAATGGGGGATGGAGGGGAGAGAGAAGTGGAGAGAGTGGGTGGATGAGTGCTAAGGAGGTGCCAAGGAGGCGCAAGTGTCAAACGCATTTTCCAGCCCTAAAGCCAGGTTCTGCAATTTACCTGTCTAACATCAGCTGTTGTGAGGAGGTGGGAGGGTGGCAATATTTGAGGTGTGTCCCCAGATAGCACATAATGTTCTAAGAACCATATGTTTGTTAGAGCTTGGTGAGAGCGTGGCTGTCCTATGGTTATTTTGCATACAACCTTCCCACACTGTTCTGGGAATGGTGCATGATACCCAGCTAGCACATAACGTTCTGAGAACCAAGTTTCTTAGGTGGGAATTTCAGTACTTCAGCATAACGTATTCTATAGGTTTCCTCATGGTTCTATTTAAAGTAATGTTCTCAGAATGTTCAGAGAAAGTTACAATGTTCTTCTGTGGGAATTTCAGTACTTCAGCATAACGTTTTCTGCAGGTTTCCTCATGGATTGTGTAGGTGAGCCATTCAGAGGGTGAATGGGAAAGACAAAAGATTTAAGTGCCTTTGAATATGGTATGGTGGTAGGTGCCAGGCGCACCAGTTTGAGTGTGTTAAGAACTGCAACGTTGATGGGTTTTTCACAATCAACAGTTTCCCGTGTATCAAGAATGGTCCACCACCCAAAGGGACATCCAGCCAATTTGACATAACTGTGGGAAGCATTGAAGACAACATGGGCCAGCATCCCTGTGGAATGCTTTTGACACCTTGTAGAGTCCATGCCCTGACGAATTGAGGCTGTTCTGAGGGCAAAAGGAGGGGATGCAACTCAATATTAGGAAGGTGTCCCAAATTTTTTATATGGTCATTGTATATAAAACATAGGGAAATCGCAATTTTGACTGCTCTGGGCCTTTAAAAACAAGCGCAAAAGTGAAGAATTTTTAAGACCCACATAAAGCAGTTTTTAATAACGCAGGTGATAATGGATTTTGTGCGTCATGGCAGCCTATCCTGCCATGACGCACAATGCCCATGGAAGGAGAGATGTGCCTTTTGTGCTGGTGAATCTCGTATTTATAAACATAAAAAAATACAATTGGTTTCCCACCATTTTGTTTAATTTGATAAAAAATCAAGCATAGCCTACCCTCCGCTTAGTCAAGTCTGGTTTATCAGCATTGCATAGGTGCATCTTTTCATCCTGGCCATTAGCCAACTTTAGCCTATGAATAAAAGTTTTTTTTAATGGTCTACTGAGAGTGCTTTGAAATATTTGGGAGGTTTTTGCCCTCATTGCTTTTTCATTATTCACAATTCCCATACCTGCAGACTTAATTTAGCTTGTTCAAATAGGCTATCCATCCCCATTTACAAAGAGCACTCCTTTCCAAATTACCAAACACACGCACCTCCAAACTATTCAGTCCTCCTATAATGCCATATTAACTCTGGATTCTTTTGAGAATCTGCCTCGCACATAGGCAGCGATACAATAGCGTAGTAAATTTAATCTTGCTTATTGTCCATGTCCAGACTGCAATTTACAGTAGGCCTAGCCCCTATATCAGTAGGAATAGCCTATAGCCTATGTTTAACAATGTATTTCTATATTGAAGCAAAGCAATTAGAACAATGTGGACCGTAAACATGTTTTACGTATTTAGCAAATATGGGGCAGGCTATTTAACGACCTAGGCTATAACGGACAAACATTGGAATTGGAGTTGATGACAACGCAATACATAAAAGACCGTAAATCCTGATAACACATTATTCCATAAAAATCAATCCATCAATTTCTTTTTTCGTCTACAACCACACACTAATGCCCTTTCCCCATGGCAGGAGGCACCAGTCTAAGTCCCCAGTCTAATTCTAGTCATCCACTCAGCAGGTTTTATTCCAGATCTAGTTAATTAAAGCCAGCCTTTCTAATGGACCAGAGGCGTCAGTACAGAGTAACTCGACCTGGTCCAGAGTGTGTGTGGCGCGTGTTGAGGATATCAGTGTGTGTTTATAAAAGAAACACTTGATTTAAATAGCATGTGTTTGTGATGACGAGTGGGGAAGGGAAGTGTAGTGGTGTGTCTTCAAGGGTGGCAATTTCTTGGATATTAGGTTGTGGTTGTATGTAGTCTTAACAAGTAAGACATACAGTGCATTCAGAAAGTATTCAGACCCCTTGACTTTTTCCACATTTTGATACGTTACAGCCTTATTCTAAAATGAATTAAATAAGTTAAAATCCTCATCAATCTACACACAATACCCCATAATGACAAAGCGAAAACAGGTTTTTAGACATTTCTGCAAATGTATTAAAAATAAAAAACATAAATACCTTATTTACATAAGTATTCAGACCCTTTGCTATGAGACTCGAAATTGAGCTCAGGTGCATCCTGTTTCCATTGATCATCCTTGAGATGTTTCTACAACTTGATTGGAGTCCACCTGTGGTAAATTCAATTGATTGGACATGATTTGGAAAGGCACACACCTGTCTATATAAGGTCCCACAGTTGACAGTGCATGTCAGAGCAAAAACCAAGCCATGAGATCGAAGGAATTGTCCGTAGAGCTCCGAGACAGGATTGTGTCGAGGCACAGATCTGGGAAAGGGTACCAAAAAATGTCTGCACCATTGAAGGTCCCCAAGAACACAGTGGACTCCATCATTCTTAAATGGAAGAAATGTCCAACCACAAAGACTCTTCCTAGAGCTGGCTGCCCAGCCAAACTGAGCAATTGGGGGAGAAGGGCCTTGGCCAGGGAGGTGACCAAGAACCTGATGGTTACTCTGACAGAGCTCCAGAGTTCCTCAGTGGAGATGTGAGAACCTTCCAGAAGGACAACCATCTCTGCAGCACTCACAAATCAGGCCTTTATGGTAGAGTGGCCAGACGGAAGCTACTCTTCAGTAAAAGACACATGACAGCCCACTAACGGACTCTCAGACCATGAGAAACAAGATTCTCTGGTCTGATGAAACCAAGATTAAACTCTTTGGCCTGAATGCCAAGCGTCACGTCTGGAGGAAACCTGGCTCCATCCCTATGGTGAAGCATGGTGGTGGCAGCATCATGCTGTGGGGATGTTTTTCAACGGCAGGGACTGGATCGAGGAAAAGATGAACGGAGCAAAATATAGAGTGATCCTTGATGTAAAGCTGCTCCAGAGCACTCAGGACCTCCGACTGGGGCGAAGGTTCACCTTCCAACAGGACCCTAAGCACACAGCCAAGACAACGCAGGACTGGCTTCGGGACAAGTCTCTGAATGTCCTTGAGTGGCCCAGCCAGAGTCCGGAATCGAACATCTCTGGAGAGACCTGAAAATAGCTGTGCAGCAACATCCCATCCAACCTGACAGAGCTTGAGAGGATATGCAGAGAAGAATGGGAGAAACTCCCCAAATACAAGTATGCCAAGCTTGTAGCGTCATACCCAAGAAGATTCGAGGCGGTAATCACTGCCAAAGGTGCTTCAACAAAGTACTGAGTAAAGTTGTTTTTCAGTTTCTTGCTAACATTTCTAAAACCCTGTTTTTGCTTTGTCATTATGGGGTATTGTGTGTTGATTGATGAGGGGGCAAAAAAAAAAAAGAATAAGGTTGTAACTTAACAAATGTGTAAAAAGTCAAGGGGTCTAAATACTTTCCGAATGCACTGTACATGAAAGATACACAAAAATTATCCTAAAGAAACCTTTCTATAGGACGTCTGATGTTGGGCCTCCTCATTGACTGTATTGCCAAATATAATACTGTACTTACAGGTAGTGTCTTAACAACTGCCTCTGTAGCCAACATTTCAACATTTATATGCCTATTTATTTTCACACTGACTCATCATCACACATTGTAAGCCAGCTAGTGCCAGTGACTACTAGGCCTAGAGACGATGAGAGACTATTGACATCGGGAAAAGAATGGCAATCAGCTATCATTTTCTTACTAAATTTTGTGGCGTTTTGGTGTTCAGCACGTCGCCCCTTTGTCGGTGATTGGTCAACAGTACGGACAGGATGGACGGGATTCTTCAATTAAGTGTTTGTTGTGCCTTTTTTCACTTGAGAAATACTGCACCACAATTCTTAGTTAGATGTAAAATTGTGCATCTAATACTTCCTCAGCAAAAACGTCAAAATTAATTACAGATTTCTTGATTTATCTTCGATTACTTCGGACTATTTTGCTACAGCGCCTCAAGAGGGACAAACATTAATATTGCCACTTTTTCTAATGCGAGGGATTATGCGAGGCAGCCATCCACTTCGCCAAGCGAGTTCTGCTAGGAGCAAACCGAACCTAGTATGCATGCGCCTTAACAGTGAGAGACACACATGACACTTCCAACTCAAATGTAGCCTCCTACACTTAGGTAAAATTGCCACGGGGATGGGGGGACATGTTGTCGTCGTCCAACTCCTCCTCTTTCTCAATTTCAAACAGAAATGGGGTGTGCTTTGGTGGTTCTTCAATATGTCATTTTGGTAATGTGCGCTGCGACCGACGTAGCTAGTTCGTTAGCTAAGCTAGCCAATTGTAGTTAGCCAGTAACTCCTCCAGTATGTGTTGACGTCGTTTCACAGGATTTGTTTTTGGAAGGAAGCTGAAGAGATGTCACTTCAGTAGCCAAATATCTTATTCATCAATTTATTTGTTTTTAAGCATGGAATAAGTAATGTCAAACTGTGTAGAATTGCAGGAAATTGATTTTAAAATATCCAAAAAACATCTGTCTACTGTTCGTCCGTCATCCGTCTGTCCGTCCGAATATAAATCACAATTTCGCACTTGTCAGTGGCCACTGCATGCAAGTCAGATGAGTGTGCTCTTGGGGCACTCATCTGACTTGCATGCAGTGGCCACCGACTGCGGGCACCGGGCGGGGAGACTTTAATACTGATATTCAAGAGCTTATGAAATTAGCTAGTTTGATGTGCAAATCATTTTATTTAAAATTAAAACCAAAAATCAAAAGAGACTCAAAATAAAATTCAAAATAAAAACATTCCACCGAGCTGACAGGGCACTTTTCCGTAGAAGGGCAAAAGGGCAGGTGCTCGAGGACTGGTTGAGCCCGATCTGTGCACGTTCCTGGTACTATAGGTGGTAGCTAACAACAAAGGGTTAAAGGTAGTGTGTTCCTAATGCTCTGCTCAGGTATTTTAAGCATCCATCCACCGGGGGTCGAATGATAGGATGACATCTGTCACCTCACTCTGCAGTGAGACACACACACTCATATAATTACTCACACAGGCACGCACACACACACACACACACTCACAGACACACACAGATACAGGACACATGGACACTGTGAACTTCCCTTCCTCAGCTATCAGAACTGTTATAAAATCCAGACAGCTTCAAACTTCATACAGTAGTTTGAACATGATATCATATAAGGGAAAATTAAGTTCATAACTTTTCTAAAGTTACATTTGTACAGGTTATGTTCTGTGTGTGTGTGTGTGTGTGTGTGTGTGTGTGTGTGTGTGTGTAGCAGTGATTGTGTGTGTGTGTGTTAGTGTATGAGTGTGTGTATCCTCATAACTCTGCTGTGACCTGATACTGTCAAAACTAAGATCAACAGCTCCAAGTGGACAGGATCTCTCTCTTCTACACTGCTCTGACATCAAAGTCAAATAAGCATAAACTGGATCGACACACTAGTCCTGACAAATACAATGGCCCCATGTCAAGATAAACTAGATCGAATGGGCTGACTGTACTGCATGTTGCACCCAGTTTACTTTTGGGCCTATAATAAATTAGAATATAATCTCTCTCTCTCTCTCTCTCTCTCTGTCTCTCTCTCTCTCTCTCTCTCTCTCTCTCTCTCTCTCTCTCTCTCTCTCTCTCTCTCTCTCTCTCAGGAGCTGTGTAAGGACCCTCGTCTCTTTGTGGACGGCATCAGCACGCGGGACCTGCACCAAGGCAGTCTGGGTAACTGCTGGATGGTGGCGGCCACTTCCTGTCTGGCCTCAGAACCCTCGCTGTGGAAGAAGGTGAGGGGTCAAAGGGCAGAAGCCGAATTTCTGTAGGTCACCTCACTGGTTTACTTCCTGGTCACTGATTTCATTTTCATTTCACTGAGAGGTCTTGATGATAAGTAGCTTATAGCTGAATCCAACATGTTAGCGCTGGGCTGGACCAAAAGCCTACACACCCTGTGACCACTGTAATAACACATTCAATGACCACCACTGAAACCTTCAAAACTCAAATTTATTTTGATTGGTTTAAACCACCAGGTTATTCCTGACCACATGGAGCAGGAGTGGAACCCCAAGCGTCCCGACCTGTATGCCGGAATCTTCCACTTCCGCTTCTGGCGGCTGGGCCGCTGGACAGACGTGGTGGTGGACGACCGCCTGCCGGTCAACGAGGATGGAACGCTGCTCTTCTGCCGCTCAGCCACGCCACGGGAGTTCTGGAGCGCCCTGCTGGAGAAGGCCTACGCCAAGTGAGACTTTACACTATGCTAAAGCCAAGACACAGCTGAGAGATTAGATTTCAGGTTGGCTAAGAGAAAGGTTGTTAATCAGTCAATTAATATCTTATTGTCCCAGTTGCACCTAGTAAATAGTTATCTAATGAATACAGTATACACCACACCTTCAACGTCTCTCCTCATTCTCAACAATTCCGCTCTTTCCCTGTCTTCCAACCTTCTTATTATCCCCTCTCGTTCCCCACCCACTCTTCTCCCCCTCTCCTCTCTCACCCAGGTTGAATGGCTGCTATGAGGCGTTGGAAGGCGGTAACACGGCAGAGGCCCTGATCGACTTCACAGGGGGGTGTCGGAGCCCCTAAGCCTGGACAGGGAGGCTCTCACCCTGCACCTCGACCAGAGGAGGGCACTGTTCCAGACTCTGGCCAAGGCCCATGGACGCAGAGCCCTCATCACCTGCTCCATACGGGTCAGTGAACAATAGACGTTTCCCTGTTTAACCGCAGATCTAGGATCAGCTTACCCTCCCCAAAACGTAACAGTAACCATGTGTGGGGAATTTTTTTTATTGACCTTAGATCAGTGAATTAGTACTAAAAGATCAGCTTGACTGTGGAACTTTAATCCATCACAATACCAGAGACCATTACTGGAGGCCTCAAAATCTAAGCTTGTGCCCACCTGCCCTAGATATTACATGAACATGTGCATGCAGGGTGGTAATGAATGGTTTGGGATTGGGCCAGAGAGCTTCTATGAATGTCATTCTACCAGAGAGGTCACCTCTACATACTGTACCGTACTGGGTCATAGAGAGACAGTTGGCTATATAGTGGCTGTGTTGAGCAATATCCAGCATTAACAATGTTAACACCAACCTTTACTGTACTATGACAGGAATGACACTGCATGCTCTCTATCCTGGCACGTTCTCTTGTCTTTGACTTCCTTGCTCTCTGCCCTTCCTCTTTCCTGTCCTCACAAACACTCCAGATACATGCCTTTATTGATTTAATGACCTGTATAGTTTATTGTGTAGTTATAGTATTGTGCATGATTCTTATTCTACAAATCAGGGCACCTTCATAGAGTGCCTGTATTGTGTATTGATATTAGTGTATTTCTATTGTGTATTGTTTTGCATATCTGTATTGAGTCTCTCTCTCTCTCTCTCTCTCTCTCTCTCTCTCTCTCTCTCTCTCTCTCCCCATCTGTCTGTCTGTCTCTCTCCCTGTCTGTCTGTCTGTTTCTCTCCCCGTCTGTCTGTCTCTCTCCCCATCTGTCTGTCTGTCTCTCTCCCCGTCTGTCTGTCTGTCTGTCTCTCTCCCCGTCTGTCTGTCTCTCTCCCCGTCTGTCTGTCTGTCTCTCTCCCCGTCTGTCTGTCTCTCTGTCTCTCTCTCTGTCTCTCTCTCTCTGTCTCTCTCTCTCTGTCTCTCTCTCTCTCTCTCTCGCTCTCTCTCTCTCGCTCTCTCTCTCTCTCTCTCTCTCTCTGTCTCTCTCTCTCTGTCTCTCTCTCTCTCTCTCTCTCTCTCTCTCTCTCTCTCTCTCTCTCTCTCTCTCCCCGTCTGTCTGTCTGTCTCTCTCCCCGTCTGTCTGTCTGTCTCCCCGTCTGTCTGTCTGTCTCTCTCCCTGTCTGTCTGTCTGTCTGTCTGTCTGTCTGTCTGTCTGTCTGTCTGTCTGTCTGTCTGTCTGTCTGTCTGTCTGTCTGTCTGTCTGTCTGTCTGTCTGTCTGTCTGTCTGTCTGTCTGTCTGTCTGTCTCTCTCTCTCTCTCTCTCTGTCTCTCTCTGTCTCTCTCTGTCTCTCGCTCTCTGTCTCTCTCTCTCTGTTTCTCTCTCTGGGTCTCTCTCTCTCTATTTGTCTGTCTCACTTTCTCTGTCTGTCCCAGCCAGCGGACGGGGAGACAGTAGAGTCAGTACTAGACTGTGGTCTGGTGCGGGGCCATGCCTACGGTATCACCGCGGTGAGGAAGGTGCGTCTGGGGGAGTGTTCGCTTCTGGGTGGCTGTGGTGGTCGTCTCTGCATGGTGCGCATGAGGAACCCATGGGGTACAGCCGACTGGACCGGGCCCTGGAGTCAGGGGTGAGGGGGCTACTACTGTACTGTTCATAGGTATAGGTCAAGGTAGCCCCACTTGGGTCATAACAAATGTCAGGATCTGGCTAGAAACATGTTTTTGTCTATTTTGGTTGGCCACAAAATTGGAGGGTCTCATAGCAAACGACACATGAAGGGAACCACTGACACAGAGCTTATTTGCGCCCCCTTCAGGTCTCAACATTGGCAGCAGGTTGGTCGTGGTGAAAGAGAGAAGATGGGCCTCATAGTCAGAGATGTGGGAGAGTTCTGGTAAAGACAAATAGTCAAATAAATGTTACTCTTTTAACAGATAACAACGTAAATGCTCCATGCTTAGCATACGTTACAAATACACTTCAATTCATGCTGAAAAGCTCAATAAATAGTGTTTTTCACCTCTCCTTCTCGCAGGATGGAGTTTGAGGACTTCTGCCGCTACTTCACAGACGTGGTGGTGTGTCGTCTGGTGGAACGAGCCCTGCTGTGGCCCAGAACTCACTGGAGAGAAGTACGCTGCCCTGGGGAGTGGGCTCCAGCCCCTAACACCCCCGGCACCCTCCTCTCTAGCCGCCATGCACCCAACCTGGGGAAGAACACTGCCAAGCCTGGGGGGTTGAACCAGACTCAGAGAGGGGACCGGAAAGAGGCAAGACTGGGGGAGAGACAGAGGGGTGGAGGGGGAGGAGGTAGAGGTGTTCGTGATGGAGGGAAGGAGAAAATGGTTGTTGCGAAAGAGAGGGAGAAGAAGATGAAGAGGAAGGAGGAGGGGGTGAAGAAGGAGGGAGAGGTGGATGGAGGATGGGATGAACAGACTGATAAGAACAGTAGGTGTGGAGGATGCATCAACCACAAAGACACTTTTCTACACAACCCCCAGGTGAGCCTACACTTCAGCTAGGTTTATGCTCATAACAACTGGTTAAATGGTTCCAGGTCGATGTCCCGTTTATCCTATACTCAGAGTATGTTTGGTTATGACTGGGTGGGGGAGAACTGTCTGGTGACTGGGTGGGGGAGAACTGTCTGGTCCTAATTTAGTTGTTACATTCTGACTGTAATGATAAACACATTCTTGATATTCTGAGAAGGACACTCAATATGCTAGTATAGTATCTAAAATCGAATATGCATATATACGACAAGCATGCAAATAGTTTGTGTTGCTGAAATTGTAAGGACTTAATGTGAACTATTTTGGCAACTGCTACAATCGTAATGGCGTGGAAATAGACCTGTGAAAGCCTATTCAGAGTGGTGCATTTGGAAAACAACATGGCTGATACTAAGCTATATTAGTGTTAGTGATTTTTATAACTAAACCAAGATAGGCCACAGCTTGTTGTTTCCAATGGGAACAAATGAGTCATAGTGGGCAGAACAAGCAAGGAGGTGGGCAGAGCCAAGCACACGCTAGCAATATCCTATTGGCACGTTCTAGTATACATCTGCAAATTTCATTGCGCGTGTGCAATAACTCAATTCGCCTTTGCACTCCTTCTAAACAGTGCGATTTTAAAAACGTATGAAAAGAGTAAAGTCTACAAAACCTAGTCCACTCTGTTCATGAAAATCAGAAAGGAAAACGCCGCACACTGCTGCTCATGCTCCCAGGTGATATTTATTTATAACAACGTTTCGACCCTTAGGTTTTCATCAGGCATCCATTTTTTTTCACTTTGTTCATAACAGATTCTAGTTTTGGGAACAGAAAACTGTATTGAGATCAAATGTTTAATCGATGAGAAAATCTGCAGAATGTCGGCCAAAATCCATCTTGTTCCATTGCCTGCCAGTGGGCTTCGTCTCACTACCATATTTGGTAGTGAGTGGAAACGCCAACCAGTTGCTTCACATTTATACATCCAGTGAAATATCTGTCTCATTGTTCTATCTGTGGTGTTACTCTAAAACTGCTATCATAGGACTCTCTTTCTCTCTCTCTCTCTCTTTCTCCCCTTCTCTCTCTACCTCTCTCAGTTCATGTTTGAGGTGCAGGGAAAGGAGGATGAGGTGTTGATCTGTCTGCAGCAGGAGGACAGGAGGATAAAGAGGAAGGATGGAGGAGGAGAGAATCTGCCCATCGGCTTCGAGGTGCTGAGGGTGAGTCACAGGGCTTTAAAAGGGCCATTGTAGAATGTTATAGTACACCCAAGGGGTGTGTGTGTGTATGTGTGTGTGTGCAAATGACCGTGAGTGTGTGTATACTCAATATTTCCTGTGTGTGTTTACCCCGCTATTCATTCACCCTCCACCCTCCACCCCTGAGGGCACACACTTAGTGTGTTGTGAAATCTGCTGTGAATGTATTGTAATGTTTTTAAAATTGTATAACTGCCTTAATTTTGCCGGACCCCAGGAAGAGTAGCTGATGCCTTGGCAGCAGCTAATGGGGATCCATAATGAATACAAATACAAATACAAATCAGGTGGAGGTGAACCGGCTAAGCCGTGTGCAGTGTGTGGTGGAGCAGGCAGCGAGCTCTGTGTACATGGACTCCCGTAGTGTGGCCCTGCGAGTGACCCTGGGCCCCGGCCGCTACGCCCTCCTCCCCACCACCTTCCAGCCTGGGGCCACCGGACGCTTCCTGATACGCCTCTTCTCACATTCCCACCTCAGACTCAGGTTAGGGGCAGGAAGGGGGAATGGTGTGAATGTTAGAAATGAAGGAATGGTGTGAATGTTAGGAATTAAGGAATGGTGTGAATGTTAGGAATTAAGGAATGGTGTGAATGTTAGGAATTAAGGAATGGTCTGAATGTTAGGAATGAAGGAATGGAATGTATCTTATGAATGAAGGAATGGTGTGAATGTTAGAAATGAAGGAATGGTGTGAATGTTAAGAATGAAGGAATAGTGTGAATGTTAGGAATGAAGGAATGGCGTGTATCTTAGGAATGAAGGAATGGAATGTATCTTAGGAATGAAGTAATGGAATGTATCTTAGGAATGAAGGAATGGAATGTATCTTAGGAATGAAGGAATGGAATGTATCTTAGGAATGAAGGAATGGAATGTATCTTAGGAATGAAGTAATGGAATGTATCTTAGGAATGAAGGAATGGAATGTATCTTAGGAATGAAGGAATGGAATGTATCTTAGGAATGAAGGAATGGAATGTATCTTAGGAATGAAGGAATGGAATGTTTCTTAGGAATGAAGGAATGGCATGTATCTTAGGAATGAAGGAATGGAATGTATCTTAGGAATGAAGGAATGGAATGTATATTAGGAATGAAGGAATGGAATGTATCTTAGAAATGAAGGAATGGAATGTATCTTAGGAATGAAGGAATGGAATGTATCTTAGGAATGAAGGAATGGAATGTTTCTTAGGAATGAAGGAATGGCATATATCTTAGGAATGAAGGAATGGAATGTATCTTAGGAATGAAGGAATGGAATGTATCTTAGGAATGAAGGAATGGAATGTATCTTAGGAATGAAGGAATGGAATGTATCTTAGGAATGAAGGAATGGAATGTATCTGAATGGAATGTATCTTAGGAATGAAGGAATGGAATGTATCTTAGGAATGAAGGAATGGAATGTATCTTAGGAATGAAGGAATGGAATGTATCTTAGGAATGAAGGAATGGAATGTATCTTAGGAATGAAGGAATGGAATGTATCTGAATGGAATGTATCTTAGGAATGAAGGAATGGAATGTATCTTAGGAATGAAGGAATGGAATGTATCTTAGGAATGAAGGAATGGAATGTATCTTAGGAATGAAGGAATGGAATGTATCTTAGGAATGAAGGAATGGAATGTATCTTAGGAATGAAGGAATGGAATGTATCTGAATGGAATGTATCTTAGGAATGAAGGAATGGAATGTATCTTAGGAATGAAGGAATGGAATGTATTTTAGGAATGAAGGAATGGAATGTATCTTAGGAATGAAGGAACATAATGTATCTTAGGAATGAAGGCATTAAGAATGTCAAGTGTTTGTCTGAGTTTCCTTTGCATTTAGCATGTCAGCACCGGATAATGATTGATTGTATCGATTCTCCCTCTTTTCCACTTTACTACAATTATTTAACTATTTTATTTAATCACTTTTTATTCTGTCTTCCTGCCCGTCTCTCTCTCTCTCTCCATCCCTGTCTCTCTCTCTCTCCCCATCCCTGTCTCTCTCTCTCTCCATCCCTGTCTCTCTCTCTCTCCCCATCCCTGTCTCTCTCTCTCCCCATCCCTGTCTCTCTCTCTCTCCCCATCCCTGTCTCTCTCTCTCTCCCCATCCCTGTCTCTCTCTCTCTCCCCATCCCTGTCTCTCTCTCTCTCTGCCTTCTCTTAGTGAGTTGAGAGAGGAGTTGCCTGCTCCCTCACTGTGGCAGTGTTGTCTTCCCCAGCCCATTATAGTGACCACCGTCCACCTACGTCGAGCATCTGGACTCAGCCAGCCTAAACAGACCGGTATATACTGTATGACATCACTGTGGCATTACGAAATAACATTATCATAACATACAGTGGGGAAAAAAGTATTTAGTCAGCCACCAATTGTGCAAGTTCTCCCACTTAAAAAGATGAGAGAGGCCTGTAATTTTCATCATAGGTACACGTCAACTATGACAGACAAATTGAGGAAAAAAAATCCAGAAAATCACATTGTAGGATTTTTAATGAATTTATTTGCTAATTATGGTGGAAAATAAGTATTTGGTCACCTACAAACAAGCAAGATTTCTGGCTCTCACAGACCTGTAACAACTTATTTAAGAGGCTCCTCTGTCCTCCACTCGTTACCTGTATTAATGGCACCTGTTTGAACTTGTTATCAGTATAAAAGACACCTGTCCACAACCTCAAACAGTCACACTCCAAACTCCACTATGGCCAAGACCAAAGAGCTGTCAAAGGACACCAGAAACAAAATTGTAGACCTGCACCAGGCTGGGAAGACTGAATCTGCAATAGGTAAGCAGCTTGGTTTGAAGAAATCAACTGTGGGAGCAATTATTAGGAAATGGAAGACATACAAGACCACTGATAATCTCCCTCGATCTGGGGCTCCACACAAGATCTCACCCCGTGGGGTCAAAATGATCACAAGAACGGTGAGCAAAAATCCCAGAACCACACGGGGGGACCTAGTGGATGACCTGCAGAGAGCTGGGACCAAAGTAACAAAGCCTACCATCAGTAACACACTACGCCGCCAGGGACTCAAATCCTGCAGTGCAAGACGTGTCCCCCTGCTTAAGCCAGTACATGTCCAGGCCCGTCTGAAGTTTATTAGAGTGCATTTGGATGATCCAGAAGAGGATTGGGAGAATATCATATGGTCAGATGAAACCAAAATATAACTTTTTGGTAAAAACTCAACTCGTCGTGTTTGGAGGACAAAGAATGCTGAGTTGCATCCAAAGAACACCATACCTACTGTGAAGCATGGGGGTGGAAACATCATGGTTTGGGGCTGTTTTTCTGCAAAGAGACCAGGACGACTGATCCGTGTAAAGGAACGAATGAATGGGGCCATGTATCATGAGATTTTGAGTGAAAACCTCCTTCCATCAGCAAGGGCATTGAAGATGAAACGTGGCTGGGTTTTTCAGCATGACAATGATCCCAAACACACCGCCCGGGCAACGAAGGAGTGGCTTCGTAAGAAGCATTTCAAGGTCCTGGAGTGGCCTAGCCAGTCTCCAGATCTCAACCCCATAGAAAATCTTTGGAGGGAGTTGAAAGTCTGTGTTGCCCAGCGACAGCCCCAAAACATCACTGTTTTAGAGGAGATCTGCATGGAGGAATGGGCCAAAATACCAGCAACAGTGTGTGAAAACCTTGTGAAGACTTACAGAAAACGTTTGACCTGTGTCATTGCCACAAAGGGTATATAACAAAGTATTGAGAAACTTTTGTTATTGACCAAATACTTATTTTCCACCATAATTTGCAAATAAATTCATTAAAAATCCTACAATGTGATTTTCTGGATTATTTTTTCTCATTTTGTCTGTCATAGTTGACGTGTACCTATGATGATAATTACAGGCCTCTCTCATCTTTTTAAGTGGGAGAACATGCACAATTGGTGGCTGACTAAATACTTTTTTTCCCCACTGTACATGATCAATATCATAACATACATTATAAACATACATTATCAATATCATAACATACATTATAAACATACATGATCAATATCATAACATACATTAAAAACATACATTATCAGAAAATACATTACCATCATACGGAATGGTGGCTTTTACCAACAACTGACCACATCTAGTCTCATTGTATACAAACCTCGATATCTATCTTTTACAAGACTACCTAGACCACAAAGTGAGACTAATTGTATATGTATTGTGTTTGTCTTTGTGTTGTGTAGCACCAGATGTGTATGCTGTGATCTGGTGTGAGGATGACACCATAAGAACACATGTGTTCAAGGAGGATGGAAACCCAGAGTTCAATATGAGGGCCATTTTCTACAGGAGATACCCAGACGCACATATTAGCATTGAGGTTAGAAATATACACATCTCTGTGACACAAACACAGACACATCAGTTAGATACACACACACACACAGCACACTGTGGTTGATACAGTAATTGAAGTATTATGATTCAAGTTATATTCAGGGGCGTAATATTTGCTTTTCTTTGGGTGTGTGTACGTGTGTGTATGCTTGCATGTGTGTGTGTGTGTGTGTGTTTAGTTGTGGAGCCGTGGTCTACTGTGGGACACACTACTGGGCAGGGCTCGCCTCCAGACTAGCGACAGCGAGAAGGGGAGGAGCCGAGTGATTGATCTGCAGGGTGGCCAATCACGGTCAGGATCCAGGGGCTGTATCTATGTGGAGACCTCATCCAGCAAATGCCTAACAGACTTATAACTGACAGCTGTGGCTTGTTCCACCCACGATACAACCATGCAATCAATGTTTTTTTGGAAGAGGCCGCAGATTTGGACGAAGATGGTACCGGTTCAATAGCTTTATCCATTTGGGGTAAAAAAATTAATAAATTGGGACTCCCATAAATAACAATGACAAATACCTCTTTGATTTAACTTAATGCATATACACTGAACAAAAATATAAAAGCAACATGCAAAGTGTTGATTCCATGTTTCATGAGCTGAAATAAAATATCCCAGAAATTTTCCATACGCACAAAAAGCGTATTTCTCTCAAATTATGTGCACAAAATTGTTTACACGATGTTAGTGAGCATTTCTTCTTTGCCAAGATAATCCATCCACATGACAGGTGTGGCATGATCATTACACAGGTGCACCTTGTGCTGGGGACAATAAAAGGCCACTCTAAAATGTGCAATTTTGTCACACAACACAATGCCACATATGTCTCAAGTTGAGGGAGCCTGCCATTGGCATGCTGACTGCAGGAATGTCCACCAGAGCTGTTGCCAGAGAATTGAATGTTAATTTCTCTACCACAAGTCGCCTCCAACGTCATTTTAGAGAATTTGGCAGTGCGTCCAACCGGTCTCACAACTTGTGTGGGCAAGTGGTTTGCTGATGTCAACGTTGTGAACAGAGTGCCTCATGGTGGCAGTGGGGTTATGGTATGGGCAGGTATAAGCTACGGACAAAAAAACACAATTGCTTTTTATCTATGGCAATTTTAATGCACGGAGATACCATGACGAGATCCTGAGGCCCATTGTCGTGCCATTCATCCGCTGCCATTTCTCATGTGATCTGTACACAATTCCTGGAAGCTGAAAATGTCCCAGTTCTTCCATGGCCTGCATACTCACCAGACATGTCATCCATTGAGCATATTTGGGATGCTCTGGATCTAAGTGTACGACAGTGTGTTCCTGTTCCCGCCAATATCCAGCAACTTCGCACAGCCATTGAAGAGGAGTGGGTCAACATTCCACAGGTCACAATCCACAGCCTGATCAACTCTATGCAAAGAAGATGTGTCGCGCTTTATGAGGCAAATGGTGGTCACACCAGATACTGATTGGTTTTCTGATCCACGCCCATACCTTTTTTTAAAGGTATCTGTGACCAACAGATGCATAGCTGTATTCCCAGTCATGTGAAATCCATAGATTCGGGCCTAATGAATTGATTTCAATTGACTGATTTCCTTATATGAACTGTAACTCAGTAAAATATTTTAAATCGTTGCATGTTGCATTCATATTTTGTTCAGTATAGTTATGAGACCTCTGAGCACTACTGAGTAAAGGGGAATAATTTGGAACACAAAAGCACAGTGATCAGTTTGTTGTTCACCACTAGTGCAGTGGTTAATGTGTAAAATACATGCCCTGGTTTTACATCTCTGCTGGTCAGACCATGTAGGGCACAGCATTATCCTAAACAAAATAATCAAATTGTGACACATTATTGGTTCTGGACACTTACCAGCTGCCAAGGTTATCTGAAGTTGTGTACATAATAAGTAGGCTGAATCCCTTTTAATGACTTTAGGGGAAAAAATGTGTGCTATCGTTAAAATGTTATCTTCTTTCTTTTTTCTCATGCAGGTAAGCACGATAGGTATTCTCAAAATATGTAAATATATTATTTTGGCTTTGGCACTGGCTCTTCTTACTGGCAGATGTATCAGCACATACTTTAATAACCAACAGGAAACAGTTTGTCACAAGACGAAGCACGAAAGTAAGTCGCACAAAATCAAATGACAGTGGATTTATGTTTTTGTTAATGAATCTGCTTGTGAAATATGGACTGTTTTGTGTGTATTATTGTAATGGATTCTCCCCAATTTCGTGATATCCAATTGCGATCCAATCACGATTTTGTCTCATCGCTGCAACTCCCCAACGGGAGAGGCGAAGGTCGAGTCATGCGTCCTCCGAAACATGACCCCCCCAAACCACGGTCCTTAACACCTGCCCGCTTAACCCGGAAGCCAGCTGCACCACTGTTCAACTGACGACCAAAGTCAGCCTGCAGGCGCCCGGCCCGCCACAAGGAGTCGCTAGCGCGCGATGAGCCAAGTAAAGCCCCCCCGGCCAAACCCTCCCCTAACCCGGGCGACGCTAGGCCAATTGTGCGCCGCCCTATAGGCCCTGTTATAGTGTTCTTAACTATGTAGTAATTCATGTTCTTAACTTTATCTTTTGAAAATAAACACATAAAAATATTCTGGGGATGAGCATGCGCATCTTCAATTCAATATGTACTCATTGTTCCTCTTTAATGTATTTTAACTATATTGCAAGTAAAAGCCTTGGGCAGCAAGTTGATACAATTCCAAGTCTGGACGGTTAAAACCGCCATCAGACTTAGGAAGATGTAAAATGTTCCTTTTTATTCTATGATTTTTATTTGGCCATATAAAGTCTGTTATGACCGAGTATACTTTTTTAAAGAAAGTCTTCGGTGGGGTAATTGGTATTACCGAAAATAGAAAGCCTTTGGGAGCCATGCCATTCTGAAGAGGTTTATTCTACCTGTAAGATTTATGGGAAGATTATTCCATTTAATTAAATCTGCTTTCATGTTTGTTGTCACAATTTTTGTAGTCCAATTAAAGGATTATGATGACATCATTTTGTGACGTTTTGGTTTGTTTTGGTCTTCAGCAAGAGTTTTGTTGGCTATTCATGCACACAATTCTTTGTTGTTGAGGCAAGCCGAAGTTCAGGAGCCAAAGTCTACGCCCCTTCGTCAGTCATTGGCCAACAGTAGGGATTTTTTAATAAAGTGTTTGTTGACATTCAACAATAAACAGTTTTTCATGCACATTTTTCACTAGAGAAATACTGCACTAAACATCGTATTTACAGTGGCTTGTGAAAGTATTCACCCCCCTTGGCATTTTTCCTATTTTGTTGCCTTACAACCTGGAATTAAAATTGATTTATGGGGGGGGTTGTATCGTTTTATTTACACAACATGCCTACCACTTTTTTAAACAAACAAAAAATCTGACAAAAAAACAGAAAACTTGAGCGTGCATAACTATTCACCTATTTCCCTGTATTTAGCGCCATCCATCATTCCTTCAATTCTGATCAGTTTCCCACTATGAAACATCAGCATCATACTGTGGGGATGTTTTTCATGGATGGTGTTCTCGGGCCAATGAGAGGTGTTGGGTTTGCGCCAGACATAGCGTTTTCCTTGATGGCCAAAAAGCTACATTTTTGTCTCATCTGACCAGAGTACCTTCTTCCATATGTTTGGGGAGTCTCCCACATGGCTTCTGGTGAACACAGGTGCCTCACAGGTCCTCAACTGGCAGCTTAATTAAATAGTACCCGCAAAACACCAGTCTCAACGTCAACAGTGAAGAGGCGACTCCGGGATGCTGACCTTCTAGGTAGAGTTGCAAAGAAAAAGCCATATCTCAGACTGCCATCTTAATCTTTTCTTTTTATTAGCCAGTCTGAGATATGGCTTTTTCTTTGCAACTCTGCCTAGAAGGTCAGCATCCCGGAGTCGCCTCTTCACTGTTGACGTTGAGACTGGTGTTTTGCAGGTACTATTTAATAAAGCTGCCAGTTGAGGACCTGTGAGGTGTCTGTTTTTCAAACTAGACACTCTAATGTATTTGTGCTCTTGATCATTTGTACACTGGGGCCTCCTACTCCTCTTTCTATTCTGTTTAGAGCCAGTTTGTGCTGTTCTGTGAAGGGAGTAGTACACAGCGTAGTACGAGATTTTCAGTTTCTTGGCAATTTCTCGCATGGAATAGCCTTCATTTCTCAATAGTTTCAGAAGAAAGTTATTTGTTTCTGGCCATTTTTTGCCTGTAATCAAACCCACAATTGCTGATGCTCCAGATACTCAACTAGTCTCAAGAAGGCCAGTTTTCATCTGTGCTAACATAATTGCAAAAGGGTTTGCTAATGATCAATTAGCCTTTTAAAATTATAAATTTGGATTAGCAAACACAGGACTGATGGTTGCTGATAATGGGCCTCTGTACGCATGATATGATGTTTTTATGGTGTAATGATGTCATGTCAAAGTATCGTGGGGAACAGGATAGAGTTACTAGATAAGTGGTTAGGAGACAGAAAGTCTACATTCCATTATGTCAAAGGAGATTACTGATGTTTAGGGTAGTATGAGTGATGTACAGGATATAATGACCTGGGGCAAAAGGTAATAACAACAGAGAAAGGGAGTGCTATGATGGTTGCCAGATGTATGTGAAAGGGAGTATAACCAAGAGTATAAAGGAGGTTAGATTTGTATGTGTGGGCAGTTCAACTGACGAAGGGCAAATCCATGTCCGTTTGTTAAATGAACCCACGAGCTCGTGATCCAATAAATACTTGGTATAAAATCTCCACAGAATGTCTAAGTAAATTCTTGCATCTTGAACTTCTCAATACCAGAAACTCATCATAACAACACCTATGTAGATATTCCATAAAAAATCTGCAATTTCCAGCTACAATAGCCATTTACAACATTAACAATGTCAACAGTATATGTCTGATGAATTTGATGTTATTTTAATGGACAAAAAAATTGCTTTTCTTTTGAAAATAAGGACATTTCTAAGTGTCCCCAAACTTTTGAAAGGTAGTGTATGTGAAAATGTTGTCTATCGTTAGTAGTAGTGTCGTATCGGATGAATGGTGGCAATTATTGCTGATAAACAAAGGAGTCCGCTCATACTGAATCCTCGATCATAAGTTTATTCAGATCACAAGCTTTCAGCATGAGTGACAGATGTCATGACATCCGGAGAACGGCGCCTCAGATTGGAATGGCCGTTCTGCCCTTTCATCGTTTAACCCCTACTTATAAACAATGCAAAAAGATGGGCTCCCTCTTCTGGCCAATCACCAGTCTCCCCTGTCTACATCACACTTCCTGTCTGTTGTATGTGACGTTACACTAAAACGTTCCCTCTTGATACTAAAATCAACATTCTTTCAGTTCCACTTAAAAACATTTAACAACGTCATAATCTCAATACACGACATATCCCCCCTTCGAGACGAACAGTCTCGAAAACAAACAGAATAGGATTATGACAAGTAACAATTTATCTTATTGAGTATCTTTAACATTAAACCAAAAACATTCTTCTCTAGAGTGTAAATACCTTTCTATGAAATAACTGTTTATGAAGTGTGAATACATTACTATGAAATATGAACAAATCTCTATGGAGTGTAAGAGCGAAAAACTGTCCGGCAACCTTCGTTCCAAATCCATCCATCAATCAAGACAGTAAAATTCTCTCACGGTCCCTCTGCCCCAGGCAACCACCTCGGTACTCCCGATAAACTCATAAACAATGTAAATGCATTTGAAACTATGATGCAATTAAATACACATGTAAGCCCCTGCAAACAAAATCCTATCCAAAAAATATCCACTCTAAGGCTGGTCAACCCATTGGACCCTAAAGTGGACCTCTCCCTGCCTAAACTCCCTGTCCCTAAGCATTCACGAAATAAACAAAAACATCTAAGATCCTCACATGTATTCAATAACATCAAACATCATTCTACAAAAATTAATACCTAAGAATATGACACAATTATGTATTACACATGCAAATATGTCTATATTTCATTGCAGACACTGGAATGTAGTCCACTACACTTCATCTCCCCGTAGTCTCCTCTTCCAATGGACTGTTGATGATGGAATCGGCCACACCCTCCTTGTTTCATCTCCTCCAGTCATATTGTCCCTTCATATTGTCCTTGTTTGAGTATTTCAATCTCCATATGTTCCCCAAATGCTTCTGGAAGAAAAGAAAATACCAAACAGTATCTTTTGCAAAACAAACACTTTCAAATTAAACATCAATATCAACTAAGAATATAAAAATGATATATAAATGATGTATGAATCACATTAACCCTTTCCCCCCTTTGATTCATAAAATCATACCAAAATCACCCTAATATTGAAATTTTTTTTGGGAAAAATGATCAAATCATAAAAAATGATATTTATCCATTCAGTTCCACTTGTCCATCTTCATCCAGATCAGGAACAGTCAACACCGGCATCTGAGTGTTGTCTCCAGGCATCACTCTCCAACCTATCTCAATATCATAGCTTTCTCAAAGGTCAGTAACAAATTACAAACATCACACAGTGTTATCAAAGCTGCCATTAAATGTAACCCATCACTGCCCCTACTGGCCTACCTGATCTTGCAACCAAATCTTCTCAGATCTCCCAAACGCATCCCTTATATTCTTCAATGCATATATAACCCTAGTGATATTATCGGAACTATCTGGACTCAAAGTATACCTAATATTATCAATATGATCTTCCCAAATATTACACCATACCATGGAAAAAGTCCCCCCTTCTCCCTTAGATTTATCCTTCAATGATAGGCTTGAAGACTATGACATGTAGCCATGTCTCTTTTCATCCAATTTCAAACCTAGCTTCAGATTTCTGTGTCCGGTGCTACCCCTCTTTTAATGGTAAAACTTCATATGGAAGCTTCAACGTTGACATGTAACAACATCCTGTCCATCCATAATGTAAGAATATATATGCTTTATCACCACAAACCCTCAAAATATCTCTAAAATTTCCCATAGTCACATTGTCAGGCAAAAGCTGATCTTTCACCATCAAAGTCCTGCTCTTCTTATTACCTGGTACATAAAAAGTTACATTATATTTGTCCTCTCTAACCTTTTGTTCGTGCTTATCCAAAGTCATCATATAATCATCACAATCTGATATTCCCATAAACATACCATTTACATCATCTGTTTTATTAGAACAAAAACAACTTTTAGCCCTCACTGGTTTCACCTCAAATGCTTCAGTTACGCTGTTACCTGATTTTACTTCCCATCTAACAAATGCACCCAAGTTAATTCACTTAACCCAATACCACCTAACCCTAGGCTTAAACAAATGTTTTGACAACGACATTATTTTATCGGTTACTGATTGTTGTTGATACCACAGTCATGACAAAGCATAAGACTGACACACACTTGATAGAGGTCGAACCCCACGTGTCTGGTGCTGGAATTCTCAACAGACATGGACCCTCAAGATTCCTCACTGATCTTACAGAATGAGTTAACCGCTGGAACCAAAGATTCCTACCTGCCATCTATCTCTAACTTTCACAACAGAAGAATCAAACCACTCCCTTTAGTTTCTCTCTCCCCTAACGAGCGGTACTGATCAGATACCTCTCCTTGTCTGTCATTAAAATCAAAGACCTCATCCTGTACTTCCATGATAGTTTCCTTCACTATTTCAGATGAATCTATATTGTCTCTACCACTATCTGCTCTCCTATTTTAAGTCCTTCTTGCTACCCCTTTAATTTCAGAAAAGTTGTTGTCGGTGTCATACTTCCTACATTTGCTATTGCCATCGTATCATTAATCCCTTCCAAAGTTACCATTAAAGTAGTTGATTTAGCTGATGTATTAACCTTAATTATTTCTAGTGGCAAAGTTACCAATATCCTATGTGTATTATTTACTGTTGGAGTGACTACTGTAACATATTCTTCCTGACCTCCTTTGATTAGGTGCAACAGCTTCTACTCCTGGTCCTGATAACAATACTTATTCTCCATAATTATATCTCCATGTGGGAGGAACGTCCCCATCCTAACCCTAAAAAGTATTTTCGTCTAAAATTGGTGCTGGAGCTATTGCTTCCCTTATAATCAAATGCGATATATTTATGGCTTTAATAACTATCAATGTTGAAAGAGTTAAATTGCTTCCCACTGTTGTTATAACAGACTGAAGTGTTGGTGTTATTGTTGTTACTTCATCCCTAGTTTTCGTAACGTTTTGGTCTGACTTTTCTCCTAACTGGTCTAGGCCTACTTTGTCTAACTGAATCACTAGCTTCTCCTGTAACAGAGTTGCCCTTGGTGGTCTTTGCTGCTTCACATCCCACTGAAATATTCCCTGTTGCTTCTGGGACATATTGAAAATCAATTTCCCCAAATCTTTGAACTCTTTGCTTGTACTTCCATCTATCACCACTAGTGTCACTTTTTCCCAACTCTCAGTCCTATCTCTAATCCCTGACTTTCAAACTTTTGATTATAAAATATACACCTACAATTACCTTGATCTCCCTGCTGTAAAGTGTCCTTCACCACTGTTCTCTCTCTCTTACTACTAACTTTGAAACTTAGCTTACTGTCTTAGAGTTCCTTCAACCTAGTTCTCCTAACTTATTTTAATCTAATCTTTTCTCCTAACCTTTAAAAACCTTTTCCACTGATTTATTCACAAAATCCCTTTACCACCAATTTAGAATATGTGATTGGGAAAGTCCCCACCTGCTTCTGACTTCTTTACACACAGACTTGGCAAACGACTAAACACCTTTTAGCCTAGCCTGAAATCCCTTGGTGTAAGAATGTAACCCAGAATAACAGTCACCCCTTTTAACTTTATTTTTCAGACCGATTGTCTAATAGGCAGTCTAATAGATTATCATCCTTCCTATGATATTATCTTTTTAAGCAAATATGATTCCCAAAAACCTACTTTTTAAAATCTTCTACCAGACAGCCGTTTAGTGTACATCCTACCCAGTTCAATTTAAACAATGCATATCTTCCCAACACTGCAATAACAGTATCTTCTAATATTAGTATGTCTATTTTAATTTCTCCTTGATTTTTTATAGCAGCTGGAAGTGTAGCTGAAATCTTCCTCCTCCTTCTAAGCCTTCTCGTCCTCTTCCTCTCCAATTCTGTGTCTGTCCAGAAACTGTCTGTGGATATGGAACACCTGGTACCCCCCTTGGCTGGTACAATTGCATTTGATATTGTTCAGTTGAAGCTGTAACAGTGATTGTTGCTTTGGTTCACTCTGATTCTTCATAACCAAAGCTTCTCTTCTCCACCAGTTGTATGATTGAGTTTTCTGAGAGTTTCTTCGTCCTGTTCTTTCTTGTTGACATATCAGGATTCTTCAACAGCTTATATTCTAAGTTCTGTCCTCAAAATATCATCTTCCATCATCTTCTTACTTTTCTTCTGTGCCAGTCCTTGTAGGACAAACTCCTTTTGAATACACAGCACCTTCAGTCTCCTCTTTCTCGCTGTCTTCATCTGAACTCGAATCTCTTGTATCCTTCTTCCTTCAACTTCCATCAGAGATCAAATCTCTAGTATCCTTCTTCTTTCCTCTCTTGCCAACTTCCTTCTGATCACAGAGTCATATCCACCCATGATCTCTTCTCCATCACTCTGATCTTCATCATCTTCTTCAAGTTCCATCTTCCTAACCTCCCTCTTCTCTTTCAGACATCTCATTTTCTTCCTTCTGGAGTTCTGGATTCATCTTCATTGTCGTTTCTGCTTGTCCTCTATCTATTATTCATCTTCATCTCTGATGCAACAATCACCCTCCTGGATGATCCCTGGAAGCTGAGGATAAACATCCCTAAGCTCTACTTCCCTTAGCCTTATCTCTATAGCTTTGTTTATCTTATCGCTGGAATCTTTTATCAGTTTTTGTTTGAGAATGAAGGGCAACTTTTGTTTCATTTGCCGGATAACCTAGCAATACTTTAGTTAAAGGATTACTATTTTGTACTATATCAATCGGTGTAATGACTTTTATAGCCTTGATGTCGTTTTTCCCCATTGTAACTACTCTTTTATATTCCTTTATTATGAATTATCTTATTTTAGACTGTATAGCCTATGGCTTCCCCCCTCTAATTATTAATATAACCCAAACAACCCAAAAAAAAAAAAAATTTAATTGATTTTTTTTAAATAAATCAATTAAAAATCATGAATAATTAAAACCAATTTTTATTCCTATATCCTATGTCACCAATTTATCAATTAGTGGTGGCTATCTTACCACAACCCATCAAATGCAAATGTAAGTTAGTCAACTTCAAAGCAATCCCCAAAAACAAAGCCTCTAACCCTTCAACACTACAATTACCATAAACCCTTATCTTAATTTTACAGAATAATGTCAGTCCTCGATTCCCAACACATCTGTAATTAACCCAAGTGATGCACATAGCCTCCAAAATGCAATTTTTAATGAATCAGTTTGCCAAGCCTATGTGAAATTGTCATAACATCAAATATTTTGTAAGGGATGATTTTGTGAACTAGCCTGATATCTGATCCTCTGCCTGCGTCACACCTTGTCACGTGACGCACGTCAGCACCCCTTCTCTTTCTCTCTCTCTCCTGTCGTATCGTCCTATTGCTCCTCTCATATGACAGAAGAACAGAGACACAGGAAAAGATTTTAGTAGTTACTGCAATCACTGAGTTATCTCAACCATATTCAACATTCCTTCGTTCACCCATTATTCACTCTAAGACTAAACTCAGAACTAAATAGATCGCTCAAAAACATTTTATTTAATTTTAATCGTCTTCTAATTCAATTTATTATAATCCGTCAACATATCTCTCTCATTTATCAATTCAATAGGTCACAAAACAAGTTTCATCTTTAACCAACCGCCGCTTTACAACTAGAAGACTCGTGTCCCAATATCTCTTTGTCTGTGTGTTTCTCTGTCTTCCTGCAGCCCCCAACAGAAATATGACCCATTAGCAAAAACGTGTTGTAGTTTAGTACCGTAAACCAAAACGTGTCCTAATCTCGTGCCATAAACTACAACTCCCACGTTTTGTAGTGTAGTGTCATAAAATTAAACGCATGCGCAAATGCATCCAATGATACGATTCCCAGACAATAGAACGATAGCATTACGCTACAGCTTCACTATTTTATACCTTATACTCACACAATTACACATAACAGAGCTCACATTTGCGTAGAACTTTGAATTCTACACACACATACATATTTTAAGAGGCTTATCCAATCGCAACAGGACCTCTAAGGATACGTTAGCATGTAGCACGCAACACAATTAGCATTTAGCATTAGCCGCCATGTACCATGTAGCATGAAACCCAATCCAGCATTTAGCATTAACATTAGCCTTAGCCTTTAGCTAACTGCGGCCTACCACGCCCTAAGTAACCTTGCATTGTGCCCAAATCATTGTCCATATATCACCTGCTAACTTTATGCTGCCGTAAGTTCTGGATAATCATATGAGCGGTTACCCCAAACGAATAATCCGTCGACTATAAGATGAGCATAACATACAATATCATCGTCCAGCTCATGGTTCCCAGAACCAACCTGACCCCACACTAGCGCGTTGCCAGGATTTCATGGCCCACTCCTAAAGAGTCGCCTCGTTTCGAGGTCTTTCCAGATTCACAATGCTCTAATTGCATATACGTATCTACCTTACTTTATTCTGCCAATATCTGCCGTTAATATCTGCCTTCAATTGCTGTACAATTTTAGAATAATTATTACCAGACTCCTAGTCAACAGCAATAACGCCACCCGAGGCACGGTCGTATGGTACATTTCTCCAGTGTACAATCACATAGCATCCAACCTAACAATCTCCAAAGCTGTGAGGAAAACTCACCCTTTTCTGAAACTTCAGACCGAAGTTAGCTTGGCGGCTACGAATGAGCAAAGGAGAGATGCAGACCAGCCCCACGTTGGGCGCCATTTGTCGTATCGGGTGAATGGTGGCAATTATTGCTGATGAACAAAGGAGTCCGCTCATACTGAATCCCTGATCATAAGTTTATTCGTATCACAAGCTTTCAGCATGAGTGACAGATGTCATGACATCCGGAGAACGGCGCCTCAGATTGGAATGGCCGTTCTGCCCTTTCATCGTTTAACCCCTACTTATAAACAATGCAAAAAGATGGGCTCCCTCTTCTGGCCAATCACCAGTCTCCCCTGTCTACAACACACTTCCTGTCTGTTGTATGTGACGTTACACTAAAACATTCCCTCTTGATACTAAAATCAACATTCTTTCAGTTCCACTTAAAAACATTTAACAACGTCATAATCTCAATACACGACAGTAGCTAGTAGCCTAGTCAATGATGCATCAATGCAATATTGGCACTCTACATTTTGTTACAGACCAACTAAACAAGTAAACCTTGAATTTATAGGTTTAAAATATCCCTCTAGTGGCCAGGGTTGACCTATTTTAAGAAATGCAATTTTTGGGTGGATATAAAGTCTGTGGTGGAGGACGTGCTTATCGTGACCATCTTGCTAGCCTTCACGCCTACGCGCCGCTCTCCTCCCACAATCTCCTGGCAACTTTGTACTCCTCCTTCTTCCCCTCCACCGTGAAGTCACTTGAATATACCCATTTATTGAACCCAGAAATGTGAAATAGTCTATCCTTGGTACTTACTGCTACAACCTTCCCTGCCAATTTAGTGTAACCCGTAGGCTCAGGTGTTACATTGGCCATTTGGAGGACCTCCTGGCATGCATTCCCATCCACCAGGTCCATGTTCCTAAACAACTTGGTTTCCGGTCGAAACATTAGGCCTCCAGCCTTCACAATTACATTTTTGGTCAGGAACGTCTGTCCCTCCACCACCCTCTTTGCCAGGGTCTCTGGGACTACCACCCGGGCTACCGTGGTCCCATCGGAGACCGCGGCACAGAAGGTGGTTGAGGATGTGCTTATAGTGACTGTCTCGCTAGCCTTCACGTTGCTTTTATGACAATAACCTTGGCCTTTACAGGTTCAGGCCTGGCATAGGGGATTGTGGGGTTCAAGGCAATTCTTAATGCACTGGCCATGATCTGGAATAGGAAAATAAAAAGACATTACATTGTTATTGTAAGGGAAAACATACATATGATCATTAAAAGCTTCCTGTTGTAACAGAGATATGCTTCCTGGGGATTGGGCACTTTTTATTGGCTAAATCATTGTGCCATTTAAAACCCTTTATGCAAATAAAAAGTTTGTAGGTTTAGACTGCCATAGAGCCACAATGATTTAGACAATAGTTTTGTTATTGTTTGTGTTGTGATTGGATGTTTCATTTATGCTATGCTTATTCACTATCAACCATGTATATTTTGTCAAAAATAACCATAATTGACTCACTGATACCATGCAAGTTGCAACATGTGAACCGGTTTATCAGGTGTGGTGACAATGACAACACTGAAACATAGGTGTGTTTACAGCTGCCATAAGAGTTCTGTAAGCAGTTTGTGTCATCACCATTGTGAGTGTGCAGTAGATTTCTGACCAGAAGACGCACTGCTGTGTTCTACTTGGGATCAGATCTACGAACACAGTTGACGGTAAGAGATAGATTTATAAATACCACGTAGAAGTTCAGAGTCATGAGTAGATCATGTGATAACATAGTTATATTGTACAGTGTATACTGTACACTATAGTGTATCATTGACACCCCCCTGATTATAGGCTATTTGTTGAGACATTTTGTAATACTGAATAAGTTGTAGCCTACTGTTTGAAAAAGTGCCCAATCCCCAGGAAGCATATCTCTGTTACAACAGGACGCTTTTCTCTACAGTGCTTCATGAGACCTGATGACAAGGACAGTATGCAACAGAGTTTAATGGTGTGTGTGTGTGTGTGTGCGTGTGCGTGCATGGTTTTCCATCTACCCCTGCAGACCTGTCTGTGTTCCTGACAATCGATTATAGTGGAGTGGTAGATTGGGATTCTAAATTGGAAGAAGATTTGAAAAATGAAAAGAATGCCTTCCAGACTACTTCTAGGTATGTTAAATCCTTATCAGCACACTTGAAGGTGTATGCTCATGGAAGAAGACTCATACAATCAAAACTCCAGTATTATATTTCAATGTTTTATTTGTAATTATTTTGGCTTCCACATATTATAATGTGATTTACAGTAATCCACACCATCACATTTAGCTGTTGGTTAGGCAAGCAGTTGTATTTTGAGGTTTAAAATCAAAGCTAAGACTTTTTGTAGTTGGAATTGCAGTATGTATTCGGCATTTGCCAAGCACAGGAATGTTAGCACAAAACAGGTCTGGACCTATGTCAGTAGGTGCTGTAGGTGGGTGTGGTGTGGAATCAGGCGCAGGACGCAGAAGTTAAGTCCAACAAATACTTTTAGTAGAGCACACAAAAATACAATCCAAACAGCCCGGAGGCGAGAAAATGTGCACACAGGCGTAAACAAACGGGCGCACTAAACATGTGCGAAAATCCTCTCCTAAAAATACAAGGAGGCAAGCTACAAATAGCGCACCGAAACGGGTAGCGCACCAACACGACAATGGGAACAATTCCAGACAAGACCAAACGAACATAGAAACATACAACGGTGGCAGCTAGTATTCCGGAGACGACGAACGCCGAAGCCTGCCCGAGCAAGGAAGAGAGGCAGCCTCGGCCGAAACCGTGACAGTACCCCCCCCTTGACGCGCGGCTCCAGACGTGCGCCGACTCCGGCCTCGGGGACGACCAGGAGGACGCGGGGCAGGGCGCGTCGGGTGACTACGATGGAATTCCGTCAGGAGAGACGGGTCCAAAATGTCTCCCCTCGGCACCCAGCACCGTTCCTCCGGGCCGTACCCCTCCCACTCCACCAGATATTGGAGACCCCCCATCCGACGTCTCGAATCCAAGATGGACCGCACTGAGTACGCCGGTGCCCCCTCGATGTCCAATGGGGGCGGAGGAGTCTCCCTGATCTCATTTTCTTGGAGTGGGCCAGCTACCACCGGCCTGAGAAGAGACACATGGAACGAGGGGTTAATACTTTTATACTCAACAGGTAGTTGTAATCTGTAACACACCTCGTTCAATCTTCTCAGGACTTTAAATGGCCCTGCTTCCGGCAGGGCAGGCGGAGGGGCAGGTTTCTGGTAGAGAGCCAGACTCGATCACCAGGTGCGTACACCGGTCCCTCACTGCGGTGGAGATCGGCGCTCGCCTTTTGACGACGGAGGGCCCGCTGCAGGTGGACGTGTGCAGCGTTCCACGTCTCCTCCGAGCGCCGCACCCACTCATCCACCGCAGGAGCCTCGATCTGGCTCTGCTGCCAAGGTGCCAGAACCGGCTGGTAACCTAACACACATTGGAAAGGGGTTAGGTTAGTGGAGGAATGGCGTAGGGAATTCTGGGCCATTTCTGCCCAGGGAACGTACCGTGCCCACTCCTCAGGCCGGTCCTGGCAGTAAGATCTAAAAAACCTACCCACATCCTGGTTCACACGTTCCACCTGCCCATTACTCTCCGGATGGTAACCCGAGGTGAGGCTCACCGAGACCCCCAACCGCTCCATAAAGGCTCTCCAGACTCTGGAGGTAAATTGGGGACCTCGATCAGACACAATATCCTCGGGTACCCCGTAGTGCCGGAAAACATGGGTGAATAGCGCTTCGGCGGTCTGTAGGGCCGTAGGAAGGCCCGGCATAGGGAGCAAACAACAGGCCTTAGAGAACCGGTCCACAACGACCAGTATAGTAGTATTCCCCTGTGAGGGAGGAAGGTCAGTGATGAAATCCACCGAGAGGTGAGACCATGGTCGTTGTGGAACGGGCAGGGGTAGTAACTTACCCCTAGGCAGATGTCTAGGCGCCTTACACTGGGCGCACACCGAGCAGGAGGAGACATAAACCCTCACATCCCTCGCCAACGTGGGCCACCAGTACTTAGCACTAAGGCAGTGCACTGTCCGGCCGATACCAGGATGTCCAGAGGAGGGTAACGTGTGAGCCCAATAGATCAATCGATCCCGAACCTCGAGCGGAACGTACTTCCGACCCTCCGGGCATTGAGGTGGACTAGGGTCGGTGCGCAGACAACCGGTGCCACCAGACAAGACTCCGGCAGTATGGGAGTGAGCTCCACTGACCTCTCCTCCGTGTCATACCGCCGAGACAGCGCGTCTGCCTTACCGTTCTGTGACCCAGGGATGTATGTGATCTTAAATATGAACCGGGTCAAAAACATATTCCACCGCGCCTGGCGAGGGTTTAGTCTCCTAGCTGCCCGGATGTACTCCAGGTTACGGTGGTCCGTCAAAATGAGGAAAGGGTGTTGAGCCCCCTCAAGCCAGTGCCTCCACACCTTTAGGGCCTGTACCACGGCTAACAGCTCCCTGTCCCCTACGTCCTAATTTCGCTCCGCCGGACTGAGCTTCTTGGAATAAAAAGCACAGGGGCGGAGTTTAGGTGGCGTGCCGGACCGTTGCGAAAGCACGGCTCCTATACCGGCCTCTGACGCGTCCACCTCTACCTGAAATGGTAAAGAGGGATCCGGATGCGCCAGCACCGGAGCCGAGGTAAACAGGTCCTTCAGCCTCCCAAACGCCCTGTCCGCCTCGGCTGACCACTGCAAACGCACCGGACCCCCCTTCAAAAGAGACGTTATGGGAGCTGCCACCTGTCCAAAACCCCGGATAAACCTCCGGTAGTAATTCGCAAACCCCAAAAACTGCTGCACCTCCTTCACAGTGGTTGGCGTTTGCCAAATACGCACGGCTGACACCCGGTCTACCTCCATCTTCACCCCTGACGCAGACAACTGATAACCCAAAAAGGAGACCGACTCCTGGAAAAACAGACACTTCTCTGCCTTGACATACAGGTTGTGCTCCAACAGCCTCCGCAACACTCGGCGCACCAGTGCCACATGCTCGACTCGGGTAGACGAGTACACGAGAATGTCATCTATGTACACGACCACCCCCTGCCCCTGCATGTCCCTGAAGATCTCATCTACGAATGATTGGAAAACTGAAGGAGCGTTCATCAACCCGTATGGCATGACAAGATACTCATAATGGCCCGAGGTGGTGCTAAAGGCTGTCTTCCATTCATCGCCCCCCCTAATGCGCACCAAGTTGTACGCGCTCCTGAGATCTAATTTAGTGAAGAAACGCGCCCCGTGCAATGACTCCGTCATGGTCGCAATCAGCGGGAGTGGATAACTGTACTTCACCGTGATCTGATTGAGACCACGGTAATCAATGCACGGGCGTAACCCACCATCCTTTTTCTTCACAAAAAAGAAACTTGAGGACGCAGGGGAAGTGGAGGGCTGTATGTATCCTTGTCTCAGAGATTCGTCTATGTAAGTCTCCATAGCTCTCTTCTCCTCCTGAGACAGAGGATACACATGGCTCCGTGGGAGCGCAGCTCCTGCCTGGAGGTCTATCGCACAATCTCCCTGCCTATGGGGAGGCAACTGCGTCGCCCTCGACTTACTGAACACAATAGCCAAATCCCCATACTCAGGGGGAACGTGCAATGCGGGCACCTGGTTTGGACTCTCCACCGAGGTAGCCCCTACGGAAACGCCTAAACATCGACCCACACACTGGGCAGACCACTCCATCAGAGCTCTCTCCTGCCACGAAATGAACGGGTTATGGGTACTCAACCAGGGCATGCCCAGCACCACCGGATACGCAGGCGAGTCGATCAGAAATAGCTGGATCATCTCCTGATGACCCCCCTGCGCACACATCCTAAGTGGCGCCGTGACCTCCCTGATCAAACCCGATCCCAACGGACGGCTATCTAGGGCATGAACGGGGAAGGGGACGTCAACAGGGAGAAGGGGAATCCCTAAGGCTAAACAACATTTCTTATCAACAAAATTCCCAGCCGCGCCTGAATCTACCAGCGCCTTATGCTGGGAATGAGGTGCTACCTGTGGAAACGCACAGGTATACAGAAGTGCGCAACAGAGAGCTCTGGGTGAGTGGGGCGCCTACTCACCTGGAAGGACTCCCCAGTGCGGGGCCTGTCGTCTTCTCCCCTAGGAGGCCATCCCCAGCACCTAGCCGCGGTGTGTCCTCCCCGACCACAGTTGGTGCAGGAGATGGACCCCCTCGTACTCCGACCCCTCCTCTCTCTAGCGCCAGCGCCCCCGAGCTCCATGGGGCTCGGCTCGGAGACGCTGGAGGGTGAAATGGACGGACCTCCCTCGGGACGTCCGCGGGTAGCCAGCAGGGTGTCCAGCCTGATGGACATGTCGACTAACTGGTCGAAAGAGAGGCTGGTGTCCCGACAGGCCAGCTCCCGACGGACGTCCTCACGTAGACTACAGCGGTAGTGATCGATGAGGGCCCGCTCATTCCACCCTGCATCCGCCGCTAGAGTACGGAATTCCAACGCGAACTCCTGGGCACTCCTCTTCCCCTGCCGGAGGCAGAACAGACGCTCCCCCGCCGCTTTCCCCTCTGGTGGTTGGTCAAACACCGCCCTGAAGCGGCGGGAGAACTCAGCGTAAGTGATGGTGGTCGCGTCTATCCTCCTCCACTCGGCGTTGGCCCATTCTAACGCCTTGCCGGAAAGGCAGGAGATAAGGGCGGACACGCTCTCGTGTCCCGAGGGCGCCGGGTGCACGGTGGCCAGGTAAAGCTCCACCTGGAGAAGGAAGCCCTGACACCCGGCAGCGGTCCCATCGTAGGCCCTCGGGAGCGAGAGTCGAACTCCTCTGGGTTCCGGAGCGGGAATGGGCTGATTTGCTGATGGTGATGGTAGGGACGGTGGCGTTGGGGGTGTTCCTCGGGTCTCCCAGCGTTGGAGCGTGTTGATCACATCCTGCAGGGCGGTCCCGATCTGCAGAATCTGGTCGTTCTGCTCCCGAACCCGATCCTCCAACGTCTCCTGTGCTGCTGCGGCTCCTGCTGATTCCATTCAGAAGGTGAGTGATTCTGTCAGTAGGTGCTGTAGGTGGGTGTGGTGTGGAATCAGGCGCAGGACGCAGAAGTTAAGTCCAACAAAGACTTTTAGTAGAGCACACAAAAATACAATCCAAACAGCCCGGAGGCGAGAAAATGCGCACACAGGCGTAAACAAACGGGCGCACTAAACATGTGCGAAAATCCTCTCCTAAAAATACAAGGAGGCAAGCTACAAATAGCGCACCGAAACGGGTAGCGCACCAACACGACAATGGGAACAATTCCAGACAAGACCAAACGAACATAGAAACATACAACGGTGGCAGCTAGTATTCCGGAGACGACGAACGCCGAAGCCTGCCCGAGCAAGGAAGAGAGGCAGCCTCGGCCGAAACCGTGACAACCTATTAGGTGATCTTCTCTCCTCTCTTCCTTTAGTGTGCAGCAATATACTCCCGGTTGCCCTGCTAATTGCTAACATCGCCATGGGTGAGTAGATGAATTAAAACTATTTTGTCCTGAACCGCATTTTACTTTTGTACTTGAGCCACTATAATATCTCTGTTTCTGCAACTGCCCTCCTAGCCGTAGAAATAGCTTCTGTTTCTATGTTCCCAACATGTGCGTTACAACTGTACAGGTGCGGTGTACCTGAACGACTGCCCTCGACAGCCTTACATCCCCATCTATCTGATAGTTCTGGGGGCCTTTGGCCTGGTCACCATCCTCCCCTTCTGCTTCTGCCAGCCCAATCTGGTGCTTGTCTGCACCCTCTGGAACGGCCTGTTGGACACATTCCTGTTCTGCTGGTTCATCAATGGTGAGTCTGAGGGGTGTCTGTGGGGAGGTGGGGGGTAGTGTGTGTGTGTGTGTGTGTGTGTGTGCGTGTACCCTTGGTGAGTGTGTGTGGCCAGGTGGGGGTGGTGTGCGTGGGTTTGCGTACGGACGAAGGGATGGATTGTTGATTATAAATCTATAATGCTTGAGACATGCATATGAACTTGATCCTGTGTAGAGATTCGTACCAGTCCTACAAATTCTCTTTCTCTCTCTCTCTCTCTCTCTCTCTCTCTCTCTCTCTCTCTAGGTAACGTGTGGATCTACTCCATCTATCAGCCTAACTACAACCAGACTCTGACTGAGAAGGACCCGTACCAGTCCAACTACAACCAGACTCTGACTGAGAAGAATCTGTACTGTAACAAGACCCTGTACCTGTTTGCCTTCTGGACCACCACACTGAATTACTTGATATTGTTGAGTCTGTGCGTGGTTCTTTGTTGTTGTTGCTGTGGTGTCGCAATATGTGCTTGTATAGAAGGAGGACCTGAGGTAGAAAGGGTTCCGATGGGAGAGAGTGGTGATCCGGAAGGGGAGATTTAGAAAAAGGTTTAGTACAGGGTTTCCCATCCCTTTCCTCAGCCCCCCCCCCCCCCCCCCCCTCCAGTTTAGGTTTAAAACAAAGATGTGAAATGTCTGGGGGGCCGAGGAGAGGGTTGGGAAACCCTGGTTCATGTTAACACTTTACATTAGGGTAGATCTACTTTATATGAGTTTATAATACTTTACATGAGGGAATATCCAAAGGGAGGTTGTAAAGGGTTTTTATAGATAGTAAATTATTACTGTAGTTTATAAACACATAACTCATTGGTTCAAATGGTGTGATTGTTATTTTGGCGCTTGCCAATAGTGAGCTAATATGTGGATGCACTGTTACCAATAACAGTAGCCTAATAATCAATTACAGTGCAGCCATATAGTCTGGTTTATGTGAAGAAAATAAACAAATTAAAGGATAAATATGGACTCGTTCTGCACCCCTACAGTATGTGCAGCAGAGACAGTAGTGGTGCATGAGTAAAATCACTGAGAATGCCTGAAATAAATCATTAGGGAGCCAGAAAAAAAAGCCATATTACAACCTATGTGTTGTGATAATTGCATTGTTTGCTCTATAACCTGTTAGTTCATATGCCTTGCGACTGTGATATATAGACCTAATGCCGAGACACAGTTGTAAGAAAACACAGTGGCAGAATAAATTCAACCACACCTTTGTTTCATCACAAAACTGGAGCGCAACCTCTGTCCGGTTTAGTCCACAAAGCATATCGCATGTAGCAAAAAGTTACATGACCTACAGCATAGGTTGTAATATGGCTATTTTCCAACATTTTCGGACTACTAAACAACTATTGATTTAGAACCAAGGAGAGTTACCGCAAGTCACAAAGAAAACAGGACCTGTGTCTACTATTCCAGCACCATTTCAACTTCAACATTTCAACAACATCGAATCCAAGATGGCGTAGTAGTGCGGTCGCGTATTCTGTTGTCTGCTTGTGTTAATAGCCTGTTAGTTTTTTTGTTATTGTCTTTTTTTCGTATATATTTCTCTATCTCACTTTCCATCCTTTAACTAAATATACTTTCCTGCAACCCGCCTCACCCAATGTAGAACGGATTCTATTATTTCTTTATTTTTATCAAGAACCTACGGCTGAAACTAGCCAGCTAGCCAGCTAACTAGCTACTTGCTATTAGCCACCATTAACGGTCTTCACCACTGTCCGTGGCCTGCACTACCTACCAGCCAGCTCTAGCCTGGACAATTATCGGCCAGTCTGCACAGCGTGCTATCGACCCAGAGCATATCGGATTTTCTGCCGGAATCACTGAATCACTGGACCTTAACTCCAGACCATCACAACTAGCTAGCTGCAACCGAATGGATGTTGTTGTTGGCTAATCACCACTGTCCCGACGTACCAGTTAGCCTTGAGCTAGCCTTGAGCCAGGCCCATCTCCCGGCTATCTACCTCTCTGTCAACCGGATGGGACCTCCTAGTGTTGACACGGAGCCCCGCCGATCCATCACGACTGGTCTGCCGACGTAATCGTCTGATGTGGTTTCAACAGGCTTCCCGTTGCGATGACCACGAAGATCCATCTGCTAGCCCCGGCCCGCTAGCACGCGCAATCAACAGCCGTGCCTCCTGCTCGCCTGTGCTGTAACAGCCTACGAACTGCTCCCGGACTTACTTATTGCTGTTCACTGGACTTTATGATCACTCAGCTACACAGCTAATGCCTGCTGGACTGTTCCTTTACACAGTACCCCATCCTGTTTATCTGTTTAGCCTCAGCCCAAACTTTCGTCGCCATTACCAGTTGTTGTCTTAGCCCTCTCGAATAACACCTGTGATTGCGTTATGCCTCTCTCCCATGTCAATATGCCTAGCCTATTGCTGTTTGGGTTAATTCTTATTATACAATTTCACTGTAGACCCCCAAGTCCCGCTCAACCAGCCTCAGAGAGCTCCTTTGTCCCAACCCCCATACACGCGGAGACCGGCTCAACCGGTACCTCCAGCGATGCTATCTCTTTCATAGTTACCCAATGCTTAGGTGTACCTCCACTGTACTCATAACCATAATGCTCTGAATCTATTCTACAACGCCCGGAAATCTGCCCCTTTTATTCTCTGTACCCAAAGCACTAGAAGACCAGTTCTTAAAGCCTTTAGCCGTATCCTTATTCTATTCCTCCTCTGTTCCTCTGGTGATGTAGAGGTTAGCCCAGGCCCTGTAGCCCCCAGTATCACTCCTACCACCCAGGCGCTATCATTTGTTGACTTCTGTAACCAAAAAAGCCTTGGTTTCTTGCATGTTAACATCAGAAGCCTCCTCCCCAAGTTTGAGTTATTCACTGCGTTAGCACACTCTGCCAACCCTGATGTTCTAGCAGTGTCTGAATCTTGGCTTATGAAGGCCACCAAAAATTCAGAAATGTCCATCCCGAACTACAACATTTTCCGTCTAGATAGAACTGCTAAAGGGGGCGGAGTTGCAATCTACTGTAGAGATAGCCTGCAGAGCTCTATCATACTATCCAGGTCTGTGCCCAAACAGTTTGAGCTTCTACTTCTAAAAATCCACCTTTCCAGAAATAAGTCTCTCACTGTTACCGCTTGCTACAGACCCTCCTCAGCCCCCAGTTGTGCCCTGGACACCATATGTGAATTCCTTGCCCCCCATCTATCCTCAGAGTTCGTACTGCTTGGTGATCTAAACTGGGATATGCTTAACTGTCACGCTCGTTGATTGACGGGACGGACCAAGGCGCAGCGTGATATGCATACATGTTTATTTTAACTTAATAAACACTCGACAAAACAATAAACCAACGACACGTGAAGTCCTAAGGTAACACACAACAAACCTTACACGGAACAAGATCCCACAACCCACTAGTGCCAATAGGCTGCCTAAGTATGGTCCCCAATCAGAGACAACGAACGACAGCTGCCTCTGATTGGGAACCACACCGGCCAACATAGAACCATACATACATATTAGGGGTGTAACGATCCATCTACTACATCGATGTATCGATTTATATTCCTATGATCCAACTACATCGATCTGTGCTCGGCGAGTTGGCCTTTTTGACAACATATATCGATCTAACATCGTTTTAAAATGTAATAAATCTATTGTATCGATACTAGGAAATAACCCATTGGATTTAAGCACGTCAGACTTTATATGGATGTTTTTTCTTAGCACTTTTAATGATAAAGGCTTTAAACATTACTCGATTCAGTCTGCCTATCCGTGACGTCATCGCGCCAGCAGCAGCGCAAAGGCGCCAAGACAACAAAACATAGCATGGCGGACGACAGAGGAGAAGCCGACGAGCGAGAAATTATCAAGCCACCATTGTGGTCCTTACAAGAAACAGGAATCTAGGAAACTTCACCTGCACTGTCCAGTATCCAGGTATTTATTTCAGTCACACTGGTTGAATTTTTGGCTAAAAGGTTACTGAATCGATTTCAAGTCACTGAATCGTTTCGGATCGTATCGTTCTAAATGAACCAATATCGTCCTTGAATCGTATCGACAACCACGAATCGTGATACAAATCGAATCGTTGTTAAAACGAATCGTTACACCCCTAATACATATTGTAAAGTGGTTATCCCACTGGCTATAAGGTGAATGCACCAATTTGTAAGTCGCTCTGGATAAGAGCGTCTGCTAAATGACGTAAAAGTAAAATGTAACTAGCCGGTTGACTCTGCACTGGTACCCCCCTGTATATATAGTGGGGAGAATCTAAAACAAAAATCCAGAAAATCACATTGTATGATTTTTAAGTAATTCATTTGCATTTTATTGCATGATATAAGTATTTGATCACCTACCAACCAGTAAGAATTCCAGCTCTCACAGACCTGTTAGTTTTTCATTAAGAAGCCCTCCTGTTCTCCACTCATTACCTGTATTAACTGCACCTGTTTGAACTCGTTACCTGTATAAAAGACACCTGTCCACACACTCAATCAAACAGACTCCAATCTCTCCACAATGGCCAAGACCAGAGAGCTGTGTAAGGACATCAGGGATAAAATTGTAGACATGTACAAGGCTGGGATGGGCTACAGGACAATAGGCAAGCAGCTTGGTGAGAAGGCAACAACTGTTGGCGCCATTATTAGAAAATGGAAGATCATGTGGTCTGATGAGACAAAAATAGAGCTTTTTGGTCTAAACTCCACTCGCCGTATTTGGAGGAAGAAGAAGGATGAGTACAACCCCAAGAACACCATCCCAACCGCTCTTCTGCAAAGGGGACAGGACGACTGCACCGTATTGAGGGGAGGATGGATGGGGCCATGTATCGCGAGATCTTGGCCAACAACCTCCTTCCCTCAGTAAGAGCATTGAAGATGGGTCGTGGCTGGGTCTTCCAGAATGACAACGACCCGAAACACACAGCCAGGGCAACTAAGGAGTGGCTCCGTAAGAAGCATCTCAAGGTCCTGGAGTGGCCTAGCCAGTCTCCAGACCTGAACCCAATAGAAAATCTTTGGAGGGAGCTGAAAGTCCGTATTGCCCAGCGACAGCCCCGAAATCTGAAGGATCTGGAGAAGGTCTGTATGGAGGAATGGGCCAAAATCCCTGCTGCAGTGTGTGCAAACCTGGTCAAGACCTACAGGAAACGTATGATCTCTGTAATTGCAAACAAAGGTTTCTGTACCAAATATTAAGTTCTGCTTTTCTGATGTATCAAATACTTATGTCATGCAATAAAATGCAAATTCATTACTTAAAAATCATACAATGTGATTTTCTGGATTTTTGTTTTAGATTCCGTCTCTCACAGTTGAAGTGTACCTATGAAAAAATGACAGACCTCTACATGCTTTGTAAGTAGGAAAACCTGCAAAATCAGCAGTGTATCAAATACTTGTTCTCCCCACTGTATATACAGGGGGGTACCGGTGCAGAGTCAATGTGCGGGGGCACCGGCTAGTTGAGGTAGTTGAGGTAATATGTACATGTGGGTAGAGTTAAAGTGACTACGCATCAATAATTAACAGAGTAGCAGCAGCATAAAAAGATGGGGTGGGGGTAGTAGTCTCCCTAGTGTTATTTTATTTTACTTCTGCACTTTTTTTCTAAACACTTTTTTGTTGTTGTTGTTTTATTTTACTTTTTTATTAAGAAATAAATGCATTGTTGGTTAAGGGCTGTAAGTAAGCATTTCAGGGTAATGTCTACACCTGTTATATTCGGCGCATGTGGCAAATACCATTTTATTTTATTTTATTTGAACCAGAGTTACACTGTTAGCACTGAGGCGGTGTGCCCTAGTAGGTCAGGTCTAATATAAATAACATGAGCAAGTACAGTTGAAGTCGGAAGTTTACATACACCTTAGCCAAATACATTTAAACTCAGTTTTGACAATTCCTGTCATTTAATCCTAGTAAAAATTCCCTGTTTTAGGTTAGTTAGGATCACCACTTTATTTTAAGAATGTGAAATGTCAGAATAATAGTAGAGAGAATGATTTATTTCAGCTTTTATTTATTTTATCACATTCCCAGTGGGTCAGAAGTTTAGATATACTCAATTAGTATTTGGTAGCATTGCCTTTAAATTGTTTAACTTGGGTCAAACATTTCGGGTAAGCTTCCACAATCTTCCCACAATAAGTTGGGTGAATTTTGGCCCATTCCTCCTGACAGAGCTGGTGTAACTGAGTCAGGTTTGTAGGCCTCCTTGCTCGCACATGCTTTTTCAGTTCTGCCTACAAATGTTCTATAGGATTGAGGTCAGGGCTTTGTGATGGCCACTCCAATACCTTGACTTTGTTGTCCTTAAGCCATTTTGCCACAACTTTGGAAGTATGCTTGGGTTCATTGTCCATTTGGAAGACCCATTTGCGACCAAGATTTAAACTTCCTGACTGATGTCTTGAGATGTTACTTCAATATATCCACATCATTTTCTTTCAATTTTTGTTTCATCAGACCAGATGACATTTCTCCAAAAAGTACGATCTTTGTCCCTATGTGCAGTTGCAAACCGTAGTCTGGCTTTTTTATGGCGGTTTTGGAGCAGTGGCTTCTTCCTTGCTGAGCGGCCTTTCAGGTTATGTCGATATAGGACTTGTTTTACTGTGGATATAGATACTTTTGTACCTGTTTCCTCCAGCATCTTCACAAGGTCCTTTGCTGTTGTTCTGGGATTGATTTGCACTTTTCGCACCAAAGTACGTTCATCTCTAGGAGACCGAACGCGTCTCCTTCCTGAGTGGTATGACGGCTGCGTGGTCCCATGGTGTTTATACTTGCGTACTATTGTTTGTACAGATGAACGTGGTACCTTCAGGCGTTTGGAAATTGCTCCCAAGGATGAACCAGACTTGTGGAGGTCTACAATTGTTTTTCTGAGTTCTTGGCTGATTTCTTTTGATTTTCCCATGATGTCAAGCAAAGAGGCACTGAGTTTGAAGGTAGGCCTTGAAATACATCCACAAGCACACCTCCAATTGACTCAAATTATGTCAATTAGCCTATCAGAAGCTTCTAAAGCCATGACATCATTTTCTGGAATTTTCCAAGCTGTTTAAAGGCACAGTCAACTTAGTGTATGTAAACTTCTGAACCACTGGAATTGTGATACAGTGAATTATAAGTGAAATAATCTGTCTGTAAACAATTGTTGGAAAAATTACTTGTGTCATGCTCAAAGTAGATGTCCTAACCGACTTGCCCAAACTATAGTTTGTTAACAAGAAATTTGTGGAGTGGTTGAAAAACAAGTTTTAATGACTCCAACCTAAGTGTATGTTAACTTCCGACTTCAACTGTATTTATTTTTTATCAGGGGATGCTGCAGCATCCTCAGCACCCCTACTTCTTGCAGCTATGTACACAACATGAAACTAATGTTTGTGTGTATTGAATACTGTACTTTAGTCTATGTATTGAATACTGTACTTTAGTCTATGTATTGAATACTGTACTTTAGTCTATGAATTGAATACTGTACTTTAGTCTATGTATTGAATACTGTACTTTAGTCTATGTATTGAATACTGTACTTGAGTCTATGTATTGAATACTGCACTTTAGTCTATGTATTGAATACTGTATAGTTTTATCAATAAGTGATTTGAGGTCTGTGGACATCCATTCACTATGATTTCAGCATTTGAAATAAAGTTAATAAAATGAAGTTAGTAAAGTTCATAAAATAAATTAGTAAAGTTAATCAAATGTAATAATATGTGCTAACTATAGTGTGTGTGTTTATCTTATGCATTATCTATCTTGTAAGTGGCACATTGTCTAGTGAATATAAACTGCAACTGGAATCTTTAGATGTCTGAGTTTTTGCTGTCTGCAATTAAGTAAATAAAAACTTTGAACCTTGAACCATCTATCATTTTAAGTCAGATTTTAAGTCCATTGAAATAACTGTTCAGAGACCAATCCTGTGTCTATATACCTTCAGAATTAAAGGAATCACAAAAGATGGAGACAGAAGTCTCCAGTTCTGTCTGCTGTACCTCTCATACAGTATAACAACATAATATGAGTGTTCAGTATTTTCAGCATGGTGTTGAGTTTGTGATCTCTCTCTCTCTCTTAAAAAAATAGCAAATTCTTCTTCTGAGTCTCAAGATTACATAGTCATTCTGAATGACGCATACATGCAACAGTACAGACGTTGGTTGATACGAAACTGAAACAATGTTTCAGTTGAACAATGAGAACATTCAGACATCTGCTACTTTGTCATGTTGTCTGATGCAGAGTGAAATTCAGCAGCTTGAGTCAGTTCAAGGTTTGGTTTGTCATGAGTTGAGGCCTCTGAGAATACTGTGTCCTTTGTGATCTGGGTCACAGGGTTAAGGAAAACCCTTTTATATTTCAAACCGTTTTAACTAATGTGTAAGCAATTAAGCAGGCTAATCATGTTATGATTATAAACAAAAAATATGTGAAGATACTGTAGTTCGCACGGTGTGGATGCATGAGAACTCTGTGGCACCAAAAACAAACTGGTATAAACAAGTATTTTTGTCACTGCAATGAAAAATAAAGCAAATAAGAAAAACTGCTCTCCTTACAAAATATTTCATTTTCTATGAATGTATTCGTTGAATGTGTGTTTACTGTAGTCAGTGGAACCTGGCATTTCATTATTCTAATGTCGAGAGACTGTGGCTGTGGTGGTACATTTCGAATCTCCCCCAATGGCGTAGAGGTCAACATGAACCAATGGCGTAGAGGTCAACATGAACCAATGGCGTAGAGGTCAACATTGCACAAGTGGGGGTTTGACCCTTCCAATGTAAGATGATACATTTGAAAACAAAACCAACTTGTTAACTGCTACCACAGTACTGTAACTTAAATAAAGTTGTCCTACTCTGATCTCCGTTTTCAGTTTCAAAACAAGTCAAAGTAGAGTAGACTACTTGTGGAGGACCCTTTTCGATTCCAATGGCAGGCAAGTGAACTACAATAGAGACCATTATATTTTATTATCAGCGGTATTTTAAACACAGGGTAGGCCAATCTTAAATGTGACTCTGCAGATAGAGCTTAAAGCATTACGTTTGTACGTTTGTGTTGATTTTATTTTCTTCTGTGTCCTCCTACTCCTCATATCCCGTGCACAGACAACGCCAAAGTGAAGGAACTTGTTTCAAAGTGCATCCAGGCACGGGAAATGGCATATTGCCCTTACAGCCGGTTCACGGTCGGTGCCGCCATATTGACAGCAGAGGGCGCTATAATCAAAGGTAATATCTTAGAAATTACTGACTAACGTCACCTTTCCACTATCAACAGCAGCACATTTTACATTTTACGCTCATTGAAGTAAAATGAATTTCGACATGGAACGTATGTGTGTGTTTGTTTGTGTAATAGGTTGCAATGTGGAAAATGCCTATTTTGGGCTCACAGTGAGCCGTAGCAGAGGGACATAGGAAATTCACTGCTATTGCTGTTACATGGTGAGATACTAGCCATGTAGCCCTCTAAATCATACCTTTTAAATTACTTATAAGACTGGTGAAACTGAACATATTGACCTGTTTATAACCATGATCTATAATAACCAGTCTAACCATGTCTGTCTCTCTCTCTCTCTCTCTCTCTCTCTCTCTCTCTCTCTCAATTCAAAGGTCTTTATTGGCATGGGAAACACATGTTTACATTGACAAAGCAAGTGAAATAGATAATAAACAAAACTGAAAAAAAAAAAAAAAAAAAATTAACAGAAAACAGTACACTCAAAAAAGTTCCAAAGGAATAGAGACATTTCAAATGCCATATTATGTCTATATATAGTGTTGTAACGATGTGCAAATAGTTAAAGTACAAAAGGGAAAATAAATACTCTCTCTCTCTGTCTGTGTGTGTTCTGTAGTGGCATTGTGGAGCTTCTTCCCAGCCCACTTGGAAATTAACTGAAACAGCCATGGGCATAGCCATACACATTTACAGTAATTCTCACAATATAGATATGATATTTCATATTTCAAATACTACTTCTCGCCACATTCTGTCTAGGCCTAGTGGTACAGCCAGGCCGAATTTATATTTAGAAACATTATATCATATTTTTTTCAGAAGAGAGAGAAAATACTTGCCTGGCTACACACTCCTTCCTGTGGCCAAACGCTACACCACGCCCACGGACGTTAGTTTAGTTTGACTCATCAGGCTAAGAATCAAACTATGTTCAATACACTTGTCTGTATGCATTAAATAAAACCATATGATTTTAACATTTACATTTACATTTACGTCATTTAGCAGACGCTCTTATCCAGAGCGACTTACAAATTGGTGCATTCACCTTATAGCCAGTGGGATAACCACTTTACAATATGTTTTTTTTTCTTTTTTTTTGGGGGGGGGGGGGGGGGTAAGGGGGGTGGAAGGATTACTTTAACGTTTTTGTAGCGTCATTTGTAAGTGACAATGAAACTTTATGTATTTATTATTATTGTTTTTAGTATCATTATTATTATTGTTTTCGCATATGATGTAGCAAAAACGTGTTCCATTGGAAACATGGAAATTATATAATTTTTGCTAGAATGATTGGTAGTCACTAGTTACCACAGCCATGAATTGTATCGATATAGCCACTTTTGACTTTGTGGCTGTGGTATCCAGTGGAAACCAGAATGATCAGGCTTGTCACGTGGTAAAAGTGGGCGTTTCCAGTCAGTTACTTCTGGAAACATGGAGGCTGTTGTGAGCGATTTGGTATCTCCCGAAGACCTTTTGGTGAGTTCACGTTTTATTATTCTCATGATTTATAACGTAGCTGTATGATGTTTAGACAACATGTTGTCGTAGATACCCAGCTACATTCGTTAATATTTGATCAAACGTTTACAACTGTCTAGCTGTAGAAGTGAAACATATGCTAGCTAACGTTAGCCATATTGCTAGTAGCTAGCTGTGTCATTCCTTACACATCATCATTTACACCAGCTGCGTTCTGGTATGTCATTTTGCCGAACTACACAGTATACAGATATGTATGAAGCCTTTTGATGGATATCCAAAGGAAAGTTTAAAAGCCAATTGTTGAGCACATTAAGTTTATCATATTGTTTTCATTTACGTCATTTAGCAGATGCTCTTATCCAGAGCGACTTACAAATTGGTGCATTCAACTTATGATAGCCAGTGGGACGACCACTTTTGTTATGTTTCTTTTTATTTAATTTTTACTTTTTTTTATGGGGGGGGGGGGGGGGGGGGGGGGGGTAGAAGGATTACTTATACTATTCCAGGTATTCTTAAAGAGGTAGGGTTTCAAGTGTCTCCGGAAGGTGGTCAATGACTCCGCTGTCCTGGCGTCGTGGGGGAGCTTGTTCCACCATTGGGGTGCCAGAGCAGCGAATAGCTTTGACTGGGCTCAGCGGGAACTGTGCTTCCGTAGAGGTAGGGGGGCTAGCAGGCCAGAGGTGGATGAACGTAGTGCCCTCGTTTGGGTGTAGGGTCTGATCAGAGCCTGAAGGTAAGGAGGTTGCCGTTCCCCTCACAGCTCCGTAGGCAAGCACCATGGTCTTGTAGTAGATGCGAGCCTCAACTGGAAGCCAGTGGAGTGTGCGGAGGAGCGGGGTGATATGAGAGAACTTGGGAAGGTTGAACACCAGACAGGCTGCAGCGTTCTGGACAAGTTGTAGGGGTTTAATGGCACAGGCAGGGAGCCCAGCCAACAGCGAGTTGCAGTAATCCAGACGGGAGATGACAAGTGCCTGGATTAGGACCTGTGCCGCTTTCTGTGTAAGGTAGGGCCGTACTCTGCAAATGTTGTAGAGCATGAACCTGCAGGATCGGGTCACCGCTTTGATGTTAGTGGAGAACGACAGGGTGTTGTCCAGGGTCACGCCAAGGTTCTTTGCACTCTGGGAGGAGGACACAATGGAGTTGTCAACCGTGATGGCGAGATCATGGAGCGGGCAGTCCTTCCCCGGGAGGAAGAGCAGCTCTGTCTTGCCAAGGTTCAGCTTGAGGTGGTGATCCGACATCCACACTGATATGTCTGCCAGACATGCAGAGATGCGATTCGCCACCTGGTTATCAGAAGGGGGAAAGGAGAAAATTAATTGTGTCTCATCTGCGTAGCAATGATAGGAGAGACCATGTGAGGATATGACAGAGCCAAGTGACTTGGTGTATAGAGAGAATAGGAGAGGGCCTAGAACTGAGCCCTGGGGGACACCAGTGGTGAGAGCACGTGGTGCGGAGACAGATTCTCGCCACGCCACCTGGTAGGAGTGACCTATCAGGTAGGACGCAATCCAAGAGTGAGCAGCGCCGGAGATGCCCAACTCAGAGAGGGTGGAGAGGAGGATCTGATGGTTCACAGTATCAAAGGCAGCAGATAGGTCTAGAAGGATAAGAGCAGAGGAGAGAGAGTTAGCTTTAGCAGTGCGGAGAGCCTCCGTGACACAGAGAATAGCAGTCTCAGTTGAATGACCAGTCTTGAAACCTGACTGGTTTGGATCAAGAAGGTAATTCTGAGAGAGATAGCAAGAGAGTTGGCTAGAGACGGCACGCTCAAGAGTTTTGGAGAGAAAATAAAGAAGGGATACTGGTCTGTAGTTGTTGACATCGGAGGGATCGAGTGTAGGTTTTTTGAGGAGGGGTGCAACTCTCGCTCTCTTGAAGACGGAAGGGACATGGCCAGCGGTCAAGAATGAGTTGATGAGCGAGGTGAGGTAAGGGAGAAGGTCTTCGGAAATGGTCTGGAGAAGAGAGGAGGGGATAGGGTAAAGCGGGCAGGTTGTTGGGCGGCCGGCTGTCACAAGTCGCAAGATTTCATCTGGAGAGAGAGGGGAGAAAGAAGTCAAAGCATAGGGTAGGGCAGTGTGAGCAGGACCAGCAGTGTCATTTGACTTAACAAACGAGGATCGGATGTCGTCAACCTTCTTTTCAAAATGGTTGACGAAGTCATCCACAGAGAGGGAGGGGGAGGAGGAGGAGGAGGAGGATTCAGCAGGGAGGAGAAGGTGGCAAAGAGCTTCCTAGGGTTAGAGGCAGAGGCTTGAAATTTAGAGTGGTAGAAAGTGGCTTTAGCAGCAGAAACAGAGGAAGAGAATGTAGAGAGGAGGGAGTGAAAAGATGACAGGTCCGCAGGGAGTCTAGTTTTCCTCCATTTCCACTCGGCTGCCCGGAGCCCTGTTCTGTGATCTCGCAATGAGTCGTCAAGCTACGGAGCAGGAGGGGAGGACCGAGCCGGCCGGGAGGATAGGGGACATAGAGAGTCAAAAGATGCAGAAAGGGAGGAGAGGAGGGTTGAGGAGGCAGAATCAGGAGATCGGAGGGAGAAGGGTTTAGCAGAGGGAAGAGATGATAGGATGGAAGAGGAGAGAGTAGCGGGAGAGGGAGAGCGAAGGTTGCGACGATACATTACCATCTGAGCAGAGTGAGTAGTGTTGGAGGAGAGCGAGAGAGAAAAGGATACAAAGTAGTGGTCGGAGACTTGGAGGGGAGTTGCAGTGAGATTAGTAGAAGAACAGCATCTAGTAAAGATGAGGTCAAGCGTATTGCCTGCCTTGTGAGGATTGTCTTGATGTTATTCGACCAGCTTGTCTGCTACTGTCCCATGTGAGTTGGCTATTACACAACATGCATGACGCGTTATGAGACTGCATTACTCTAGCTACTGTACTGCCAACATCATCACCATCAAACTTCCATTGCTGAAAAAATTTTTTTTTTCATTATGACATGAATACAGCAAGTCTTGAAATGTACCACAACAATTGAGTGTTTACTGTCACTGCCTCCTGTCAATTCAACATAAAGACTATCAACACCCTGGCCCTAACATATCACCCATGCCAGTCAGTGTCTGAAACCACTAAAGGTACCCATATTTGTTCTGTTTTGACCATCAGAAATTTGAGAAGAAGTACAATGCTGAGATGGTGAAGGGGGGCGTGTCAAAGGAGACCAAGTTTGAATATGCATGGTGTCTGATCCGGAGCAAGTATTCCGACGACATTAAGAAAGGAATTGTTTTGTTGGAAGGTGGGTAGCCTACAGTATTTGTGTACTCAGAAGACTGTCAATAAGATGTCCTTACAAATGCCTCTCTAAATAGCTACGAATATGAGTGATTGGATTTCTAACTTATTGGAATGAAATTCTGACATAGTGCAATGCAATATGCATTGGCCTACTTAACCCGCCTATAATAATGTTACTGGTACTATTGCTCAATTTTTTTTATAGAGCTGGTTAACAAGGGATCAAAGGACGATGCCAGAGACTTCCTGTTCTACCTAGCTGTGGCCAACTACAGACTGAAGGTGATGTTCATTGTACTACTATATTACCCATAGGTTTTAAGACACAGCTCACTAGATAACTCCATTTCCCATCTCTCTTGAGTTATTTGAGGAAGATATCATAGCACCTTTTACTCAATTGTATCTCTCTTTATCACTCACTATCTCTTTATCGCTCCATATATCTCTTTATCATCACAGGATTATGAGAAAGCTCTAAAGTATATCCGCACTCTCCTGAAGAATGAACCGGGCAACAACCAGGCCTTGGAGCTGGAGAAGCTCATAGATAAGGCTCTAAAAAAAGGTGAATGGGGAGGCCAAGGAACACCTATCAAGGCTGGTTCTCAATAGGTCTAATTTGCATAATTTTATGATCACTGATCAGGCAGGACATGATGGGTAGAAGCTGGATAGGTATTGGTAATAAGGGCAATGTTAATGTTTTGATGTCACTTTTTTCCCCACACAGATGGCTTTGTTGGCATGGCAATCGTCGGAGGAATCTGCCTGGGTGTGGCAGGATTAGCAGGCCTCATTGGATTGGCTGTGTCCAAGGGTCATGGTCCAAGGTCCTAATATGGAGTGGGGAGGGCCTTAGCTTTGCTAACACACCTCAAAGAAAGACTGACATGCCCTCCTTAAACTTCTCCCCCATAACAAATTCAAAATGGCTGCCGTTTCCCAAGATGAGAAGACCACCCGTGGCTCTCCCAAAACATTTCACTCATATTGTCCATGGAATAATGTTTGGGGATTGGTTTCTGAAAATAGCCTTACATTTACTTAAATTGTCTTCATATTTTAACAGGTGTTTTTGATTCCAGTGAATTTGACATGTATATTCATACAGGGGTTTAACGTGGCACTTTGTCTTCCATATTATACATTGTAAATAAGTGTGATGGAACATGTTACTGAATGGCATCTCTTGACTTACTGACCTCAGTATGTTAGCATGCATCCTGAGCATCCACTTTGAGTTAGCATCTAAGCATGCAGTGGACTGTAATTAATTTATTTATAAAAGTGCAATGTTACTTCAATTATTGTTGTTGTCGTCATTTAATTTAGACAGAGGAAGCATTGGTGTTTAGGGAAGTGTCTTCTGTTTAGAGTTAGTATTGCGGTATAGGTTCAAATCCAGTAACAGTGTGTCTGTGTGGTGTAGTTGGTAAGAATTATGCAGCTGTGATGTGGGTCACTCATGTTGTCCACAGGGTGCGTCATATCTTAGGGATAGGGTAAAGATGAATACCCAGACAGTGCAAGAGAGTAAAACAGCCCTTAGGAAAAGTTTTTAATTGGTCTTTAATTGGCAGTGTAGATGCAAGAAAACATGTAAAAATAACATTATTTATCCATAATATAAACCCATTTACTCAAGTTATCTTAATGGCATGATACTAACAGATTTTGTGTTATGAATCAAAATACCAAGACGTTTCAGCTATTTTATTTTTTTCTACAGTTTTGATTGTAAATAAAAATGTTTCAATTGATTGTGTATGGTTTCTTAAAATGTATATGACTGTAGGACCGATTCTTGTGTTTTGAATGGATGTAAATTATCAACGGGATGGGAGGAAATTAATGAAGTGCATGGTACCTGTCATGAGTCAACAATGTTGGCAGAGCTGCTCTGTCCATGACAGACTGAGCAGGTGAATCCAGCTGAACACACCTTGTAGAGTCCATGCCCCGACAAATAGAGGTTGTTCTGAGGGCAAAAGGGGGTGCAACTCAATATTAGAAATGTGTTCCTAATCTTTTTGTACACTGTATATTTTAGTACCTGTATTGATGTGCATGTTTTTCTCTTATCGATACAGTATAACGATGCAGTCACATACTGTAGTTTCAGTTGGACAGAAAAAATGTGCCTGGCTATTCACTGGCCTAGTTCAGTTTGGTGTCAAACGTGCACAGTGTGGCCCCAGAAGGGCTTCAGTTAACTCACTGGGGCTATATTTTTACAATGGGAAGGAATAAGAACGCTAGGTTATTATGTATTCTTTATCTTTATAAGCTGCCAGTGATGTTAGCTAGCTAGCTACTCATTAACCCTTCGACGTGACTGAAACTCACCATGACAAAGCATCGGGCACAATCATTATAATTTGGGTTGGTGTGATGAGGCCAGGGACACAAGGACAAGCATGTCACTGAGAAGCACATTAAGTTAAAGGGATAGTTCAGCCAAATTACAAATGTGTATATTTAGCTGCGTTTACACAGTCAGCCCAATTATTATCCTTACCCCAATTATTGGTCTGATTGGTCCAAAAAACAATTAGTGGAAAAATATGGACAAGGAGAGTCTGCAATCCACAATTTGGTTTTGTTAAATTAACCACTGCCACCAACCGCTAATATAAGCATTTTCTAACCAAATTACAGAGAAGGGCATTTAGCTGTCCATATCAGACTGCAAACCCTGCTTAGTTTATGCATTTTCCATTATACCAGATAAATTGATCAGATCACTGGCACCCGCCTGTGAAGAGCAGATTTGGGCTCAATTTGAATTGAAGGCTGTCAATTCAGGAAGTGATTTGAATAAAACATTCTGAATTTTTTTAACGTTTTAAATAAATAGCTTCTACTTTTCAATTATTGAGAAGTAATTGAAAATGCCCTTTTTTCTATTATTGAATTGTAAGCAGCAACGTGTGTGTGTGTGTGTGTGTGTGTGTGTTATATGTGTGTGTGGGTTTGTGTCAGTGTAGTGTGTGAGTGAGTGAATACACTGAGTGTACTAAACATTAGGAACACATTCCTAATATGAGTTGCAACCCCCCCCCCCCCCCCCCCCCCCTTTTGCCCTCAGAACAGCCTCAATTTGTCAGGGCATGTACTCTACAAGGTGTCTAAAGCGTTCCACAGGGATGCTGGACCATGTCGACTCCAATGCTTCCCACAGTTGTGTCAAGTTGGTTGGATGTCCTTTGGGTGGTGGACCATTCTTGATACACACGGTAAACTGTTGAGTGTGAAAAACCCAGCAGCTTTGCAGTTCTTGACACAAACCGGTGCACCTGGAAGTAGAAGTCCTTGTCCAAATGGAGGTTAGTGATAGCTGTTCTGATGTCCAGCAGGTCTTTTGGGTCATAGGAAACAATGGCGAAAACACTATGTTAAAAAAAGTTACGATCAGCACAAAAAAAATACATAAAATAGCACAATTGGTCAGGAGCCCGTAAAACGTCCGCCATTCCCTCCAGCGCCATTATCTCTACAGGAGGGTAGCTCTCCAGGAAAAGGGTTGTAGTGAAAACCTACAGGAGGGTAGCTCTCCAGGAACAGGGTTGGAGTGAAAACCTACAGGAGGGTAGCTCTCCAGGAACAGGGTTGGAGTGAAATCCTACAGGAGGGTACTCTCCAGGAACAGGGTTGGAGTGAAAACCTACAGGAGGGTAGCTCTCCAGGAACAGGGTTGGAGTGAAATCCTACAGGAGGGTAGCTCTCCAGGAACAGGGTTGGAGTGAAAACCTACAGGAGGGTAGCTATCCAGGAACAGGGTTGGAGAGCCCTGCTGTACAGTAACACTGAATTTGTGTATTTCTCCTCCCTTCCTGCGCAGTGCCTTAGATGTTGGCAGATACTCCGTTAATGTTATAGCAAGCCGAGCTGCTGGAGGGCCACCACAAGCTGATGAACCTGGAGTGCTCATGGAATGACCTCACGTACGATGTGGACCGCATGGACAGCAAGAACACGCACAATATGAACCTCAGTTGAACTACTTTGGCAAGGTGCAGGGCCTGTCGGACGACCTGGTCAAGCAGCTGTGGATAGTGCTGCAGCGGACATGGGCAAAGCTGGACGCCACAATGAGCACGCGCTTCGAGGGCACCCAGTCGGTGACACACGAATTGGACAGGATGTGGCTGAAGGTGGAATCACAAACCTAAAACCTCAGTTTTGAGTTACAGCAGCACACTGACTATCTGCCGCGGATGTTGTTTATAATTATTGCCCTGTGTTTTGCGCAGTCATGTAACATAGCAATATTTTGCCCTACATTTCAAGCCTTATCCAGAAATGAGAATTACATCAAAAATGAAAGCAATTGTCTCAGGATGGTGCTGGACTATCTGACATGGAAAGAGGACAGTCATCAAACTGTCCATGCATTCATCTCCTACCGACATGACTATTGCAACTCATTACTCTCCGGCATCAACTCAAGCTCTCTACATAAGCTTCAAATGGTTTAAAACTCTGCAGCCCGACTCCTCACCCACACTGGCAGCACATCACCCTTGTCATCTATGAACTCCACTAGCTTCCTGTCTCCCATCGCATTAACTAAAATATCCTCCTTTGACCTACAAAGCTCTTCTGTGACCAAATCAGTGGGCTTGTGGTTAATGTTCTCCCTGAGATTGAAAGGTTGGAAGTTTGATCCCCAAAGACTGTCAAAATAGGACCCAATGCAACTCAGAATTGTAGAGATAGATTGGGGGTACAGCCCTGTGATAGACTAGCACCCTGTACTTGTACATCAAGCTGCCTCAGGCTCCAGAAACAGGAGATAGGCTTCTGCTCACAGAGATGGATAGAGAAAGCATCCCTATGATGAAAAGATGACATCGACAGACATGGCAGCTCTGCTTATAGCTCCTAAGCAACGTCGCAGTATTTTGCTTTTTTTGGTGTTATTTCTTACATTATTAGCCCATAACGTTTTTAGTGTTATTACATACAGCCGGAAATAACTTTTGGATATCAGAGCGGCGGTAACTCAACAGCAGTACAACCAGGAAAACGACTTTCCCGAATTGGATCCTTTGTTCGTACCCCTCAGGGCAATTGAACTTATCCCAGAGGCTGCTCCAAGACGCCGCCGGTGGAGAAGAGGCATTCGGAGTGGACTTCTAGTCCGACTCAGGAGGCGTGCACACCATCCACCGCTTCCGAGTATATTACTCGCTAATGTTCAGTCTCTGGACAATAAAGTAGACGAGCTTAGGGCGAGGATCTCGTTCCAGAGATAAATACTTTGTTTCACGGAATCATGGCTCTCTCTGGATATGTTGTCCCCGTCCATACAGCCAGCTGGGTTCTCAGTACATTGCGCAGACAGGAATAAAGAACTCTCCGGGAAGAAGAAAGGCGATGGTGTATGTTTCATGATTAACTACTCATGGTGTGATTCTGATAACGTACAAAAACTCAAGTCCTTTTGTTTACCCGATCTAGAATACCTCACAATCAAATGCCAACCGTATTACCTCCCAAGAGAATTCTCTTCGTTTATAGTCACAGCCATTTATATTCCACCTCAAGCCGATACCACGACGGCCCTCAAGGAACTACACTGGACTTTGTGCAAAATGGAAACCACATATCCTGAGGCCATATTTATTGTAGCTGCGGATTTTAACAATGCAAATTTGAGGAAAATGCTACCAAAGTTCTATCAACACATTGACTGTAGTACTCGCACTGGAAAAAATGCTCGACCACTGCTACTCCCCCTTCCGGGGTGCCTACAAGGCCCTCCCCCGCCCTCCCTTCGGCAAATCAGATCACGACTCCATTTTGTTCCTCCCTTCCTATAGGCAGAAACTCAAACAGGAAGTACCTGTGCTAAGGTCTATTCAACGCTGGTCTGACCAATTGGAATCAATGCTACAAGATTGTTTTGATCACGCAGACTGGGATATGTTCCGGGTAGCCTCTGAGAATAATATTGATGTATACACGGGCACGGTGACTGAGTTCATCAGGAAGTGTATAGTGGATGTTGTTCCCACTGTGACTATTAAAACCTAACCAAACCAGAAACCATGGATAGATGGCAGCATTCGCGCAAAACTGAAAGCATGAACCACCGCATTTAACCATGGCAAGGTGACTGGGAATATGGTCGAATACAAACAGTGTAGTTATTCCCTCCGTAAGGCAATCAAACAGGCAAAACGTCAGTACAGAGACAAAGTGGAGTCGCAATTCAACGGCTCAGAAACGAGACGTATGTGGCAGGGTCTACTGACAATCACGGATTACAAAGGGAAAAGGGAAAACCAGCCACCGACGTCTTGCTTCCGGACAAGCTGAACACCTTCTTCGCCCGCTTTGAGGATAACACAGTGCCAACGACGCGGCCCGCTCCCAAGGACTGTGGGCTCTCGTTCTCCGTGGCGACGTGAGTAAGACATTTAAGCGTGATAACCCTTGCAAGGCTGCTGGCCCAGACGGCATCCCTAGCCGCGTACTCAGAGCATGCACAGACCAGCTGGCTGGAGTGTTAACGGACATATTCAATCTCTCCCTATCCTAGTCTGCTGTCCCCACTTGCTTCAATATTTCCACCATTGTTCCTGTACCCAAGAAAGCAAAGGTAACTGAACTAAATTACTATCGCCCCGTAGCATTCACTTCTGTCGTCATGAAGTGGTTTGAGAGGCTAGTTAAGGATCATATCACCTCTACCTTACCTGACACCCTAGACCCACTTCAATTTGCTTACCGCCCCAATAGATCCACAGACGATGCAATCGCCATCGCACTGCACACTGCTGTATCCCATCTAGAGGAATACCTATGTAAGAATGCTGTTCATTGACTATAGCTCAGCCTTCAACACCATAGTACCCGCCAAGCTCATCATTAAGCTCGGGGCCCTGGGTCTGAACCCCGCCCTGTGCAATTGGGTCCTGGACTTCCTGACGGGCCGCCCCCAGGTGGTGAAGGTAGGAAACAACACCTCCACTTCACTGATCCTCAACACAGGGGCCCCACAAGGATGTGTCCTCAGCCCCCTCCTGTACTCCCTTTTCACCCATGACTGCGTGGCCATGCACACCTCCAACTCAATCATCAAATTTGCAGACAACACAACAGTAGTAGGCATGATTACCAACAATGACGAGACAGCCTACAGGGAGGAGGTGAGGGCCCTGGCGGAGTGGTGCCAGGAAAATAACCTTTCCCTCAACGTCAACAAAATGAAGGATCTGATCTTCAGGAAACAACAGAGGGAGCACGCCTCTATCCACATCGGAAAGCTTCAAGTTCCTCCGTATCACTGATAATCTGAAATGGTCCCACCCACACGCCTCTTCAACCTCAGGAGGCTGAAGAAATTCGGCTTGGCCCCTAAGACCCTCACAAACTTTTACAGATGCACAATTGAGAGCATCCTGTCCGGCTGTATCACCGCTTGGTGCAGCAACTGCACCACCCGCAACCGCAGGACTCTCCAGAGAGGGGTGCGGTCTGCCCAACTGTTACAGGAGTGGGTCGCAGTTCCGGAGCGACCCACTAGGTGTCATCCTCCGACAACCTTAGGCACCTCCTCACTCACAGTCGGGACTAATCATCTTCCTATTGGTGTCACCTGTGTCTATCTGATTCACCTGTGTATTTATGCCCTCACTTCCCTGTGTTCCCTTGCTCAGTTTTCTCTGCCAGTTTCTCAATGCTCAGCAGTACCACGACTGTCTAAGAAGGAAGCTAGCGGTGATTTAAATAAATTAAAATAGTTACAAATGGTTTGTAACTAATATAGAGAAGAGTCGGAGCAGTGGTGCGGCGATATTCTCCTTGCGGAGATGGCGAAAAATGCTAATTTTAGGGCGATTCCCAGGATTGGGATCAGGAACACAGTTAGGTTTGCGTGGAAGGAGAAGGACATGGAGCCTTTTGGAAGGGAAACATTTGGGAGGACTTTGTTGATGGGAGTGTTAAAGCTGGCGGTAAAGGATGTGATGTGCCTCCAGGCAAACCCCTTGGAAGGGGCTTATGATGTGGTTTTTCACACGGAGGGGAAGCATGACGAGGTCATGAAAAAGGCGAGGGAGGTGGTGAAGGCCAGGCCGATGTGCCACTACAAGGTGACAAGCTTGGCCAAGAACAACTTCAGGGTAATAACAGTAAACATGTATAACCCGCATGTTAAGGGTGAGGGTTTTTATGGGGAGGTATATGGACAATGTCTCCTCGGCAAGGCTCCTCAAAGACTCGCTAGGGTTCTGGAACGGGAGGAGAAGCTTCCAGGCTCTGTTGAGGGAAGACCCAAAGGGCCTGGGAGGTTACCTTCATCCTCCAGCTCTGTTCTCCCTGGGGGCTGACAGGGGGACATTGTTTTATGCCCGTCAGCCCCCTTTCTGCAAACGATGCATGGCCTATGGCCATAATTATGCCTCATGTGGGGCGAAGAAATGCAGGTTGTGTGGGTCTGGGGCACACGAGGCGAGGGACTGTGACGAGTCGAAGAAGTGCCACGGGTGTGGATCGTCAGCACACCTGTGGAGGGAGTGTACGGCTCGTCACAAGTCGTATGCAGCTGCAGCTGGTGGGGGAGCAGGGCAGGAGCGGGGCATGGAGGAGGAAGAGGAGGAGGAGTTCCAGACCCAAGCGCAGGGCCAGAGGCAATACCAGCGATGTTGGAGGAGGAGCCGAGAACAGCAGCGGGAGGAGAGGGGGACGGGCAGGGGACTGCCGTAGCAGTTCTGGAAGGAGAGGTGGTGCCGGAGACGGAGACGGAGGGGAGTGTGGGAGAGGAGGTGCTGGAGACGGAGGCGGCGGAAGGAGAGGAGGTCGGGGAGGAGCCAGCCACAGCCTTGGGAGGAGAGGAGAAGGGGGAGAGGGGGGGCCGGAGTGGGGGAAAGCGAGATGTCGAGTGCCCAGGGGGATGAGGTGAGGGAGATGATGGAGGAGCTGGTGATCAAGGGGGGCTGGGTCTCCCGACTGCCGGCGAACCAATGAAGAGAGGGAAGAGGAGGGGGAGATCATTGGACAGGAAGAGGGAAATGGGTGGTGGGGGCCAAGCGTGTCATGGGGGAGAAGGGCGCTGTGGGGGAAGAATATCCTGTGTCTTCGCTGCCCCCCCCCCCCAACGCACAGGGGGAGGTGGGCTCAGGATCCCCTGCACTGTTCCCAACCTGTTTTGGAGGTGGATGGTGGTGAGCCCAGGATGCAGGGAACCCAGGAGCCAAACACCATTCCTGCATCCTGGGTTGGAGAGATGGAGGGGAGTGACGGGGCATCTGGGGTGGAGTCGGAGTCCCTACAGGAGGAGATGGAGCAGGGGAGCATCAGGTGAGCCTCCTGTTGTCTTTTGGGGTTTAGTAGGTTGTAATTTGTGAAATGCATTATGGCAGGGATTATTTTTGTTACTTTAAATGTGAGGGGAATAAGGGAGGATGTTAAAAGAAGTGTGGTTTTGGGGTATTTAGGGGGTGGGTTTTTATGTTTGTTTTATACAGGAGGTTCACCTAAGGGATAGTGGGGATGTAATACGGTTTAAGAGGGAGTTGGACAAGGGAGAGTCGGTTTGGGGTATAGGGGGGGGGGGGGGGGGGGGGGGTGCACTCATCAGGAGTAGGGATTTTGTTTGGGAATAGGGAGGTGAAGGTGGAGGGCACTATGGTAGGTATGCAGGGGAGGGTTTTGGGGGTGGATGTCACAGTAAGGGATGATAGATATAGGGTAATTGTGGTGTACAGGCCACAGTTGGCGGCAGGCAGGAGGGGGATGGTGGACTGCCTGGCGCCGCTGTGTGCCACGAATAGACACTTGTTGATAGGGGGGATTTTAATATAGATATAGGGAGGGGGAGGGACAGTAGTGCAGGTGCCATCGCCGGGCTAATGGCATGCCATGGTCTGGTAGATGGGGGCCTGCACACTACTCCGACGATGACAGGTCCAACATGGCGCAGCTCCAGAGGGGTCGAGCGGAGGCTCAACTATATTTTTCTATCCAGGTCACTGGGTCAGTTGTCTGGGTGTTTGTTGCCTGTGTTCTTTTCAGATCACGACGGGGTGCTGCTGCAGGTGGGGGCACCAGTCTGCCTCTTCGGTAGGGGGTACTGGAAGTTAGAACGGGAGGTAGTGGATGAGCAGGCTTTCGTTAAAGGTTTTGTTGATTTCTTTAGGGGGCTTGAGGGCCTCCGGTCCATGTGTGAGGGGGTATTAGAGTGGTGGGAAATAGCAAAGGTGAGGATTAGGGTTTTTATAATAGGATATTGTAAGAGGAAAAAGAGGGAGGAAAGGAGGGAGGTGGATCATATCCAAAGGCTGCTCGAACTCGAGCTCAAGGCAGGCAACCTCGGCGGGTCGGTAGACCAGGAGAGATCCTCTGCCCTAAAGGCGCAACTTAGGGAGGTGCATGAGCGGAAGGCTCGCGCTTTCCTGGAGCGTGCGCATAGTGGGTTTTTAGAACACGACAACACGTCAGTTAGGGGAAGACAGAGTAGGACGGTAATGTATGGGGTTAGGGAAGAAAACGGTAGAGTAGTGAGAGAAAGTGAGGAAATGGTCAAGGTGACCACAGAACATTTCCAAGGTTCTTTTTTCAAGAAAGGGCAGTAGATGTAGAGCAGGGAAACGTGTTTTTAGAACACCTGTCCCAGCGAGTGCCAGAGGACATTAGAGAAGCGATGGAGGCTCAGATCTCCCTAGAAGAGGTTGAGAGCGCCCTCAGGAGGATGGGAAAAGGGAAGGTGCCCGGGATGGATGGGCTGCTGGCAGAGTTTTATCTGAAGTTTTGGGGGAAACTTGGTCCGGTAGTCCTTGAAGTCTTGAAGGCCATCCTCAAGACGGGGGTCCCGGGGGGGTCAATGGCCGTAGGTGTGCTGTCACTTCTTTACAAGAAGGGGGACGCAACAGACCTTGGCAACTGGTGGACGTTGACCATGCTGTGCGTAGATTATAACCTGCTTGCGAAGGTTCTAGCGGACCGGTTGCGCACAGCCCTTCCCTACGTCGTCCATGAGGATCAGACATGTGGGATAGAGGGCCGCTCTATTAGGTGGAACTTGAGTTTGATTAGGGACTCCATTGCTTGGGTAGAAGATAGAGGGCTGCCATTAATGGTAGCAGCACTTGATCAGGCTAAAGCCCATTTTATTTTCAGGGTGTTAGGTAGGTTAGGTTTTGGGGAGAAGTATATAGGGTGGATCCGTGATTTATATGTCGGAGCAGGGTGCCGGGTTAATTTAAACGGTCACATGGGTGACGTTTTTGACCTCGCGTCGGGGGTCAGGCGGGGTGCCCGCTCTCGGCACTCCTCTTCGTTCTGTACATGGAGCCTCTGGGGGCTGCCATTAGGGCAGACACGGTGGAGGACTTGCTTATCCCTGGGAGCGGTGGGCTGCACGTTAAGATGACGCAGTACGCCGACGACACGTCCTTGTTACTATGCAAGGACTCGTGCCTGACTAGGTCCCTTGCCATCATTGGGGAATTCACCCGAGCGTCGGGAGCGGTTCTCAATCACGCTAAGTCTTCCGTTAAGTTTTTCGGAAGATGGCGTTGGAGGACGGATGTGCCTGGGGGGTTATCTCTCTGTATCGGGGCCCTGAAGATTCTCGGGGTCTTGTTTGAGACCTCCGGCTCAGCGACGCTGAACTGGAACAGGAGCATCGCAGTGGTACAGAGGAAGCTGGGGATGTGGAGGGCTAGGTCGTTGTCCTTTATAGGCAAGGTCCTGGTCCTCAAGGTGGATGTGTTGTCGTCTCTTTTGTATATGGCGTACGTCTACCCATTGCCAGCTAGTCTGAGGAGGCCTCTAGTGAGGCTAGTGTTTCAGTTCATGTGGGGTGGCAGACTCGAGCGTGTCGCGAGGGTTCGCATGCTCTGTCCCATCGGGGAGGGAGGTAGGGGGGTACCACATTTCCCCCTCAAGCTGGACTCGATTTTTGTTTTCTTTTTTGTTGACAGAGCTGGCTCATCCGGTGATACACCTGTCTGGTTACTTCCTGCGGGTGTTCTTCTCTTACCAGGCGAGAAGCGTAATGGTGTGGTCTAACACGGGTCCTCGCGCGGAACAGCTGCCGTGGCACTTTGGCTATGCGGCCAAGTGGCTGCGTGCGCACCCCGAGGTTGAAGTTGCCAGAGTAGGTTTAGATCACAGGCACCTGTACGAGGAGGTGAGACAGGGAGGGTGTCCAGGGCCCGTAGTGGGTATCCCGGATGGGGTCTGGGAAGGAGTGCAGGTGCGTGGTCTGGACAACGGGCTCAAGGACCTGAATTGGTTGAGCCTCCATAAGTGCTTGCCCGTGCGTTCCAAGACCAACTTGTGGCGGGGAGGAGACATTGCGCCATGTTTTTCGGGGCTGTGCTTTCGCCAGGGTGGTATGGGCTAGGGCACAGGTGTTGATAGGCAGGGTGAGAGGGGATTTTGTTGTGACGTGGGCTAGGGTAGAGAGAGGTGTAGGGAAAGCGAGGGGGACGGTAAGGGACAGGTTTTGCTCTGGCTTCTCATAAGCCTCTTTAAACGGGGGTTGTGGGAAGCTAGGCAGAAAAAGGAAAGGACAGGGAGAGAAGAGGGTGTGGAGGGGATAGTGAGGAGGGTGGAGCAGAATTTGAGGGGGAGAATGAAGAGAGATGAGAGGAGGTGGGGGCAGCATGCTGCTCTGGAGAGGTGGAAGGGGGGTTTAGGGTTAGGGTTAGTGTAGAGGGGTAGGATTTGTGTGTGTGTTTTTAGCTGGGTATAAAGGGGGAGGGAAGGTGCTCCCCTGGGGTTTAATTTCTGTTATTGTTCGGTTTTGTGGGTGTTTGATATATATTGTGGTGGGTAGTTTTGTATTGTTATTTTTAGTGATGTTGGGGTTGGGAATTAATGGTGTGTGTAATGTGTATGATGATGTATGGTGTGGATTTTTGAATAAAAACATTTAATCACTAATCAGTGTCTGATCGCGGGACGTATGGACAGGTACGTGAGAAGTGTTCTCCCTGTTTATATATTATTTCAGTCATAGTTAGTATTTTGTATTTTTGGCTGTCTGCCTGTTTTTTGGAGTCTTATTTGCTCCGCCTTTCTTTTTTGTGTAAAGTCCGTTGTTTTGTATCCTGGTTTTTGGACCACCAGTAAAGATCCTTGTTTCACCATCTCTGCCTACTGCCTACTGTCTATCCTACACCGCACCTGGGTCACACCTCACACCAACCCTTAGACCCAACGCATCACCGGGGGCACACTGCCTGCCTTCCAGGACACCTACAGCACCCGATGTCACAGGAAGGCCAAAAGGATCATCAAGGACATCAACCACCCGAGCCACAGCCTGTTCACCCCGCTACCATCCAGAAGGCGAGGTCAGTACAGGTGCATCAAAGCTGGTACCGAGAGACTGAAAAACGGCTTCTATCTCAAGGCCATCAGACTGTTAAATAGCCATCACTACCCGGCTACCACCCATTTACTCAATCCTGCACCTTAGAGGCTGCTGCCCCATATACATAGACATGGAATCACTGATCAATAATGGAACACTAGTCACTTTAATAATGTTTACATATCTTGCATTACTCATCTCATATGTATATACTGTATTCTATAATATTCTACTGTATCATAGTCCATGCCGCTCGTACATATATGTATATATTCTTAATTCCATTCCTTACTTAGATTTGTGTTTTGGGTATATGTTGTGAAATTGTTAGAAATTACTGCACTGTCGGAGCAAGAAGCACAAGCATTTTGCTACACCCGCAATAATATCTGCTAAACACGTGTATTTGACAAATACAATTTTATTTGACTTGTTTTGTTATGACAGGGTACTAAAACCCATAGCCAAATAATGGAATCATTGGAAAATAAACTGGATGATCTACGATTAAGACTATCCTACCAACGGGATATTAAAAACCGTAATATCTTATGTTTCACCGAGTCGTGGCTGAATGACGACAAGGATAATATGGAGCTGCCTGGGTTTTCCGTGCATCGGCAGGACAGAGCAGCTACGTCTGGTAAGAAGAGGGGCGGGGGTGTCTGTCTATTTGTCAATAACAGCTGGTGCAGGATGTCTAATATTAAAGAAGTCTCGAGGTATTGCTCGCCTGAGGTAGAGTACCTCATGATAAGCTGTAGACCACACTATCTACCAAGAGAGTTCACATCTATATTATTCGTAGCCATCTATTTACCACCACAAACCAATGCTGGCACTAAGACCGCACTCAACGAGCTGTATAAGGTCATAACCAAACAAGAAAATGCTCATCCAGAAGCGGCGCTCCTAGTTGCCGGGGACTTTAATGCAGGGAAATTAAATCAGTTTTACCTCATTTCTACCAGCAGGTCACATGTGCAACCAGAGGAAAAAAAACTTTACACCACCTTTACCCCACACACAGAGACGCATACAAAGTTCTCCCTCGCCCTCCATTTGGCAAATCTGACCATAATACTATCCTCCTGATTCCTGCTTACAAGCAAAAACCAAAGCAGGAGGTACCAGTGACTCACTCAATACGGAAGTGGTCAGATGACGTGGATGCTATGCTACAGGACTGTTTTGCTTGCACAGAGTGGAATATGTTCTGGGATTCATCCAATGGCATTGAGGAGTATACCACCTCAGTCACCGACTTCATCAATAAGTGCATCGACGATGTCGTCCCCACAGTGACTGAACGTACATATACCAACCAGAAGCCATGGATTACAGGCAACATCCGCATGGAGCTAAAGGCTAGAGCTGCCGCTTTCAAGGAGCGGGACACTAATCCGATGCTTATAACAAATCCCGCTATGCCCTCACATTAACAATTAAACAGGCAAAGCGTCAATACAGGACTAAGATTGAATCCTACCACACCGGCTCTGACGCTCGTCGGATGTGGCAGGGCTTGCAAACTATTGTGGACTACAAAGGGAAACCCAGCTGTGAGCTACCCAGTGACGTGAGCCTACCAGTTGAGCTAAATGCCTTTTACTCTCGCTTTGATGCAAGCAACACTGAAGCATGCATGAGAGCACCAGCTGTTCCAGACGACTGTGTGATCACGCTTTCCGTAGCCGATGTGAGCAAAACCTTTAAACAGGTCAACATTCACAAAGCCGCGGGGCCAGACGGATTACAAGGACGTATACTCAACCAGCTTCACCTACTTTTTTTGGTATCTGTACTGTACTTTACTATTTATATTTTTGACAACTTTTACTTCACTACATTCCTAAAGAAAAGTATGTACTTTTTACTCCATACATTTTCCCTGACAGCCAAAGTACTCGTTACATTTTGAATGCTTACCAGGACAGAAAATTGTCCAATTCGCACACTTATCAAGAGAACGTCCCTGGTCATCCTTACTGCCTCTGATCTGGCGGACTCACTAAACACAAATGCTTTGTTTTTAAATTATGTGAGTGTGACTCTGGCTATCCGTAAATAAAAGAAAAAAGACAATTGTGCCGTCTGGTTTGCTTAATATAAGGAATTTGAAATTATTAGTACTTTTACTTTTACTTTTGATACTTAAATATATTTTAGCAACTACATTTACTTCTGATACTTAAGTATATTTAAATCCAAATACTTTTAGACTTTTACTCAAGTAGTATTTTACTGGGTGACTTTCACTTTTACTTGAGTCATTTTCTATTAAGGTATCTTTACTTTTACTCAACTATGAGAATTGTGTACTTTTTCCACCACAAGCAACATCCAAGTGGGAGGATAAACACACTAGTACACCCCAGAGTACATGTAATATCTGAATAAGTACAATATAATTAGTAGGTGTTACACAGGATTTAGCTAGTTAAAATGAAGTGTTACCAAGACGGTATCTAATAAAAACTGTCAGACATCTTTGGTTACGTTGTTCAGGGCCCTTTCTATGTCAGCACCATTCTGAGTGGGCTCTGTGGATTTACCTTACTTTCTTTATAGATTTGTTGATGAGCAGATGTGTGGTTATACATTAATCACATTTGGTCAGAGAATGTATGAATTTAACATATTCATATTTATAGTGAAAATACCAGTGGGACTCACTTCAATGTCTGACAGTTGTTGATGATGGCAATCATGTACTGGACATAGCACTGAAGTAGTTGCTGGTCATCTATTAAGACAACTTTTCTAACCTTTTTTACCTGATGAAGAATGAATTAATCTGTTTTCTACAGAGCTTCAGGACCGGACCTTTGAAGGTCTCAGCGATCTGGGCACCCACTTGAGAGATTCTGCTTAAACATCTGATGTGAGGAGAGATGGGAAAAAACAGATGTCAGAGGATCAACTCCTGACAATATTAACAATGGATGTATAGAACAAATGAGAGCCCTTGCTGTGGCACTTATTCAGACAAGAGTCAATTCTCAGGGCTGGTCATTTACATATGTACGGTAAAGTAACCTTACTGTAGCATCTGTAGCATCTACTGTTGGTTAAAGAAATTCAGGCTGATGCCCAGAAGGGGAAACTGTATAGCTACAGGTATACGATACCTAGAAGACTATGGCTGGGACGGTGGTCTGATAGCACCCATCTTGATCAGTGTCTGGCTCTTTCTGTCCGTCTGTCTTGTTCGTTTGCAGAGCCTTGTGCAGCCATTCTGTGATGTTGGACTGTGGAAGGGTGAGAGTGTGGAAGCTGGTCTTTCTGCACAGCTTAACCTGGTTCGTGTTTAATATTTAAAATAATAATAGCTCTGGGTGACCCATCCTCTCCACACTGGAACACATAATCATAGTCAGATACAGGGGCGGTGTGTTCATTAGGGCGATATGGGCAACGCACTGCCAAACGGGAAAAGGAAGGGATTTTTTTCTAATCAATTATATCACGGCAACAGTAGTTATCAGTGTTCTAATCTAGACGTCTGATCTGCCACTAAATGTCCAATCAGGCTAAAGTCGTGCTTCAAATGGCCCCGCCCCTTTTGAGGCGATTTCAGTCAGGTTGAAAATCACCCCAGAAGTCTCTCATAGACTCTCATGTAAAATCTTTTTTTTTCAAATATCAGAGCTTTCAATACAATCTCTATGGGTTCCGGGAGGGCTTGCACTTACGCGCTTTCGTCATACGTAGCATAACCATGAACGTAACTAAGAAAAGAGCGGGTAGCAGCGTCAATCAATTCACGTACTACTGTCAAGATGGCTAGCGTTCAGTGCAACTCGATTGTCTCTTTGAAAGAAGTTCCTTTTTGTTCCTTTAATTCAACAGGTTTCTACTAAAGGGGGAAAGTCCTACACCCGAGGATTTTCCAAAAATTGGTACGAACGAAAAACCTGGCTAGCAGGCTGCGATGTAGCTAATGCAGTCTTCTGCTACCCCTGCTTACTCTTTCACCCTGAAGGCGGCACGGCAGACAGCACCGCTTGGACAGCGACTGGTGTAACGGACATGCACCATCTTTCAGAAAAGATTAAGAAACATGAGCTGTCAAAGACCCACATGGATAGCTGTTTGAGATTGTCTGCTTTGGGGAGAGTGAACATTGCCACTCAACTGGATGAGGGATACAGGCTAGCTGTCCGCCGCCACAACGATGAGGTTAGCAAGAACCGCCACATCCTCAGCCGGCTAATCCAGTGTGTGAAGTTTTGCGGAGTGTTTGAGTTAGCTTTGCGAGGCAAAGATGAAACTGAGGGCTCCACCAACCCTGGTATTTTTCTTGGACTTGTCAACTTTGTGGCACAATTAGATGAGGTGTTTTATGGAAATGCATATTGTTTATGCAGTGTTGAGGAATGTGAAAGAACACCCTTGATTATTTTTACTGTGATAACTTATTTTGCTTTTGTAAGCCAACACTTTTGAGACCAGTCAATAAATGCTTCTGGTATTGACTTATATGCTGCCCCTGTCTTCATGTTGTTGCTGGACATATCTTTTTTAAAATGTGTGTAGGTCACCTAAATCATCAGAAAAATTGCCCCCCCTGAGAATTTTTTCAGGAGCCGCCACTGGTCAGATATATAAATGAGAGAACCATGTACAGTGGGGAAAAAAAGTATTTAGTCAGCCACCAATTGTGCAAGTTCTCCCACTTAAAAAGATGAGAGAGGCCTGTAATTTTCATCATAGGTACACGTCAACTATGACAGACAAAATGAGAAAAAAAAATCCAGAAAATCACATTGTAGGATTTTTAATGAATTTATTTGCAAATTATGGTGGAAAATAAGTATTTGGTCAATAACAAACGTTTCTCAATACTTTGTTATATACCCTTTGTTGGCAATGACACAGGTCAAACGTTTTCTGTAAGTGTTCACAAGGTTTTCACACACTGTTGCTGGTATTTTGGCCCATTCCTCCATGCAGATCTCCTCTAGAGAAGTGATGTTTTGGGGCTGTCGCTGGGCAACACGGACTTTCAACTCCCTCCAAAGATTTTCTATGGGGTTGAGATGTGGAGACTGGCTAGGCCACTCCAGGACCTTGAAATGCTTATTACGAAGCCACTCCTTCGTTGCCCGGGCGGTGTGTTTGGGATCATTGTCATGCTGAAAGACCCAGCCATGTTTCATCTTCAATGCCCTTGCTGATGGAAGGAGGTTTTCACTCAAAATCTCATGATACATGGCCCCATTCATTCTTTCCTTTAAACTGATCAGTCGTCCTGGTCCCTTTGCAGAAAAACAGCCCCAAAGCATGATGTTTCCACCCCCATGCTTCACAGTAGGTATGGTGTTCTTTGGATGCAACTCAGCATTCTTTGTCCTCCAAACACGACGAGTTGAGTTTTTACCAAAAAGTTATATTTTGGTTTCATCTGACCATATGACATTCTCCCAATCCTCTTCTGGATCATCCAAATGCACTCTAGCAAACTTCAGACGGGCCTGGACATGTACTGGCTTAAGCAGGGGGACACATCTTGCACTGCATGATTTGAGTCCCTGGCGGCGTAGTGTGTTACTGAGGGTAGGCTTTGTTACTTTGGTCCCAGCTCTCTGCAGGTCATTCACTAGGTCCCCCCGTGTGGTTCTGGGATTTTTGCTCACCGTTCTTGTGATCATTTTGACCCCACGGGGTGAGATCTTGCGTGGAGCCCCAGATCGAGGGAGATTATCAGTGGTCTTGTATTATGCATAGTCACTTTAACTCTACCCACATGTACATATTACCTCAACTACCTCAACTAGCCGGTGCCCCCGCACATTGACTCTGCAACGGTACCCCCCTGTATATATAGCCTCCCTACTGTCACTTTATTTTACTGTATATATAGCCTCCCTACTGTCACTTTATTTTACTTCTGCTCTTTTTTTCTCAACACTTTTTTTGTTGTTGTTTTATTCTTACTTTTTTTGTTTAAAATAAATGCACTGTTGGTTAAGGGCTGTAAGTAAGCATTTCACTGTAATGTCTGCACCTGTTGTATTCGGCGCATGTGACCAATAAAATTTGATTTTGATTTGATTTGTATGTCTTCCATTTCCTAATAATTGCTCCCACAGTTGATTTCTTCAAACCAAGCTGCTTACCTATTGCAGATTCAGTCTTCCCAGCCTGGTGCAGGTCTACAATTTTGTTTCTGGTGTCCTTTGACAGCTCTTTGGTCTTGGCCATAGTGGAGTTTGGAGTGTGACTGTTTGAGGTTGTGGACAGGTGTCTTTTATACTGATAACAAGTTCAAACAGGTGCCATTAATACAGGTAACGAGTGGAGGACAGAGGAGCCTCTTAAAGAAGAAGTTACAGGTCTGTGAGAGCCAGAAATCTTGCTTGTTTGTAGGTGACCAAATACTTATTTTCCACCATCATTTGCAAATAAATTCATTAAAAATCCTACAATGTGATTTTCTGGTTTTTTCTTCCTCAATTTGTCTGTCATAGTTGACGTGTACCTATGATGAAAATTACAGGCCTCTCTCATCTTTTTAAGTGGGAGAACTTGCACAATTGGTGGCTGACTAAATACTTTTTCCCCCACTGTATGTGCTGTAGTGTACAGTGGAAATTCACACATACAGCATTGCACGCACACACACTTTACAATACCTGAGTGGTGCGCAGACACATGCGTTCAATAGGTGATGTCCCCCGCTCTGAAACCTAGAAGTAGTTTTTTCCCTTGCTCTGGGGATGAGGCTTTTATTTCGATAGGTAACAATGCTTCATGGGTGACAGTTGTCGATGTGTTCAGATGGTCCCTGGTTCGAGCCCAGGCAAGGAGAGGGACAGAAGCAACACTGTTACATATAGGAACACACCCATTCACAGAAAATCAGAGAAAATATATATCATTGATCAGTGGTTTCCATGGTAATGCAGGCATGCTAAACAAACAAGATATTTCTGAGCTGGCACTTTACAATTTAAGATGATGGAAAGGTAACAGAAGTTCAGTAACACAGAGCTAATGTACTACAATTCCTGCATATTCCACTGAGCTAAGATTGGACTGGTGCCCAGATATCACTGATGCAACATGAGCTACAGAGAGGGCGGTACAGACTTACTTTTGTAAGGATTAATCAGTAGCGGTGCGTGGGTAAAATCACTGGGGAAGCCAAGCCAGGAAAAATTATTCCAACAAATACAACCTATGTGTGGTGATAATTGCGTTGTTTGCTCTGTAATCTGTTAGTTCATGTGCCATGATATATAGGCCTAAGGCCGAGACAATAAAACACAGTGGCAGAATAAATTCAACCACACCTTTGTTTCATCATTAAACTGGAGAGCAACATCTGTCCGGTGAAGTCCACAAAGCATTTTGCAAGTAACAAACAGTTACATGACCTGTAGCTTGGTCAAGCAAGTAAATGTTTCCGACAACTAAACAACCATTGATTTAGAACCATGTAGAGTTACTGCAAGTCGAAAAGAAAACAGGAGCTGTCTCCACTATTCCAGCACTATTTCAACTTCAACATCATCAAATCACCTATGCTTAGTTTAATACCGCGACAACCAAAAGATACCAAAAACAATTTAGTCCAATCAATGTAAGCTAAATATGATGTGACTGTCCATGGTACTGATTTGTGTGTGTGTGTATGTGTGTGTGTGTGTGTGTGTGTGTGTGTGTGTGTGTGTGTGTGTGTGTGTGTGTGTGTGTGTGTGTGTGTTTGTGTGCGTGCAAGTAGAAAAAACACGTTGACTCACCCTACTTTTTTTGGTGCGCCAGGAACATTCACAGTTGAGCTCATTGGCAATTTATTTTATTATTTTTTATTAAAGGAGGCCAAATGCTCGCTGGCTTCCCTTGTATTCAACGCTACGGGCTGCAGCAATGTCGTACTCTTCTTGACCAGACACCATCAGATAGATGGCCTACACATACTGAGAAAGAGGGGTGCTGTTTCGCTCGCTCGGATGCTTTCTCCGGTGAGATACATTCAGCCTCTTGCGAATTGAAGGAAAATTATGAAACACAGAGGGAAGAAAGATAAAATAATGTATTTTGGTCAATGTTTTGGGGAAGCTTGGCTTCCCTTGGTATTGATTAGTACACGCCACTTTGATTAATTGAGGACCCAGGTGAGGGGGCCAGCATCAGGTTCTTCAAGCTCTACAATTTTTTTACATTTACATTTTAGTCATTTAGAAGACGCTTTTATCCATTGTGACTTACAGTCAGTGCATTCATCTTATGATAGCTAGTTAGGACAACCACATATCACAGTCATAGTAAGTACATTTTTACTCAATAAAGTAGCTATGAAGGAAATACAGTATGTACAATATGTATTATATATACAATATATATTATATATGTAATATAAATATATATATTTTTTACTGCAACCGCCAACCACAAGAGAATTCAGGAGCCCGCTCTCAATGAGTGGACAGCCTGCTGCTGCCGCTCTACTAATCATCAGATGGGGGGAGGAGAGGAGCTTAATATTGCAGATAGATTGTAACTTCCATCAATGAAATTGTCTGCATCACTTCCAATCCCCCATGTTTATATATATATATATATATATATATATATATATATATATATATATATATATATATATATATATATATATATACAGTACATACACATACATATCCTTTGAAAAAATGTATATATTCCCCTTTATTACTTTCCAACCCCGCCACCCTTTCCCCACTTGGAGTAAACTAGTGAACAACAACGCCTAGGCCTCTACTTCCAGCCCATACCCACTATCTACATTTTATGGACACAGTCAATTTTACAATAATTACATTTAGTTTGTTCTTTCTCCTGAACTTCTTCTAGTCTCAACCTCTCCGATCATTTTCATGATGTCCATCCGGTTTGCTTCTATATGTCATATCTTTCTAACTGTGCTCCTTCACAAAATCTCCCAACCTACAACCCATCCACTTATTATGGACACAGCGTGCCTACATTATTAGTTATCTTGTTATTGTTTGTTGTTAGTTGTTATTAGTCCCATCCTTCAATTCCATTCAACACCTCTCATCTATCTTTTAACACCATCCATATATGATTTTTATTTGCCATATATATTTCAACTGTACTGTGATGTCTTACAAAAGTTCTGAACCTTTCTATTCTCATTGTTTCTACAGATTGTGAATTGAAAATAAACATTTTTGCTAATAGTATTACTATGTTATTGATCGATTGACTATGACTTTTCAGATCACCCAGTAGTGCTATCTGCAGGGTTAGCTCCAGGTAAATATTGCAATCCTTTAGCCATTCCTGGACCTGTGTCCAAAAACAAGCTACAAATGGACAGTACCAAAACAAATGATCTAATGATTCTGTCTCTTCGCATATAAATAACATTATATTGGTAGCAAGAATTTTATATAATAATTTAAATTGAAAGATTCTATGTTTTGAATCTGGTGTCGTTTTGCGTATCAGTTCATAAACACTATGCCATGGGATCGGTACGTCGAAAATCTCTTCCCAACTATTTTGCAATCTACAGTGGGGAAAAAAAGTATTTAGTCAGCCACCAATTGTGCAAGTTCTCCCACTTAAAAAGATGAGAGAGGCCTGTAATTTTCATCATAGGTACACGTCAACTATGACAGACAAAATTAGAAAAAAAAATCCAGAAAATCACATTGTAGGATTTTTAATGAATTTATTGGCATATGATGGGGGAAAATAAGTATTTGGTCAATAACAAAAGTTTCTCAATACTTTGTTATATACCCTTTGTTGGCAATGACACAGGTCAAACGTTTTCTGTACGTCTTCACAAGGTTTTCACACACTGTTGCTGGTATTTTGGCCCATTCCTCCATGCAGATCTCCTCTAGAGCAGTGATGTTTTGGGGCTGTCGCTGGGCAACACAGACTTTCAACTCCCTCCAAATATTTTCTATGGGGTTGAGATCTGGAGACTGGCTAGGCCACTCCAGGACCTTGAAATGCTTCTTACGAAGCCACTCCTTCGTTGCCCGGGCGGTGTGTTTGGGATCATTGTCATGCTGAAAGACCCAGCCACGTTTCATCTTCAATGCCCTTGCTGATGGAAGGAGGGTTTCACTCAAAATCTCACGATACATGGCCCCATTCATTCTTTCCTTTACACGGATCAGTCGTCCTGGTCCCTTTGCAGAAAAACAGCCCCAAAGCATGATGTTTCCAACCCCATGCTTCACAGTAGGTATGGTGTTCTTTGGATGCAACTCAGCATTCTTTGTCCTCCAAACATGACGAGTTGAGTTTTTACCAAAAAGTTATATTTTGGTTTCATCTGACCATATGACATTCTCCCAATCCTCTTCTGGATCATCCAAATGCACTTCAGACGGGCCTGGACATGTACTGGCTTAAGCAGGGGGACACGTCTCGCACTGCAGGATTTGAGTCCCTGGCGGCGTAGTGTGTTACTGATGGTTGGCTTTGTTACTTTGGTCCCAGCTCTCAGCAGGTCATTCACTAGGTCCCCCCGTGTGGTTCTGGGATTTTTGCTCACCGCTCTTGTGATCATTTTGACCCCACGGGGTGAGATCTTGCATGGAGCCCCAGATCGAGGGAGATTATCAGTGGTCTTGTATGTCTTCCATTTCCTAATAATTGCTCCCACAGTTGATTTCTTCAAACCAAGCTGCTTACCTGTTGCAGATTCAGTCTTCCCAGCCTGGTGCAGGTCTACAATTTTGTTTTTGGTGTCCTTTGACAGCTCTTTGGTCTTGGCCATTGTGAAGTTTGGAGTGTGACTGTTTGAGGTTGTGGACAGGTGTCTTTTATACTGATAACAAGTTCAAACAGGTGCCATTAATACAGGTAACGAGTGGAGGACAGAGGAGCCTCTTAAAGAAGAAGTTACAGGTCTGTGAGAGCCAGAAATCTTGCTTGTTTGTAGGTGACCAAATACTTATTTTCCACCATAATTTGCAAATAAATTCATTAAAAATCCTACAATGGGATTTTCTGGATATTTTTTTCTCAATTTGTCTGTCATAGTTGACGTGTACCTATGATGAAAATTACAGGCCTCTCTCATCTTTTTAAGTGGGAGAACTTGCACAATTGGTGGCTGACTAAATACTTTTTTGCCCCACTGTATATGGGACGGCTGTCAATCCTTTGGTCCTTAAATGAAACTGGTATACTTTTTTCTCCTCCTTCCACTTTCCTCTTCCATTTTTGCAGTAAGGCTGCAATTATTTGGTTGTAATTTTGGGTAGAGCAGACATTTCCATATGTTTTTGTTAGCTGCATGTGCGACATAACTCCACCAGTCCTACCGATGATATCATTTACAAAGATTATACCTTTTTTAAACATTTTGTAAAAAAAAAAGTTTTTTTGTCAGTTAGTATATTTGAGTTTAACCACAATATTTGTTGCATTATTTGTTCTGTCATTTCTGGAGGTTTAAATTGAAATTGCAACCAACTTTCTATGGCTTGTTTTAGAAATAATGATATCTGGGAGATTATTTCCTTTTCAAATAACTGAAAGTGAGAGGTTGTAATCTGAATAAAGGGAAAAAGGCCATTCTTGAACATTGGGTGAGACAATCTTACTAATTTCCTTGAGAACCAGTTCGGATTTAAGTAGAACTTTTGTATGACTGAAGCTTTTAGTGATAGGTCTAATGCTTTAATATTTAATAATTTCTGTCCTCCGAATTCATATTCATTATATAAATAGGCCTGTTTAATTTTGTCTGGCTTGCCGTTCCAAATAAAATGGAATATTTTTTTCTCATATAATTAAAAAAACTGTTCGCTAGGCATAGACAAGACCATAAGCAAATAGGTAAACTGGGATAATACTAAAGAGTTAATCAGGGTGATTTTTCCACAAATTGACAGGCACCCACCTTTCCATGGTAGCAAGATCTTATCTATTTTTGCTAACTTTCTATTATAATTTATTGAAGTGAGATCATTTATTTCCTTTGGGATATGTATTCCGAGTATATCCACATCACCATCAGACCATTTTATTGGTAAACTACATGGCAATGTACATTTTTTATTTTTTATTGATCCAATACGTAATATAGTACATTTGTCATAATTTGGTTGTAATCCAGAGAGGTTATAAAATGTATCTAGATCCTCTATGAGGCTGTGGAGTGATTCTAGTTGTGGATTTAAAAGAAAACATGAATCATCAGCGTACAATGACACCTTTGTTTTTAAGCCCTGGATTTCTAATCCCCTGATATTATTGTTGGATCTGATTTTAATAGCTAACATCTCGATGGCCACAATAAATAGATATGCCGATAGTGGACAACCTTGTTTCACTCCTCTTGACAGTTTAAAACTTTCTGAGAAATAGCCATTATTTACTATTTTACACCTAGGGTTACTATACATGATTTTGACCCATTTTATAAGAGATTCACCAAAATTGAAATGTTCCAGGCATTTATATATAAACCCCAGTCGTCCTTTATCAAATGCCTTTTCCAAGGCTGCTATGAATAGCAGGCCTGGTTTCTCTGATTTTCCATAATGTTCTATTGTTTTTAATACTTGCCTTATATTATCTCCAATGTATCTTCCATGTAAAAAACCTGTCTGATTAGAATGAATAATATCCGACAGTACCTTTTTAATTCAATGCGCTATACATTTTGCTAGAATTTTTGCATCACAACACTGAAGTGTAAGGGGCCTCCAATTTTTTTAATGGACTGGATCTTTATATTTTCCACTTGTATCCTGTTTCAGTAATAATGAGATCAGACCTTCTTCTTGAGTGTCAAATAATTACATTTACATTTACATTTTAGTCATTTAGCAGACGCTCTTATCCAGAGCGACTTACAGTTAGTGAGTGCATACGTTCTTTTTTAAATTGTTTAAATTTATTTTATTCTGGCCCCCCGTGGGAATTGAACCCACAATCCTGGCGTTGCAAACGCCATGCTCTACCAACTGAGCTACATCCCTGCCGGCCATTCCCTCCCATACCCTGGACGACGCGGGGCCAATTGTGCGCCGCCCCATGGGTCTCCCGGTCGCGGCCGGCTACGACAGAGCCTGGATTTGAACCAGGATCTCTAGTGGCACAGCTAGCATCTACCATTTACATATAAGTGGTTAAAACATGCTAATAACGGTCCTCTTAGTATATCAAAAAAGGTTTGGTATACTTCGACTGGTATGCCATCCAACCCTGGAGTTTTCCCGGACTTAAAGTCTTTAATTGCATCCAGAAGTTCCTCCTATGTAATTTCACCTTCACATGAGTCTTTCTGTTTGGCTGTTAATTTTACATTATCAATGGAAAAAAAATCTCTACAATTAGCTTCAGTTAGAGGAGATGGAGGCGACTGAAACGAAAACATATGCTTAAAGTACCTTGTTTCCTCATTCAAAATATAATTTGGTGAATCATGGGTTACTCCGTCAATTGTAACCAGTTTCATTAAAATATTTTTGGTAGCATTCCTATGTTGAAGATTAAAAAAGAATTTGGTGCATTTTTCCCCATATTCCATCCAGTTTGCTTTATTTTTATAATATATTACACTTGATCTTTCTTGAATAAGTTTCTCCATTTCTTTTTGTTTTTCCTCTAATTTATTCTGAGCCTCTATGTTACAGTTTTTATTGCCATCTATCTGTTCTGTTAGACTTTCTATTTCCTTTGTTAGTATAAACTCTTTTGACCTAAATTGCTTTTGTTTTCGAGATGAGTGCTGAATTGCATGGCCTCTAAAGGCACATTTAAAGGTGTCCCATACAATAAGGGGATTTGCTGTACCTATGTTATGTCGGAAAAAATCAGTTATAAATTCCTTTGTAAAAATAAATTATCATCCAATGGGCTTTGATTAAATTTCCAATATCCTTGCCCACGTGGAAATTTAGTAAGAGTAATGTATATGCCAATTATATGATGGTCCGACCGCATTCTGTCCCCTATCAACTATTTTTAAACTTTTGGTGCCAACGAGAATGAGATAAGAAAGAAGTCAAGACGACTAGCTTGATTGAGTCTCCGCCATGTATATCTCACTAGATCAGGATATTTAAGCCTCCATATATCTACTAGTTCTAATGTATCCATGACATTCACGATTTCCTTAAGAGCATGTAGGTGATTGTTTGTGGTGTGATTTCCTTTATGGTCCATTGACCGGGAGACTCATGGGCAGCGCACAATTGGCCTAGCGTTGTCCAGGGTAGGGGAGGGAATGGCCAGCAGGGATGTAGCTCAGTTGATAGAGCATGGCGTTTGCAACGCCAGGGTTGTGGGTTCGATTCCCATGGGGGACCAGTATGAAAAAAAATATATATATATATGTATTCACTAACTGTAAGTCGCTCTGGATAAGAGCGTCTGCTAAATGACTAAAAATGTAAAAATGTAAAAAAAATATATTATAATCCCCCACCATAATAATATTGTCTTGAATTGCTTGCAGGGTTGATAATTTATTATATATATTGTCAAAGAAGTGTGGATTATCATTATTTGGTCCGTAAATGTTAATGAGCCATATCTGTTTATTGGCCAATAACATATTTAAAATAATCCATCTACCTTGCGTATCTATTTGGACAATTTGCACATTCGGATCGAAATTACTATTAATTAATATCATCACCCCTTTTTAATTTCTTTGCCCATGGGAGAAGTATATTTGCCCCCCCCCCCCCAATTCCTTTTTCCACGCAACTTCATCTAGAATTGTTGAATGAGTTTCCTGTAAACAGTAGATATTATATTCCTTCTCAATGAGCCATGTAAATATTGTTCTTCTTTTGTTATTATCAGCTAAGCCATTACAATTATAACTGGCTATACTTATTTCACCATACACCATAATGAGATACAAGTTTCAAGTCTATTTATCATTATATATGTTTGTAAATGTACCAATAAAAAAATACCGTAATGATTGAGTGTCCATATAGCTGTACCATGATATTTGCATTGCTACTAAGTATCCCTTCAATTGTTCTCCACTAATTCCCCCGTTAAAGCCCCTCCCCATCCCAAGTTGAGCCGTCATCCCAGTGATCGGCATCCCACCCACATCCCTCCGGATCCCTAGGGCCCCTAGAGGCCAGGACCCATCCATCGAAAACAGCACACAGTGCCACGCACAAAACAGAAGCAGATTAACCGCCAAAAGCATTTCCAAAGCTGTCACCTCTATATATAACTATTTAAAAATATATATCTATTCAAATATCTTGCATATCTTATTTTCCATCATTATCAATTAATATGCGTAATAATGTCGGCAGTTCAGACATAGGATTTTTTAAACATATAACCCGGATTGCCATTGTATTACCTTTAATTTATTGACAAGCAATTATTATCCTAGCAAATAATTACCGTGGTCCATCCCATACCCCCCCCCCCCCCCCCCCCCCCCAACATCCCCACCCCCCCACAACAGATGCCGGACAAACACACACGCACATACTCACATACTCCAACACACTCAACCCCCCCCCCCCCCCCCCCCCTCCACAATCCACCATAAAATCAGATACTCAACGGTTGTTATATCCCAGAGCCCAAATCAAAAAAGGACCTGATTTACGAGTGCACATACAGTCACAGCTGTTAGAGAAAGCATGCAAGATTGAGCAGAAATTGACAACAATGTGAGATTTGATTAATCTACTTAATCTATGTCAAGTCCTAGGTGACTCTGGTCCCCCGTTGTAACCATTTTTCCCAAGCATCTCCGTGCAGTCAGACCTTTGATTATTTTGTGCCACCTGGGCCACAATGATAAACCCCCTCTCTGATTGTCCGAGTGTGACCCCCTCCCCATGGGTTAATGCAGCCAGTGTTGCCAGCTCTGCCACTACCTGGGTGGGGGTACCCCACCGGAATCCCCACCGGCTAGGTAAAAGATCATCAAGGTTCTTATTAGCAGCTTTGAGAATTTCCTTGTATATAATGCTCTCCCATCAGGGGGCTCTGGCTTTGTAGGACCAACCCTGCCAGGCAGGCTCAGAATCTTGAGGGGGCAGTGCTGCTCAAGTAGGTCTCTGACCACATGTATTTCTCTGTTTAGGCTGCATACTCACAGCAGGTCCATAAAAGAGATGGGAACTTCTCTTTGGTGTATGGGTCACTCAGGTGGGTGTCCAGGATATAGGGTTGGGGATCTTTCCATCATGATAGGACAATAAAAAATTAGATTAGATGTATACTATATTTAAAAATGTATATCCCTCATCTACACAAAATTGAAAGCGCACTCTCACTACCCCTGCTCATAGACACCCGTCGGCTCTAGGATATGCAACCATTTCCCCTCTCACTCAATTAACACCGCAACTTTCCAATATTAAATTTTTTAATAACTTGCATAATAAATACATCTGACAATTGTGTGAGTTAGGGGCTGGACCCAAGAGTTTACATTATATTTAATTTTTTCCAACCACAGGAGCCTGCTCTCACTGTTCAAAATACATCAGAGACCATAATTTAGCTACAGAGGATCAGTAGTTTAAAAAAAAACAATTGTGGATTAAATTGTATCACAAGCACATACAGGTAACTGCCTAAATAAAGGAAACACCAACATAGTGTCTTAAAGGGTGATTGGCCACCACAAGCTGCCAGAACAGCTTCAATGTGCCTTGGCATAGATTCTACAAGAAATGCACCCATATTATTTGTATCCCTCATTTACTCAAGTGTTTCCTTTATTTTGGCAGTTACCGGTTGCCTTCAGTTGGGAAGGCCTCAATTTGGCTAGCATGCACGCCACATATACAGCTTGTTGCATTGTGGCCATTGACATATAATCCATAGAAGGGTTTTGGAACCTCGTACCCTGGCAATTTGACTATTAAACGTATGGGTACGCTAACAATGGCTGCCAGTTCTGACTTGAATGGAAACTGCCATCTATGGATTATATTTCTATGGTTGGTTGTGGCTGTCTGTTCTACTTTTGCAAATTTCAAAATACAGTGGCGGGAAAAGCATACAGTTCGGAAAGCAAATGCCTACTGCTGAAAAGAGATGACTAGTCTGTCTGTAACATTTTTTAAACAACTCACAATTTTTAGGGGACAGCAGCACTGTTTTTCAAATTAGCTCATCTTGAGATAAGCTATTGCCAAGGCAAGCGCATCGCCCATCACCATGAGTAGTAGCCTACGGCTTCATCTTCATCATTAGGTGAGTCAGTGTGCCACTGGAAATTGTACTGTATTTAGTAGCCTATTATATATAAAGTATCAGTCAAAAGTTTGGACACACCTACTTATTCAAGCGTTTTTCTTAATGTTGACTATTTTTTACTGTCACATCTCCTCCTGTTGCTCCCCTCCGGCGCTCTGATTCACCGGTCTACTGAGCCACCGGTCTGAGCGCACCACCTCGGCAAACACAGGAATGGAAACCCAACGCACCCTAATCACCTCCAGCGCACCTGCACCTTATCATCTCATGACCACCACTATTTAGCCCTGGACTGTTTGTTCATTGTTGTGTGTAATTGTTAGCGTCGTGTCGTTTACTCTCGCTTTGTTATTCTCTTTCTCATTGTTAAGTAAACCTTTACCTTGTTAATTCCTGCGTCTGCGTCCTGACTCTTCGTATACTCAGTACTCGTCACATTTACATTGTAGAATAATAGTGAAGACATCAACACTGTAAAATAAAACATATGGAATCATGTAGTGTTAAACAAATCTAAATATATTTTATATTTCTTCAAAGTAGCCACCCTTTGCCTTGATGACAGCTTTGCACACTCTTGGCATTCTCTCAACCAGCTTCACCTGGAATGCTTTTCCAACAGTCTTGAAGGAGTTCCCACATATGCTGAGCACTTGTTGGCTGCTTTTCCTTCACTCTGCGGTCCAACGCATCCCAAACCATCTCAATTGGGTTGAGGTCAGGTGATTGTGGAGGCCAGGTCATCTGATGCAGCACTCCATTACTCTCCTTCTTGGTCAAATAGCCCTTACACAGCCTGGAGGTGTGTTGGGTCATTGTCCTGTTGAAAAACAAAAAATGATAGTCCCACTAAGCCCAAACCAGATGGGATGGCGTATAGCTGCAGCATGCTGTGGTAGCAATGCTGGTTAAGTATGACTTGAATTCTAAATAAATCACTGACAGTGTCACCAGCAAATCACCCCCACACCATCACACCTCCTCCTCCATGCTTCACGGTGGGAACTATACATGCGGAGATCATCCGTTCACCTACTCTGCGTCTCACAAAGACATGGCGGTTGGAACCAAAAATCTCCCATTTGGACTCATCAGACCAAAGGACAGATTTCCACCAGTCTAATGTCCATTGCTCGTGTTTCTTGGCACAAGCAAGTCTCTTCTTCTTATTGGTGTCCTTTAGTAGTGGTTTCTTTGCAGCAATTTGACCATGAAGGCCTGATTCACAGAGTCTCCTCTGAACGGTTGATGTTGATGTTGAGATGTGTCTGTTACTTGAACTGTCATTTATTTGGGCTGCAACTTATGAGGCTCGTAACTCTAATAAACATATCCTCTGCAGCAGAGGTAACTCTGGGTCTTCCTTTCCTGTGGCGGTCCTCATGAGAGGAAGTTTCATCATAGCGCTTGATGGTTTTTGCGACTTCTTGACATTTTCCGGATTGACTGACCTTCATGTCTGAAAGTAATGATGGACTGTCATTTTTCGTTGCTTATTTGAGCTGTTTTTGCCATAATATGGACTTGGTCTTTTACCAAATAGGGCTATCTTCTTTATACCACCCCTACATTGTCACAACACAACTGATAGGCTCAAATGAATTAAGAAGGAAAGAAATTCCACAAATAACTTTTAACAAGGCACACCTGTTAATTTAAATGCATTCCAGGTGACTACCTCATGAAGCTGGTTGAGAGAATGCCAAGAGTGTGCAAAGCTGTCATCAAGGCAAAGGGTGGATACTTTGAAGAATCTCAAATATAAAATATCTTCTGATTTGTTTAACACTTTTTTGTTTACTACATGATTCCATATGTGTTATTTCATAGTTTTGATGTCTTCACTATTATTCTACAATGTAGAAAATAGTAAAAATAAAGAAAAACCCTGGAATGAGTAGGTGTGTCCAAACTTTTGACGGGTACTGTATATATATATATATATATATATATATATATATATATATATATATATATATATATATATATATACACTGCCGATTTTGCAGGTTATCCTACTTACAAAGCATGTAGAGGTCTGTCATTTTTATCATAGGTACACTTCAACTGTGAGAGACGGAATCTAAAACAAAAATCCAGAAAATCACATTGTATGATTTTTTAAGTAATTAATTTGCATTTTATTGCATGACATAAGTATTTGATCACCTACCAACCAGTAAGAATTCCGGCTCTCACAGACCTGTTAGTTTTTCTTTAAGAAGCCCTCCTGTTCTCCACTCATTACCTGTATTAACTGCACCTGTTTTAACTCGTTACCTGTATAAAAGACACCTGTCCACACACTCAATCAAACAGACTCCAACCTCTCCACAATGGCCAAGACCAGAGAGCTGTGTAAGGACATCAGGGATAAAATTGTAGACCTGCACAAGGCTGGGATGGGCTACAGGACAATAGGCAAGCAGCTTGGTGAGAAGGCAACAACTGTTGGCGCAATTCTTAGAAAATGAAAGAAGTTCAAGATGACGGTCAATCACCCTCGGTCTGGGGCTCCATGCAAGATCTCACCTGGTGGGGCATCAATGATCATGAGGAAGGTGAGGGATCAGCCCAGAACTACACGGCAGGACCTGGTCAATGACCTGAAGAGAGCTGGGACCACAGTCTCAAAGAAAATCATTAGTAACACACTACGCCGTCATGGATTAAAATCCTGCAGCGCACGCAAGGTCCCCCTGCTCAAGCGAGCGCATGTCCAGGCCCGTCTGAAGTTTGCCAATGACCATCTGGATAATCCAGAGGAGGAACGGGAGAAGGTCATGTGGTCTGATGAGACAAAAATAGAGCTTTTTGGTCTAAACTCCACTCGCCGTGTTTGGAGGAAGAAGAAGGATGAGTACAACCACAAGAACACCATCCCAACCGTGAAGCATGGAGATGGAAACATCATTCTTTGGGGATGCTTTTCTGCAAAGGGGACAGGACGACTGCACCGTATTGAGGGGAGGATGGATGGGGCCATGTATCGCGAGATCTTGGCCAACAACCTCCTTCCCTCAGTAAGAGCATTGAAGATGGGTCGTGGCTGGGTCTTCCAGCATGACAACGACCCGAAACACACAGCCAGGGCAACTAAGGAGTGGCTCCGTAAGAAGTCTTTATTGCCCAGCGACAGCCCCGAAACCTGAAGGATCTGGAGAAGGTCTGTATGGAGGAGTGGGCCAAAATCCCTGCTGCAGTGTGTGCAAACCTGGTCAAGACCTACAGGAAACGTATGATCTCTGTAATTGCAAACAAAGGTTTCTGTACCAAATATTAAGTTCTGCTTTTCTGATGTATCAAATACTTATGTCATGCAACAAAATGCAAATTCATTACTTACAAATCATACAATGTGATTTTCTGGATTTTTGTTTTAGATTCTGTCTCTCACAGTTGAAGTGTACCTATGAAAAAATGACAGACCTCTACATGCTTTGTAAGTAGGAAAACCTGCAAAATCAGCAGTGTATCAAATACTTGTTATCCCCACTGTATGTATATACAGTGAGGGAAAAAAGTATTTGATCCCCTGCTGATTTTGTACGTTTGCCCACTGACGAAGAAATGATCAGTCTATAATTTTAATGGTAGGTTTATTTGAACATTGAGAGACAGAATAACAACAAAAAATTCCAGAAAAACACATGTAAAAAATGTTATAAATTGATTTGCATTTTAATGAGGGAAATAAGTATTTGACCCCCTCTCAATCAGAAAGATTTCTGGCTCCCAGGTGTCTTTTATACAGGTAACGAGCTGAGATTAGGAGCACACTCTTAAAGGGAGTGCTCCTAATCTCAGTTTGTTACCTGTATAAAAGACACCTGTCCACAGAAGCAATCAATCAATCAGATTCCAAACTCTCCACCATGGCCAAGACCAAAGAGCTCTCCAAGGATGTCAGGGACAAGATTGTAGACCTTATTCTGTCTCAAATACTTTTTTCCCTCACTGTATATATATATACATACACACACAGTGCATTCGGAAAGTATTCAGATCCCTTGACTTTTTTCACATTTTGTTACATTACAGCCTTATTCTAAAATTGATTAAATAGTTTTTTTCCTCATTAATCTACACACAATATATAATGACAAAGCAAAAACTGTTTAGAAAGTTTTGCAAACGTATTAAAAACAGCAAATGGAAATATCACATTTACATAAGTATTCAGACGCTTTACTCAGTACTTTGTTGAAGAACATAATTACAAATAATTTGTAGACTGCAAATTGATTGCAAGAAGCACAAACAGATATAATACTTGACTAAAATAATAATTTAAAACCTTGCTTAGATACTCTATTATGTGTGGGAATACCTCGGAACAGATTTCCAAAATAACAATCACTTGGAACTGATTCCTGGTGTTTTTACCGTTTTTTATGTCCAACAATGAAAATTTAACAACAACAAAACTTGGGGGGCCAAATAAAACCACATGTGGCCCGCGGGCCGCCAGTTGGGGAACCCTGCAGTACGTTATAGGGTAGGCTTTTATGATAATTTAATGATGAGTTGAGTGCCCAAATTTTGGCCCACCAACATTTTTGCTGGGCCTGCCATCAACGGTTTTCTGGCCTCCGCCACTGCTCCATCCTATTCTAAAGGCCTATAGCCTACTGGTTCTTTTTTTTTTTTTTAAGGAACTCAGTCCAGCTTTCAACTGACTCTTGAAAGTTGTAATATTAGAATGCACAAGGTGTAATTTCGAAATTGGGTAGAGCATCATCAGTTTTCCTCGTCATGTCAGTCATTGCATACCTTTGAGTCACTCATCACATGAATACACATTAGACATGGCAAAATGCATAGAATTGCAAGAACATTTGCTTTGAGACTGCAAAAGATTCTCTGCACCCCATGACAAAATGTGTAGAATTGCAGAAAATAACCTTTAAACCTGCAACATTTTCCCTCTGCCAACAAGAGGGGTGTGAACAGTTTGTATCATGAACAGTGCTTGTGCCCATAGAAATAGACATGGCGCGTGAGCACGCAGGGGTGGCGGATGTTCCCCAATGCTGGAAGGGGGGCCTGAGTGAAAAAGTTTGGGAACCCCTGGCTTAGGTTACTATCTAAATAACATGGACCGCATGATTAAAAAGGAAATTAGGATAGCCTTTTATTGTCACTAACCCAAAAGCATAATCTATAAATGTCACCTCAAACCCACAGGCAGTAACTATATACAGTAGGCTATATTAAGTAGGCTAGTTTGGGACGTGTCACGGAGCTGGTGTCAGTCTGTGCCTGATGTTCTGACTTAACATATTAATAATCAGACATTGAAACGATTTATGGGTTGGGTTTATGAAAATGCACATTAATTTATTGAATATATTATGTGAATGATGCCATGTCCTTCGGTGCTGTCAATGTAGCCTTTAAAGAGAGAAAAATTGATGTTAGAGTTTGCAGTCACACATCGACATTCACTTGGCTTTGGGCACGCCAACCATTTGTTTGTCCCGCTGTACTCGGTCTTATCATCACTCTCTTATCATGCCTTTTCTCATTAATATTACCATTCAAGCGCACATGTTGGAGATACGTTATCACTATGTTAAAGTTCGGAAACATTTGCAAACATACCTGTAATCCTCGTAGTTGAAGAGGTGAATTGTTTGTTCCTCGCTGTCATGCTCGGGCAGGAAGGGGTGTCAAACAGAGGTTCTTCTTTAATGGGGTTTAACGGTGGTTGGCATCCAATGTTAATGGTACATTACCGCCACGGGGTATTGAACAAGAAAATAAAAAATCCAAAGGGGGAAAAACAACATCATACAAAATACAATAATAGACACGTCAACAAACAAAACCCATTCCATTCCTTCAATCACAGTCCATTCCAAAATACATCCCTACACGGGCTCAGGGGCCTGTGAGGGCGGAACATTCATAGACATAATTTCTTACAAGGCCTCGGCTGTAAAATCACGAAGACCATAAAAAACGTTCAGCTGCATTCACAATGATTCCAATTTTCTAAGACTAGTTCTCCGCTTGTGCTGTACAGTTTATGACCATTGCAATAAATAATACAAAGTCCACCTTTTTAACATGTAACATTTCATGATCCCTGGGTTGATGAGAAACGTTCACTGGTCGTGGTGGCTCTACTACCATTGTTTCTTCCCCGCCACTCGTTCCTTCCACTCTTCTCACCGCCTCCAGATAGGAGACATGCTGGACACCCCTTACTATTGCAACCTCAGTCTCCTTCACCTGAACAGGGCACTCCAAGAATTCGGGCTCATGTTCGCCACCACAATTGCAGCATTTCACTTCATCTGGCATACGATACTCTTACCGTCTGCACAGACTTGACACATGACCAAATCTTTTGCATTTATGACACTGATGGGTAACAGTAGTTTGGAGGAAGTTAATTTCTTCATGTGGGTCAGTCAACGTGCACCAACCACTCCATATACATTCACCAGCCAGTTTATTTAGGTACACCACCCCATTCACAAAAGGGTTAGCTCCTACAGACAGTGAGTCATGTGGCCATGGCTTGCTATATAAAGCAGGCAGACAGGCATCGAGGCATTCAGTTACTGTTCGATTGAGGGTTAGAATGGGCAAAACAAGTGACCTAAGCGACTTTGAGCGTGGTATGATCGCCGGTGCCAGGTGCGCCGGATCCAGTATCTCAGAAATGGCCTCCCTCCTTGGCATTTCACACAAAACAGTGTCTAGGGTTTACCGAGAATGGTGTGACAAACAAAAAACATCCAGTCAGCGGCAGTCCTGTGGGCGAAAAACAGCTAGGTCGAGAGAGGTCGAAGGAGAATGGCAAGAATCGTGCAAGCTAACAGGCAGGCCACAAACAGACAAATAATGGCGCAGTACAACAGTGGTGTGCAGAACGACATCTCAGTACGCATAACTCGTCGATCATTGTCACGGATGGGCTATTGCAGCAGACAACCACACCAGGTTTCCCCTCCTATCAGCTAAAAACAAGAAGAAGCGTCTCCAGTGGGCACGCAATCACCAACACTGGACAATTGAGGAGTGGAAAAACATTGCCTGGAACATGACAGTGAGTTCAGTTTACTTGAGTGGCCTCCGCAGTCCCCAGACCTCAACCCAATAGAGCTGTTCGCAGCATGAATGTACCGCCGTCCAATCTGCAGCAACTATGTGATGCCATCACATCAATATGGGCCAACATCCCTGTGGAGTGTTTCCGACACCTTGTAGAATGCCCTGAAGAAGTCAGGCTGTTCTGGATGCAAAGGGGGGTCTGACCCGGTACTAGATGGGTGTACCTAATAAACAGGCCGGTGAGTGTACAGTGGGGAAAAAAAGTATTTAGTCAGCCACCAATTGTGCAAGTTCTCCCACTTAAAAAGATGAGAGAGGCCTGTAATTTTCATTATAGGTACACGTCAACTATGACAGACAAAATGAGAAAATAATCCAGAAAATCACATTGTAGGATTTTTAATGAATTTATTTGCAAATTATGGTGGAAAATAAGTATTTGGTCAATAACAAAAGTTACTCAATACTTTGTTATATACCCTTTGTTGGCAATGACACAGGTCAAATGTTTTCTGTAAGTCTTCACAAGGTTTTCACACACTGTTGCTGGTATTTTGGCCCATTCCTCCATGCAGATCTCCTCTAGAGCAGTGATGTTTTGGGGCTGTCGCTGGGCAACACAGACTTTCAACTCCCTCCAAAGATTTTCTATGGGGTTGAGATCTGGAGACTGGCTAGGCCACTCCAGGACCTTGAAATGCTTCTTACGAAGCCACTCCTTCGTTGCCCGGGCGGTGTGTTTGGGATCATTGTCATGCTGAAAGACCCAGCCACGTTTCATCTTCAATGCCCTTGCTGATGGAAGGAGGTTTTCACTCAAAATCTCACGATACATGGCCCCATTCATTCTTTCCTTTACACGGATCAGTCGTCCTGGTCCCTTTGCAGAAAAACAGCCCCAAAGCATGATGTTTCCACCCCCATGCTTCACAGTAGGTATGGTGTTCTTTGGATGCAACTCAGCATTCTTTGTCCTCCAAACACGACGAGTTGAGTTTTTACCAAAAAGTTCTATTTTGGTTTCATCTGACCATATGACATTCTCCCAATCCTCTTCTGGATCATCCAAATGCACTCTAGCAATCTTCAGACGGGCCTGGACATGTACTGGCTTAAGCAGGGGGACACGTCTGGCACTGCAGGATTTGAGTCCCTGGCGGCGTAGTGTGTTACTGATGGTAGGCTTTGTTACTTTGGTCCCAGCTCTCTGCAGGTCATTCACTAGGTCCCCCCGTGTGGTTCTGGGATCACCGTTCTTGTGATCATTTTGACCCCACGGGGTGAGATCTTGCATGGAGCCCCAGATCGAGGGAGATTATCAGTGGTCTTGTATGTCTTCCATTTCCTAATAATTGCTCCCACAGTTGATTTCTTCAAACCAAGCTGCTTACCTATTGCAGATTCAGTCTTCCCAGCCTGGTGCAGGTCTACAATTTTGTTTCTGGTGTCCTTTGACAGCTCTTTGGTCTTGGCCATAGTGGAGTTTGGAGTGTGACTGTTTGAGGTTGTGGACAGCTCTCTCTCTCTCTCTCTCTCTCTCTCTCTCTCTCTCTCTCTCTCTCTCTCTCTCTCTCTCTCTCTCTCTCTCTCTCTCTCTCTCTCTCTCTCTCTCTCTCTCTCCCCCCCCCCCCCCCCCCCCATGGGCTAAGTTAGATGCCCAGGCAGGAGAGGAGCAACGGCAACACGGAGGAGGCCGGTCGAGGAGGAAGCCCGAGAAGCAGCCCCAATAAAAAATGTTGGGGGGCACACGGGGTGGTTGGCGGAGCCTAGGGTTAGAGCAGAGCCAACTCCCCGTACTCACGCGAAGAGGCGTATGACTGGGCAAGCTCCGTGTTATGCGGAGCTACGTACTGTGTTGCCAGTGCGCCGGCACAGTCCTGTACGTCCTGTGCTTGCACCACGCACGTGCCGTGCGAAGATGGGCATCCAGCCAGGACGGGGTGTGCCGGCTCAACGCTCCTGGTCTCCAGTACGCCTCCTCGGTCCCGCATATCCTGCGCCAGTTCTACGAACTGTATCGCCAGTGCGCGTGCACTGCCCAGTGCGTCCTGTGCTAATGCCTCACACATACTGTGCGGAAGTAGGCATTCAGCCAGGACGGGTGGTGCCAGCTCTCCGCTCCAGACCTCCAGTCCGCCTCCACAGTCCGGCCCGGCCTGTTCCTGCTCCTCGCACCAAGCCAGTGGTGCGTGTCGCCAGCCCGGCCCGGCCTGTTCCTGCTCCTCGCACCAAGCCAGTGATGCGCGTCGCCAGCCCGGCCCGGCCTGTTCCTGCTCCTCGCACCAAGCCAGTGGTGCACCATAATTTGCAAATAAATTCATGAAAAATCCTACAATGTGATTTTCTGGATTTTTTTCCCTCATTTTGGCTGTTATAGTTGACGTGTACCTATGATGAAAATTACAGGCCTCTCTCATCTTTTTAAGTGGGAGAACTTGCACAATTGGTGGCTGACTAAATACTTTTTTTCCCCACTGTATATTGTACACCAAGGACCTGGGGAAGAGTTGCAGGGTAGAGGAGAAAAGAAGAATGTGCTATAAAAAACAAAATAGTGGCTTGTGTCGTTTCATTTTTTAAAAGTAGTTCTCATGCTAGAAAAAGGTTGGAGATCCCTGGGTTAAAGGCTGCATTTACACAGGCAGCCCAATTCTGCTATTCTGCTATTTTTTTTTTCTGATCTGATTGATCAAAAAAACAATTAGTGAAAAAAAAGAATTGAGAGTTTGAGGTGAAACTACTAATGCATTTATGTCATCCAATTAATGAAACACAACTCAGTGAATATCGCATGAAGTTTGCATGTTTTAAATATTTGAACTGGGCAGTTGTCTCCTATTTAAGGCTGCATCTCAATAGTCTGGGGCTTCCTTTCCTCATCTCATCAGCTCCTCTTCTTCATCTGAACTGATCTGAAAACAAAGGAGGTGAAAGTGGGATAGATGCCTGTTATAAATTGTAATTTTTTTTACCTGTCCAGTTCTATCAATTCAGTAAATGAGAGAAAGCTTCTTTAGAGTATTGATATGCTCCCTACCCTAGTAACTACTGTATAGTCTAGCCCATACCCTATATACTTTGTTGTCCGCATGAACCTGAGTTCAAATGCTCTGAAAACGAGAGACGAAAGATGTATTCTGCCCTGTAATAAAGATAACATTTTATTGTCAGCCGTGTTAACCAAAGCCTAGTTTCATGGCTCCCTCAGCAACAGCATGGATTGTGAGCTGTACTCCGAACCATTAGTTATTCTGAAGCTGTGACTTTTACTCAAACATTTTAATGTGATGTTTTTATGACTTTTTTCTTGGAAGGGTTTGTAACTTTCCCTAACTCTTTGCAGGTACAGTGGGGAGAACAAGTATTTGATACACTGCCGATTTTGCAGGTTTTCCTATTTACAAAGCATGTAGAGGTCTGTAATTTTTATCATAGGTACACTTCAACTGTGAGAAACGGAATCAATTTTTTTTCTCCAGAAAATCACATTGTATGATTTTTAAGTAATTAATTTGCATTTTATTGCATGACATAAGTATTTGATACATCAGAAAAGCAGAACTGAATATTTGGTACAGAAACCTTTGTTTGCAATTACAGAGATCATACGTTTCCTGTAGGTCTTGACCAGGTTTGCACACACTGCAGCAGGGATTTTGGTCCACTCCTCCATACAGACCTTCTCCAGATCCTTCAGGTTTCGGGGCTGTCGCTGGGCAGTACGGACTTTCAGCTCCCTCCAAAGATTTTCTATTGGGTTCAGGTCTGGAGACTGGCTAGGCCACTCCAGGACCTTGAGATGCTTCTTACGGAGCCACTCCTTAGTTGCCCTGGCTGTGTGTTTCGGGTCGTTGTCATGCTGGAAGACCCAGCCACGACCCATCTTCAATGCTCTTACTGAGGGAAGGAGGTTGTTGGCCAAGATCTCGCGATACATGGCCCCATCCATCCTCCCCTCAATACGGTGCAGTCGTCATGTCCCCTTTGCAGAATAGCATCCCCAAAGAATGATGTTTCCACCTCCATGCTTCACAGTTGGGATGGTGTTCTTGTGGTTGTACTCATCCTTCTTCTTCCTCCAAACACGGCGAGTGGAGTTTAGACCAAAAAGCTCAATTTTTGTCTCATCAGACCACATGACCTTCTCCCATTCCTCCTCTGGATCATCCAGATGGTCATTGGCAAACTTCAGACGGGCCTGGACATGCGCTGGTTTGAGCAGGGGGACCTTGCGTGCGCTGCAGGATTTTAATCCATGACGGCGTAGTGTGTTACTTATGGTTTTCTTTGAGACTGTGGTCCCAGCTCTCTTCAGGTCATTGACCAGGTCCTGCTGTGTAGTTCTGGGCTGATCCCTCACCTTCCTCATGATCATTGATGCCCCACGAGGTGAGATCTTGCATGGAGCCCCAGACCGAGGGTGATTGACCGTCATCTTGAACTTCTTCCATTTTCTAATAATTGCGCCAACAGTTGTTGCCTTCTCACCAAGCTGCTTACCTATTGTCCTGTAGCCCATCCCAGCCTTGTGCAGGTCTACAATTTTATCCCTGATGTCCTTACACAGCTCTCTGGTCTTGGCCATTGTGGAGAGGTTGGAGTCTGTTTGATTGAGTGTGTGGACAGGTGTCTTTTATACAGGTAACGAGTTCAAACAGGTGCAGTTAATACAGGTAATGAGTGGAGAACAGGAGGGCTTCTTAAAGACAAACTAACAGGTCTGTGAGAGCCGGAATTCTTACTGGTTGGTAGGTGATCAAATACTTATGTCATGCAATAAAATGCAAATGTATTACTTAAAAATCATACAATGTGATTTTCTGGATTTTTGTTTTAGATTCCGTCTCTCACAGTTGAAGTGTACCTATGATAAAAATTACAGACCTCTACATGCTTTGTAAGTAGGAAAACCTGCAAAATCGGCAGTGTATCAAATACTTGTTCTCCCCACTGTATTTGTCATCATTACTCTACACTGGCTAAAGCTGTGAGCCAGGGGTGGGTTAGATTAACCTAATGTAGCATGTGCCTGAGCGGAGTTCCCACATCAGGTTTTCAGTGGAAAAGGAAGCTAGTTGAATTAGCTGTATCCCTGAAAACCGGATGCATCCGGTTGTTGGCAACTCCGCTATGGGTGGGCGTAGATGTACGTTAGGTTAAGGTTTGTCTGGACCAGTGTTTCTCAGTGTTGATTATGGGGACTCACGGTCCATGTTGATTTCACTCCAGCTAAGTATCAATTAGGCACTAATTACTGTATCTGACAATTAAATAGTTAGTTAGCTATATACACTGAGTGTACAAAACGTTAGGAACACCTTCCAAATATTGAGTTGCACCTCCTTATGCCCTCAGAACAGCCTCAATTTGTCAGGGCATGGACTCTACAAGGTGTCGAATGTTGACTCCAATGCTTCCCAATTGGCTGGATGTCCTTTGGGTGGTGGACCTTTCTTGATACACACGGCAAACTGTTGACCGTGAAAAACCCAGCAGCATTGCAATTCTTGACACACTCAAATCGGTGAGCCTGGCACATACTACCATACTCCATTCAAAGGCACTTCAAAAAAAAATCTTTCCCATTCACCCACTGAATGGCACACATACACAATCCATGTCTCTTTTCTTAAGGCTTAAAAACTATCCTTTAACCTGTCTCCTCCCCTTCATCTACACTGATCGAAGTGGATTTAACAAGTGATATCAATAAGGGATCATACACTATATTTTCAAAAGTATGTGGACACCGCTTCAAATTAGTGGATTTGGCCATTTCAGACACACCCGTTGCTGACAGGTGTATAAAGTAGAGCACACAGCCATACAATCTCCAAAGATTAACATTGGCAGTAAAATGGCCTTACTGAAGAGCTCAGTGACTTTCAACGTGGCACCATCATAGAATGCCACCTTTCCAACATGTCAGTTCATCAAATTTCGGCCCTGCTAGAGCTGCCCTGGTCAATTGTAAGTACTGTTATTGTGAAGTGGAAACGTCTAGGAGCAACAACGGCTCAGCCGCGAAGTGTTAGGCCACACAAGCTCACAGAACGGGACCGCCGAGTGCTGAAGCGCGTAGCGCATAAAAATAATCTGTCCTCGGAAGCAACACTCACTACCAAGCTCCAAACTGCCTCTGGAAGCAACGTCTACACAATAACTGTTCGTCAGGAGCTTCATGAAATGGGTTTCTATGGCCGAGCAGCCGCACACAAGCCTAAGATCTCCATACGCAATGCCAAGCATCGGTTGGAGTGGTGTAAAGCTCGCCGCCATTGGACTCTGGAGCAGTGGAAAAGCATTCTCTGGAGTGATGAATCACGCTTCACCATCTGGGTTTGGCGTACGCCAGGAGAATGCTACCTGCCCGAATGCATAGTGCCAACTGTAAAGTTTGGTGGAGGAGGAATAATGATCTGGGGCTGTTTTTCATGGTTCGGGCTAGGTCCCTTAGTTCCAGTGAAAGGAAATCTTAATGCTACAGCATACAATGACATTCTAGACGATTCTGTGCTTCCAACTTTGTGGCAACAGTTTGGGGAAGGCCCTTTCCTGTTTCAGCATTTAAATGCCCCCATGCACAAAGTGAGGTTGATACAGAAATGGTTTGTCGAGATCGGTGTGGAAGAACTTGACTGACCTGCACAGTGTCCTGACCTCAACCCCATCGAACACCTTTGGGATGAATTGGAACGCCGACTGCGAGCCAGGCCTAATCGCCCAACATCAGTGCCCGAACCTGACTAATGCTCTTGTGGCTGAATGGAAGCAAGTCCCTGCAGCAATGTTCCAACATCTAGTGGAAAGCCTTCCCAGAAGCGTAGAGGCTGTTATAGCAGCAAAGGGGGGACCAACTCCATATTAATGCCCATGATTTTGGAATGAGATGTTCGACGAGCAGGTGTCCACATACTTTTGGTAATGTAGTGTTGCTTTCACCTGGATTCGCCTGGTCAGTCTATGTCATGGAAAGAGCAGGTGTTCCTAATGTTTTGTAAAGTCAGTGTATTTATCCCAAAATATTTATTCCAGTGGATATTTCCTTTTTCTGGAGATGATAATTTCAGGAAAATGTTACATTTCAAGCCCTGTACTTGGTCCCACTTTCCTGTCCATCTCGCTGATGTGTTCCTTTAGCAGGCTGATGTTCAGGGCCATGAGTAAGTATCTGCGCTCTGTTTCCTGTCTGTGCTCTTCTACATCAATGTCCTGCACCTCAGCTTCAGCCCTCATCAGCCTTACATCTATAGGGAAAAGGAGACAGAGATACTAGAGTTGTCAGTACACTGCACACGCATACACACACACACTCACTCTCTCTCCCTGAATGTCAACACAAAGAGGCTAGATGATTAATCCACTCCTGATGTCCACCAGAGTGGCAAGGGAGTTCTCTGTTCGTTCTTAACTCGTACACAGAGGGAGGACTGTACACTAGAGAGAGAAAGAGAAAGAGAGAGATACTTCCAGCAGTGGACAAAACTTTATTCAAAATGTCAGGAAAATGACCTTAACATTTCTATTCCTCCTCCTTGCCCTGTGCAAAGATACTTTTGAGGAGACGGGAAACTTCATTGGAAAGCCCATTGTGTATATTGCCCATGCATTGTCAATGGGCCGTGCGGTGCATTCTGGGCGATTCTGGGACAACGAGAGCTCTCCTTCAAGGCGTGAATGGGAGTCAATTGGGCGCTAGCTCAAAAACCCAACATTAGCATGAATTTCATCAACAAAAAGTACAACATTACAAATATTTTCCGAGATGTGAGATAATTAACCAGTTCTCTGTCATATCATATAGCTTTGGAATTGTGACATTACGTACTTTTTAGGAAAATAGGCAGGTTTTGCGACTCATACTCTGACTTTGAGATTGCGTTACGATTAGATTAGCAAACGCGTGACGCAGCATGACAAACTGAACGCGATTGGTCGACAGTCTGCTGGGCGGGGCGTTTTACGTTCCGCCATTGATTGCCAAAAGGGATTCCTATCTCCTCCTTTCTCTAATATCTTTGTCCTGTGTCACTCTCCTGTCCATCTCGCCGATATGTTCCTTGAGCAGGCCGGTGATCATATCCATGAGCGCTTGGAGGGTTCTTTTCCCTGTCTGCACTCCTCCACTTGCACACTCTGGATCTCCGCCTCGACCAGCCTAACACCTAAAGGGAGAAGGAGCGGGCAACTGAATAAGCAATTCAAAATCAACAGGTTTTTTAATATACGACTGAGGCCTGTATGTACCCCACCTACAGTAACTGGGACTGGATCGCAGCCTGGGGAGTGGGGACAGACCATTGTAAACGGTTTAGGTAGGGCTTTACGTGAATGCAGCCAATGTAAAAGAGAAATACATTATTTTCTACTTTCTGTCGTGCTTCTACTAAAACTCCAGATCTAACTGGGTGATCAATAAATCTTGGGATTTATGTCAGTTGTGAGGTCTTAGCAGGTGAATGATTCCTTTCTAATGAACATGCCAGCTATGGCTCCATACATAATAATTAAATAGTTGGCAAAATAACTTCACCTAAAAGTTTTCGGTAGCAGACAGAGTTACACTTACAGCAAACTCCTGATAATAATGACTTAGATAATAGGTTCCAAAAAAATTTATTTAATAGAAGAAAAAAGCTTGCTACCTAGCCAGAGCAGAAAGTAAATGAAACTTACCCACCATGACAGTCTGTGCCTTTCCAAATCATGTCCAATCAATTGAATTTACCACAGATGGACTCAAATCAAGTTGTAGAAACATCTCAAGGTTGATCAAATGAAAAAGGATGCACCTGAGCTCAATTTCGAGTCTCATAGCAAAGGATCTGAATACTTATGTAAAGAAGGTATTTCTGTTTTTTGTTATTTTATACATTTGCAAAAAATTATAAAAACCTGTTTTCACTTTGTCATTATGCAGCATTGTGTGTAGATTGATGAGGGGAAAAAACTATTTAATCCATTTTAGAATAAGGCTGTAACATGAAGGGGTCTGAATACTTTCCGGATGCACTGTATATACATTGATTTACAAAAGTATTGGGACAGTGACAATTGTTTTGTTGTTTTGGCTCTTTACTCCAGCACTTGAAATGATACAATGAGGTTGAGGTGCAGACTGTCAGCTTTAATTTGAGGGTATTTTCATCCTTATCGGGTGAATCGTTTAGCAATCGATGTGGATGGGGGCGGGGCGTTCTCCCTCTGCTGTCTCCTGAAGTCCACGATCAGCTCCTTTGTTTTTGTTGACATTTTACATTTTAGTAATTTAGCAGACGCTCTTATCCAGAGCGACTTACAGTTAGTGAGTGCATACATTTTTCATACTGGCCCCCCGTGGGAATCAAACCCACAGGTCATGGATGAACAGGGAGTACAGGAAGGGGCTGAGCATGGCGTGTGATTGGTAAGAGGATTTACACCTTTTAATGGTGTGATTGTAGTCTAATCGGGTGCGTTTTGGGTCATAAAAGCATTTGGATAAAATGCTAGTTGCCTATCTAAATGCCTTGGCCAACTAAATATTTAAAATGTATTTATTTCTAATGATGTACAATTAACCCTAATATGTGTGCAATGTAATTCGACATATGCCTACTTAATATTATTTTTCATTTTCTCCCAATTGTATTTACTCCTACATACTTTATATACTAGAAATACCATTCAAACGTAAGTATGTACTATGTACTTATGTATGCTATGTCTTTTATTTTTTACTTAAACGTTTTTAAATGTATACTTCCATAGACTTCCATTGTATTTATAATTCAATGACTCTTTATGCTTCAGACTCCATTTCAATTGCAAAATACTCATACTGGTGAGATGATTCAAGTTAAAGAGGCTAATTTTTATACCATTTTTTGCATTGAACTACAAAATGTATTTGCGATCAATGGAGCGCTAAAATGCACTGTTGTCTATGAGGTCTATACTTTAAATTATTGCTGCTCTCTAAAACTTTGAAAGAAAAACACTGTGAAGTGGCTTGTAAGACCAGACTAGAGAAGTGTTGTAGTGTAACGAGACTAAAGACTGTAGTTGTGGGTGGATGCTAACTGCCAATTCGGCTCCGGTTTGAAAGCAAGGTGGACTTCAATGAACATTTCACCTTTTATTGTAGCACCAAAAACCGTCCCAAGGTAACTGAAATATTAGCATAAAGCTTAACATTAGAATTAACACACTGTGAATTGATCAAAGAGTACACAATAGTCATAGGGTAAACATAAAGGGCAATTAGTGGCATTGTTAGCAGTAATATTAAATCAAATCAAATGTTATTCGTCACATACACGTGTTTAGCAGATGTTATTGTGGGTGTAGCGAAATGCTTGTGTTTCTAGCTCCAACAGGGCAGTAATATATAACAAGTAACATCTAACAATTTCACAACATATACCCCATACACACAAATCTAGTAAGGAATGGAATTAAGAATACATATATGGACGAAAAATGTCAGAGTGGCATAGACTAAGATACAGTAGAATAGTATAGAATACAGTATATACATATGAGATGAGTAATGCAAGATATGTAAACATTATTAAAGTGACTAGTGTTCCATTTCTTAAAGTAGCCAGTGATTTCAATAGGCAGCAGCCTCTAATGTGCTAGTGATGGCTATTTAACAGTCTGATGGCCTTGAGATAGAAGCTGTTTTTCAGGGTCTCGGTCCCAGCTTTGATGTACCTGTACTGACCTCGCCTTCTGGATTATAGCGGGGTGAACAGGCAGTGGCTCGGCTGGTTGTTGTCCTTGATGATCTTTTTGGCCTTCCTGTGACATCGGGTCCTGTAGGTGTCCTGGAGGGCAGGTAGTTTGCCCCCGGTAATGCATTGGGCAGACCGCACCACCCTCTGGAGAGCCATGCGGTTGCGGGCAATGCAGTTGCCGTACGAGCCGGTAATACAGCCCGACAGAATGCTCTCAATTGTGCATCTGTAAAAGCTTGTGAGGGTTTTAGGTGCCAAGCCAAATGTCTTCAGCCTCCTGAGGTTGAAGAGGCGATGTTGCGCCTTCTTCACCACACTGCCTTTGTGGGTGGACCATTTCAGTTTGTCAGTGATGTGTACGCCGAGGAACAGTATAATCATACACAACATAGATAACTTGCAGGGGCGGTGTGTTCATTAGGGCGATATGGGCGACGCACTGCCAAACGGGAAAAGGAAGGGATTTTTTTCTAATCAATTATATCACGGCAACAGTAGTTATCAGTGTTCTAATCTAGACGTCTGATCTGCCACTAAATGTCCAATCAGGCTAAAGTCGTGCTTCAAATGCCCCCCCCCCCCCTTTTGGGGCGATTTCAGTCAGGTTGAAAATCGCCCCAGAAGTCTCTCATAGACTCTCATGTAAAAAAAAAATTTTTCAAATATCAGAGCTTTCAATACAATCTCTATGGGTTTCTGAGGGCTTGCACTTACGCGCTTTCGTCATACGTAACATAACCATGAACGTAACTAAGAAAAGAGCGGGTAGCAGCGTCAATCAATTCACGTACTACTCTCTCACTCAAGATGGCTAGCGTTCAGTGCAACTCGATTGTCTCTTTGAAAGAAGTTCACATCAAAGACCATTCAAAACGAGCTACTGGAGTGTATGCTAGCGGTCATGAGGGAACATATTGTGGAGGAGGTGAAGTCGGCGAACTTCGTAGCTATCCAAGCTGACGAGACCACGGACGTTTCTACACAGACACAGCTGGTGCTTGTGCTGAGGTACATAGATAGCAACCACAAAGTGCAGGAGCGCTTTTTTGAGTTCCTTCCCATCTCGGAATCAACCTCAGTCTCAATCGCCAGTGTGCTTTTGGAGAGACTGAACGGTATTTTTGCCGACGACGAGAAAGTCAAACTGTGGTGCACTGGCACTGTACCAGGTTCTCATGAGCTACAACCTCCAGGAGACGTTCTCTGAGACTGTGACTCTGTTGAACATCCTCATAACTACTCCAATGACAACAGCTGAAGCTGAGAGATGTTTCTCAACTTTGACACGAGTTAAGACATTCCTGCGAAATTCAATGGGCCAGGAACGTCTGAATGCACTGGCCATGCTTTCCATGGAGAGGGAACTAGTCCTCAGCATGCCTGATTTCAATGAGAAAGTCATTGACCGCTTTGCTGCATTGAAAGAGAGAAGAGAACAGTTTCAGTACAAGTAATGTAGCCTCTCTCTCTCTTTGTCCCTCCCTGTCTGTCTCTTTAACACACACACGCCCAAATCAGTTCACAGTTGATGTTGTTTAAAATAGTTATTTTTCATTTTAAAAAAAGTAAAAAAAATTAAATAATCTGTTCATGTTCATTTTTACAAATCTATACAATTGGCCAGAATATGGTTGTTCATATTTACAAATCTATACAATTGGCCAGAATATGGTTGTTCATTTTTACAAAGCCATACAGATAGCTGTGTTTACCTTTTCTATAAATTATTTTCAAATTCTGTTTTCAGGCAAAATGTCTATTACTGTTCATTTTCACAAATATATACAAGAGGGCAGAATATGGAAGTCTATAAAAAATTATTATTACCAATAACTTGCATCAATGTTTTCAGTAGCCTCTATCAAAAGCTCCTGCTTGCTTGTTGTGAATTATGCTCAGGTACACATATTTCCAATTCAACCATGAGGCAAAAAATGTGGTAAAAGCTCTTGTTGATCCTGCAATCTGAACAAATACCAAGATGCTGTATTTTCAGCTGATATTTCATTTGTTTATGGAAATGCATATTGTTTATGCAGTGTTGAGGAATGTGAAAGAACACCCTTGATTATTTTTACTGTGATAACTTATTTTGCTTTTGTAAGCCAACACTTTTGAGATCAGTCAATAAATGCTTCTGGCATTGACTTATACAGTGGGGAAAAAAAGTATTTAGTCAGCCACCAATTGTGCAAGTTCTCCCACTTAAAAAGATGAGAGAGGCCTGTAATTTTCATCATAGGTACACGTCAACTATGACAGACAAATTGAGGGAAAAAAATCCAGAAAATCACATTGTAGGATTTTTTAGGAATTTATTTGCAAATTATGGTGGAAAATAAGTATTTGGTCACCTACAAACAAGCAAGATTTCTGGCTCTCACAGACCTATAACTTCTTCTTTAAGAGGCTCCTCTGTCCTCCACTCGTTACCTGTATTAATGGCACCTGTTTGAACTTGTTATCAGTATAAAAGACACCTGTCCACAACCTCAAACAGTCACACTCCAAACTCCACTATGGCCAAGACCAAAGAGCTGTCAAAGGACACCAGAAACAAAATTGTAGACCTGCACCAGGCTGGGAAGACTGAATCTGCAATAGGTAAGCAGCTTGGTTTGAAGAAATCAACTGTGGGAGCAATTATTAGGAAATGGAAGACATACAAGACCACTGATAATCTCCCTCGATCTGGGGCTCCACACAAGATCTCACCCTGTGGGGTCAAAATGATCACAAGAACGGTGAGCAAAAATCCCAAAACCACACGGGGGGACCTAGTGAATGACCTGCAGAGAGCTGGGACCAAAGTAACAAAGCCTACCATCAGTAACACACTACGCCGCCAGGGACTCAAATCCTGCAGTGCAAGACGTGTCCCCCTGCTTAAGCCAGTACATGTCCAGGCCCGTCTGAAGTTTGCTAGAGTGCATTTGGATGATCCAGAAGAGAATTGGGAGAATGTCATTTTGGTCAGATGAAACCAAAATAGAACTTTTTGGTAAAAACTCAACTCGTCGTGTTTGGAGGACAAAAAATGCTGAGAACACCATACCTACTGTGAAGCATGGGGGTGGAAACATCATGCTTTGGGGCTGTTTTTCTGCAAAGGGACCAGGACGACTGATCCGTGTAAAGGAAAGAATGAATGGGGCCATGTATCGTGAGATTTTTAGTGAAAACCTCCTTCCATCAGCAAGGGCATTGAAGATGAAACGTGGCTCGGTCTTTCAGCATGACAATGATCCCAAACACACCGCCCGGGCAACGAAGGAGTGGCTTCGTAAGAAGCATTTCAAGGTCCTGGAGTGGCCTAGTCAGTCTCCAGATCTCAACCCCATAGAAAATCTTTGGAGGGAGTTGAAAGTCCGTGTTGCCCAGCAACAGCCCCAAAACATCACTGCTCTAGAGGAGATCTGCATGGAGGAATGGGCCAAAATACCAGCAACAGTGTGTGACAACCTTGTGAAGACTTACAGAAAACGTTTGACCTGTTTCATTGCCAACAAAGGGTATATAACAAAGTATTGAGAAACTTTTGTTATTGACCAAATACTTATTTTCCACAATAATTTGCTAATAAATTCATTAAAAATCCTACAATGTGATTTTCTGGATTTTTTTTACTCATTTTGTCTGTCATAGTTGACGTGTACCTATGATGAAAATTACAGGCCTCTCTCATCTTTTTAAGTGGGAGAACTTGCACAATTGGTGGCTGACTAAATCCTTTTTTCCCCACTGTATGCTGCCCCTGTCTTCATGTTGTTGCTGGACATATCTTTTTGAAAATGTGTGTAGGTCACCTAAATCATCAGAAAAATTGCCCCCCCTGAGAATTTTTTCAGGAGCCGCCACTGATAACTTGTATACAGACCTGAATGTGGTTCTACTAGCAAACAATATGCTAAATAGGCTTGTATTTAGCATGACAATAGACAATGTAGCTAGAATGCTAATGAGTCCAAACATAACACATCAAGCTAGTGAGTTGAACTACGAGATAAACAATGTCAAAGGCACAGGTAACACACTCACATTTTCGTCATTTATACTACATTTATACTATATTTTCCATTCATATTACTTAATGAACCCTCCCTAATTTTTTGAATTAGGGGTTATGTAGACTCTCCATAGCCCATAGCATTGATAACTTATTTAAAACTGCAATATGTAACTTTTTGAGTGACCAGACCAAATTCACATAGAAGTGTGAGTTATAAATCTGTCATTCTCATTGAAAACAAGTCTAAGAAGTTATGTGCAATATTTCTATGCTTCCTGTTCTTAAGTTTCATTTTTGCGTCTTTTACTGTTAGTTTTGTACAACAGCTTCAAACAGCGAATATAAAATATTTTGGGTTATGGAAAAGGTATTTCACAGTGGTTTGGATTGTATAATGACACTCTACACAATGACTGCTTCTTTTGACACATGAAATGAAATTAGGCGAACTATGAATTTCAGCAACCAGAAAATGGCGGAGAGATTTCTGTATATTTCTGCACCTTTAAGCTGTAGGCCTAGACTCCATTTCAAATGCTCAGGGTGATGAGATTATTAAAGCTGCCAAGACACAATTTGATTGAATTTATACTTTTTTTTAAAGTAGAGGCTTGTGTCTCATAGCTACTTTTAAAGCTGTGATTAATATCCATTACTATACCACTTTCAGGTGCTGGTAAGAATGCTTTCAAAAGCACACACACTGTAGATATGGTGGCTAAATTACAATACATTACCAAAGGTATGTGGACATCTGATCGTCGAACATCTCATTCCAAGATACTTACTCATGGAACTGAACACCAACTTGCTAAAGGAACACATCAGCGAGATGGACAGAAAAGTGGGAAATGTAAAATGTTCCTGAAGTTATTGACTCCAGAAAAGGAAATAACTATTGGAAGAAGTACTTTGGGTTAAATACACTGAGTCTGCAAAACATTCGGACTGAGAATCCAGGTGAAAGCTACACTACATGACCAAAGGTATGTGGACACCTGCTCATCGAACATCTCATTCCAAAATCATGGGCATTAATATGGAGTTGGTCCCCCCTTTGCTGCTATAACAGCCTCCACTCTTCTAAGAAGGCTTTCCACTAGATGTTGGAACATTGCTGCAGGGACTTGCTTCGATTCAGCCACAAGAGCATTAGTGAGGTCTCACAAAGACACAGCGGTTCGAATCAAAAATCTCAAATTTGGACTCCAGACCAAAGGACAAATTTCCACTGGTCTAATATCCATTGCTCGTGTTTCTTGGCCCAAGCAAGTCTCTTCTTTTTATTGGTGCCCTTCAGTAGTTGTTTATTTGCAGCAATTCGACCATGAAGCCCTGATTCACAGTCTCCTTTGAACAGTTGATGTTGAGATGTGTTTTTTACTTGAACTCTGTGAAGCATTTATTTGGGCTGCAATTTCTGAGGCTGGTAACTCTAATGAACTTATCCTCTGCAGCAGAGGTAACTCTGGGTCTTCCATTCCTGTGGCGGTCCTCATGAGTTCCAGTTTTATCACAGCGCTTGATGTTTTTTTTTCGACTGCACTTGAAGAAACGTTCAAAGTTCTTGAAGTGTTCTGTATTGACTGACCTTCATGTCTTAAAGTAGTGATGGACTGTCGTTTCTCTTTGCTTATTTGAGCTGTTCTTGCCATAATATGGTCTTGGTCTTTTACCAAATAGGGCTAGCTTGTGTATACCCCACCTACCTTGTCACAACACAACTGATTGGCTCAAACACATTAAGAAGGAAAGAAATTCCACAAATTAACTTTTAAGAAGGCACACCTGTTAATTGAAATGCATTCCAGGTGACTACCTCATGAAGCTGGTTGAGAGAATGCCAAGAGTGTGCAAAGCTGTCATCAAGGCAAAGGGTGGCTATTTGAAGAATCCCAAATATAAAATGTGTTTTTGGATACTACATGATTCCATATGTGTTATTTCATAGTTTTGATGTCTTCACTATTATTCTACAATGTAGAAAATAGTAAAAATAAAGAAAAACCCTTGAATGAGTAGGTGTTCTAAAACATTTGACCGGTAGTGTAGATACTTTATCCCAACTATGCAACTTCATTGTGGTCAAAGTGACTGCTCATAAAGGAATATATTTGTATGTACAGTTGAAGTCGGAAGTTTACATACACCTTAGCCAAATACATTTAAACTCAGTTTTTCACAATTCCTGACATTTAATCCTAGTAAAAATTCCCTGTCTTAGGTCAGTTAGGATCACCACTTTATTTTAAGAATGTGAAATATCAGAATAATAGTAGAGAGAATGATTTCTTTAAGCTTTTATTACTTTCATCACATTCCCTGTGGGTCAGAAGTTTACATGCACTAAATTAGTATTTGGTAGCATTGTTTAACTTGGGTCAAACTTTCGGGTAGCCTTCCACAAGCTTCCCACAATAAGTTGGGTGAATTTTGGCCCATTCCTCCTGACAGAGCTGGTGTATCTGAGTCAGGTTTGTAGGCTTCCTTGCTCGTTCACGCTTTTTCAGTTCTGCCCACACATTTTCTATAGGATTGAAGCCAGTGCTTTGTGATGGCCACTCCAATACCTTGAGTTTGTTGTCCTTAAGCCATTTTGCCACACCTTTGGAAGTATGCTTGGGGTCATTGTCCATTTGGAAGACACATTTGCGACCAAGCTTTAACTTCCTGATTGATGTCTTGTTATGTTGCTTCAAAATATCCACATCATTTTCCTTCCTCATTATGCCATCTATTTTGTGAAGTGCACCAGTCCCTCCTGCAGGAAAGCACCCCCACAGCATGATGCTGCCACCCCTGTGCTTCACGGTTGGGATGGTGTTCTTCAGCTTGCAAGCATACCCCTTTTACCTCCAAACATAACAATGGTCATTATGGCCAAACAGTTCTATTTTTGTTTCATCTCACCAAAAAGTACGATCTTTGTCCCCATGTGCAGTTGCAAACCGTAGTCTGGCTTTTTTATGGCGGTTTTGGAGCAGTGGCTTCTTCCTTGCTGAGTGGCCTTTCAGGTTATGTCGATATAGGAGTCGTTTTACTGTGGATATAGATAATTTTGTACCTGTTTCCTCCAGCATCTTCACAAGGTCCTTTGCTGTTGTTCTGGGATTGATTTGCACTTTTCGCACCAAAGTACGTTCATCTCTAGGAGACAGAACGCGTCTCCTTCCTGAGCGGTATGACGGCTGCGTGGTCCCATGGTGTTTATAATTGTGTATTATTGTTTGTACAACGTGGTACCTTCAGGCGTTTGGAAATTGCTCCCAAGGATGAACCAGACTTGTGGAGGTCTACAATTCTTTCTGAGGTCTTGGCTGATTTCTTTTGATTTCCCCATGATGTCAAGCAAAGAGGCACTGAGTTTGAAGGTAGGCCTTGAAATACATCCACAGGTACACCTCCAATAGACTCAAAGTATGTCAATTAACCTATCAGAAGATTCTAAAGCCATGATATCATTTACTGGAATTTTCCAACCTGTTTAAAGGCACAGTCAACTTAGTGTATGTAAACTTCTGACCCACTGAAATTGTGATACAGTGAATTATAAGTGAAATAATCTGTCTGTAAACAATTGTTGGAAACATTACTTGTGTCATGCACAAAGTAGATGTCCTAACCGATTTGCCAAAACTATAGTTTGTTAACAAGAAATGTGTGGAGGGGTTGAAAAACAAGTTTTAATGACTCCAACCTTAGTGTATGTAAGCTTCCGAATTCAACTGTATTCTGCCCTGTAATAAAGATAACATTTTATTGTCAGCCATGTTTACCAAAGCCTAGTTTTATGGCTCCCTCAGCAACAGCATGGATTGTGAGCTGTTCTCCGAACCATTAGTTATTCTGTCGCTGTGACTTTTACTCTGAAAACATTTTAATGTGATGTTTTTATGACTTTTTTCTTGGAAGGGTTTGTAACTTTCCCTAACTCTTTCCAGGTATTTGTCATCATTACTCTACACTGGCTAAAGCTGTGAGCCAAGGGTGGGTTAGATTAATCTAATGTAGCAGGCGCCTGAGCGGAGTTCCCACATCAGGTTTTCAGCAGAAAAGGGAGCTAATTGAATTAGCTGTATCCCTGAAAACCGGATGCATCCGGTTGTTGGCAACTCCGCTAAGGGTGGGCGTAGATGTACGTTAGGGTTAAGGTTTGTCTGGACCAGTGTTTCTCAGTGTTGATTATGGGGACTCACGGTCTATGTTGATTTCACTCCAGCTAATTATCAATTAGGCACTAATTACTGTATCTGACAATTAAATAGTTAGTTAGCTATATACACTGAGTGTACAAAACGTTAGGAACACCTTCCTAATATTGAGTTGCACCCCCTTATGCCCTCAGAACAGCCTCAATTTGTCAGGGCATGGACTCTACAAGGTGTCGAAAGCATTCCACAGGGATGCTGGCCCATGTTGACTCCAATGCTTCCCAATTGGCTGGATGTCCTTTGGGTGGTGGACCTTTCTTGATACACACGGCAAACTGTTGAGCGTGAAAAACCCAGCAGCATTGCAATTCTTGACACACTCAAACCGGTGAGCCTGGCGCAGACTACCATACCCCGTTCAAAGGCACTTCAAAAAGATGTCTTGCCCATTCACCCACTAAATGGCACACATTCACAATCCATGTCTCTTTTCTTAAGGCTTAAAAATTATCCTTTAACCTGTCTCCTCCCCTTCATCTACACTGATCGAAGTGGATTTAACAAGTGATATCAATAAGGGATCATACACTATATTTACAAAAGTATGTGGACACCACTTCAAATTAGTGGATTTGGCCATTTCAGACACACCCGTTGCTCAGGTGTATAAAGTAGAGCACACAGCCATGCAATCTCCAAAGACTAACATTGGCAGTAAAATGGCCTTACTGAAGAGCTCAGTGACTTTCAACGTGGCACCGTCATAGAATGCCACCTTTCCAACATGTCAGTTCATCAAATTTCTGCCCTGCTAGAGCTGCCCCGGTCAACTGTAAGTACTGTTATTGTGAAGTGGAAACGTCTAGGAGCAACAACGGCTCAGCCGTGAAGTGTTAGGCCACACAAGCTCACAGAACGGGACCGCCGAGTGCTGAAGCGTGTAGCGCATAAAAATCGTCTGTCCTCGGAAGCAACACTCACTACCAAGTTCCAAACTGCCTCTGGAAGCAACGTCTACACAATAACTGTTCGTCAGGAGCTTCATGAAATGGGTTTCCATGGCCGAGCAGCCGCACACAAGCCAAAGATCTCCAAACGCAATGCCAAGCATCGGTTGGAGTGGTGTAAAGCTCGCCGCCGTTGGACTCTGGAGCAGTGGAAAAGCATTCTCTGGAGTGATGAATCACGCTTCACCATCTGGCAGTCCGAAGGACGAATCTGGGTTTGGCGGACGCCAGGAGAATGCTACCTGCCCGAATGCATAGTGCCAACTGTAAAGTTTGGTGGAGGAGGAATAATGATCTGGGGCTGTTTTTCATGGTTCGGGCTAGGTCCCTTAGTTCCAGTGAAAGGAAATCTTAACGCTACAGCATACAATGACATTCTAGACGATTCTGTGCTTCCAACTTTGTGGCAACAGTTTGGGAAAGGCCCTTTCCTGTTTCAGCATGACAATGCCCCCTTGCACAAAGCGAGGTCGATACAGAAATGGTTTGTCGAGATTGGTGTGGAAGAACTTGACTGACCTGCACAGTGCCCTGACCTCAACCCCATCGAACACCTTTGGGATGAATTGGAACGCCGACTGCGAGCCAGGCCTAATCGCCCAACATCAGTGCCCGAACCTGACTAATGCTCTTGTGGCTGAATGGAAGCAAGTCCCTGCAACAATTTTCCAACATCTAGTGGAAAGCCTTCCCAGAAAAGTGGAGGCTGTTATAGCAGCAAAGGGGGGACCAACTCCATATTAATGCCCATGATTTTGGAATGAGATGTTCGACGAGCAGGTGTCCACATACTTTTGGACATGTAGTGTTGCTTTCACCTGGATTCGCCTGGTCAGTCTATGTCATGGAAAGAGCAGGTGTCCCTAATGTTTTGTAGAGTCAGTGTATTTATCACAAAATATTTATTCCAATAGATATTTCCTTTTTCTGGAGATTATAATTTCAGGAAAATGTTACATTTCAAGCCCTGTACTTGGTCCGACTTTCATGTCCATCTCGCTGATGTGTTCCTTTAGCAGGCTGGTGTTCAGGGCCATGAGTAAGTATCTGGGCTCTGTTTCCTGTCTGTGCTCTTCTACATCAATGTCCTGCACCTCAGCTTCAGCCCTCATCAGCCTTACATCTATAGGGAAAAGGAGACAGAGATACTAGAGTTGTCAGTACACTGCACACGCATACACACACACACTCACTCTCTCTCCCTGAATGTCAACACAAAGAGGCTAGATGATTCATCCACTCCTGATGTCTCCAGATGTCTTCATCTACTCCTGAGTGGCGCAGTGGTCTAAGGCACTGCATCGCAGTGCTAACTGTGCCACTAGAGATCCTGGTTCAAATCCATGCTCTGTCGCAGCCGGCCGCGACCGGGAGACTCATGGGCGGCGCAAAATTGGCACAGCGTCGTCCAGGGTAGGGGAGGGAATGGCCGGCAGGGATGTAGCTCAGTTAATAGAGCATGGCGTTTGCAACGCCAGGGTTGTGGGTTTGATTCCCACGGGGGGCCAGTATAAAAAAATAAAATGTATTCACTAACTGTAAGTCGCTCTGGATAAGAGCGTCTGCTAAATGACTAAAATGTAATGTAAATGTAATGTCCACCAGAGTGGCAAGGGAGTTCTCTGTTCGTTCTTAACTCGTACACAGAGGGAGGACTGTAAGAGAGATACTTCTAGCAGTGGACAAAACTTTATTCAAAAATGACCTTAACATTTCTATTTCTCCTCCTTACCCTGTGCAGAGATACTTTTGAGGAGACGGGAAACTCCATTGGAAAGCCCATTGTGCATATTTTGCAGATGGTATTGCAGGTGTAGCTAAATGCTTGTGTTCCAACGGTGCAGTAATATCTAACAATACAAAACAAAACAATACAAATCCCCAAAATAAAAAGGAAGGGATTAAGAAATATAGAAATATTACAACGAGCAATGTCAGAGTCTGGAATATAAATATACTGTATACAGTGCATTCGGAAAGTATTCAGACCCCTTTACTTTTTCCACATTTTGCTACGTTACAGCCTTATTCTAAAATGAATTACATTGTTTTTTTTCCTCATTCATCTACACACAATACCCAATAATGACAAAGCAAAAACAGGTTTTTAGAAATGTTTGCAAATGTATTCAAAATATAAAACTGAACTATCACATTTACATAAGTATTCAGACCCTTTACTCAGTACTTTGATGAAGCACCTTTGGCAGCGATTACAGCCTCAAGTCTTCTTGGGTATGAAGCTACAAGCTTGGCACACCTGTATTTGGGGAGTTTCTCCCATTATTCTCTGCAGATCCTCTCAAGCTCTGTCAGGTTAGATGGGGATTGTCGCTGCACAGCTATTTCAGGTCTCTCCAGAGATGTTTGATCGGGTTCAAGTCCGGGCTCTAGCTGGGCCACTCAAGGACATTCAGAGACTTGTCCCGAAGCCACTCCTGCGTTGTCTTGGCTGTGTGCTTGGGGTTGTTTTCCTGTTAGAAGGTAGACCTTTGGCCCAGTCTGAGGTCCTGAGAGCTCTGCAGCAGGTTTTCATCAAGGATCTCTCTGTACTTTGCTCCGTTAATCTTTCCCTCGATCCTGACTGGTCTCTGCCACTAAAAAACATTCCCACAGCATGATGCTGCTTCACCATAGGGATGGCGTCAGGTTTCCTCCAGACATGACGCTTGGCATTCAGGCCAAAGCGTTCAATCTTGGTTTCATCAGACCAGAGAATCTATTTTCTTATGGTCTGAGAGTCCTTTAAGTGCCTTTTGTTAAACTCCAAGCTGTCCTGTGCCTTTAACTGAGGATTGGCTTCCGTCTGGCCACTCTACCATAAAGGACTGATTGGTGGAGTGCTGCAGGGTTGTTTGTCCTTCTGGAAGGTTCTTTCATCTCCAGAGGAACTCTGGAGCTCTGTCAGAGTGACCATCGGGTTCATGGTCACCTCCCTGACCAAGGCCCTTCTCCCCCGATTGCTCAGTTTGGCCGGGGGGCCAGCTCTAGGAAGAGTCTTGGGGGATCCACATTTCTTCCATTTAAGAATGATGGAGGCCACTATGTTCTTGGGGACCCTCAATGCTGCAGAAATATTTTTCTACCCTTCCCCAGATCTGTGCCTCGACACAATCCTGTCTCGGACCTCTACGGACAATTCCTTCGACCTCATGGCTTGGTTTTTACTCTGACATGCACTGTCAACTGTGGGACCTTATATAGACCGGTCTGTGCCTTTCCAAATCATGTCCAATCAATTGAATTTACCACAGATGGACACAAATTTACATTTTAGTCATTTAGCAGACGCTCTTATCCAGAGCGACTTACAGTTAGTGAGTGCATACATTATTATTTTTTTATTTTTTCATACTGGCCCCGTGTGGGAATCGAACCCACAACCCTGGCGTTGCAAACACCATGCTCTACCATCCCTGCCGGCCATTCCCTCCCATACCCTAGACGACGCTGGGCCAATTGTGCGCCGCCCCATGGGTCTCCCGGTCGCGGGACAGAGCCTGGATTCGAACCAGGATCTCTAGTGGCACAGCTAGAACTGCGATGCAGTGCCTTAGACCACTATGCCACTCGGGAGATCAAGTTGTAGAAACAACTCAAGGTTGATCAAATGAAAAAGGATGCACCTGAGCTCAATTTCGAATCTCATAGCAAAGGATCTGAATACTTATGTAAAGAAGGTATTTCTGTTTTTTGTTATTTTATACATCTGCAAAAAATTCTAAAAACCTGTTTTCACTTTGTCATTATGCAGCATTGTGTGTAGGTTGATGAGGGGAAAAAAGTATTTAATCCATTTTAGAATAAGGCTGTAACATGAAGGGGTCTGAATACTTTCGGGATGCACTGTATATACATTGATTTGCAAAAGTATTGGGACAGTGACAATTGTTTTGTTGTTTTGGCTCTTTACTCCAGCACTTTGGTTTTGAAATGATACAATGAGGTTGAAGTGCAGACTGTCAGCTTTAATTTGAGGGTATTTTCATCCTTATCGGGTGAATCGTTAAGCATTCGATGTGGATGGGGGCGGGGCGTTCTCCCTCTGCTGTCTCCTGAAGTCCACAATCAGCTTCTTTGTTTTTGTTGACATTTTAGTCATTTAGCAGACGCGCTTAACCAGAGCGAATTACAGTTAGTGAGTGCATACATTTTTCATACTGGCCCCCCGTGGGAATCAAACCCACAACCCTGGCGTTGCAAGCGCCATGCTCTACCAACTGAGCTACAGAAGGCCTTGACATTGAGGTTATTTTCCTGGCACCACTCTGCCAGGGCCCTCACCTCCTCCCTGTAGGCTGTCTCGTCGTTGTTGGTAATCAGTCCTACCACTGTTATGTCATCTGCAAACTTGATGATTGAGTTGGAGACATGCGTGGCCAAGCAGTCATGGAAGCAGTCAATTTGAGTCCTGAGTGGCGCAGTGGTCTAAGGCACTGCTTTGCAGTGCTAACTGTGCCACTAGAGATCCTGGTTCAAATCCAGGCTCTGTCGCAGCCGGCCGCGACTGGGAGACTCATGGGCGGCGCACAATTGGCCCAGGGTAGGGGAGGGAATGGCCGGCAGGGATGTAGCTCAGTTGATAGAGCATGGCGTTTGCAACGCCAGGGTTGTGGGTTTGATTCCCACGGGGGGCCAGTATATAAAAAAAATATATATATGTATTCACTAACTGTAAGTCGCTCTGGATAAGAGCGTCTGCTAAATGACTAAAATGTAAATGTAAAAAATGGATGAACAGGAAGTACAGGGGTGGGGGGGCTGAGCATGGCGTGTGATTGTTAAGATGATTTACACCTTTTAATGGTGTGATTGTAGTCTAATCAGGTGCACTTATCTAGTTAACTAACAAACTGTTAGTTAATGAGTTAAACAAATTAATTTAGGGTGACAACACAGCAACATTGGTTAACATTTGGATGAAATGCTAGTTGCCTATCTAAATGCCTTGGCCAACTAAATATTTAAAATGTATTTATTTCTAATGATGTACAATTAACCCTAATATGTGTGCACTGTAATTCGACATAGGCCTACTTAATATTATTTTTCATTTTCTCCCAATTGTATTTACTCCTACATACTTTATATACTAGAAATACCATTCAAACGTAAGTATGTACTATGTACTTATGTATGCTATGTCTTTAATTTTTTACTTAAACGTTTTTAAATGTATACTTCCATAGACTTCCATTGTATGTATAACTCAATGACTCTTTATGCTTCAGACTCCATTTCAATTGCAAAATACTCATACTGGTGAGATGATTCAAGTTAAAGAGGCTAATTTTGATACAATTTTTAGCATTGAACTACAAAATGTATTTGCGATCAATGGAGCGCTAAAATGCACTGTTGTCTATGAGGACTATACTTTAAATTATTGCTGCTCTCTAAAACTTTGAAAGAAAAACACTGTGAAGTGGCTTGTAAGACCAGACTAGAGAAGTGTTGTAGTGTAACGAGACTAAAGACTGTAGTTGTGGGTGGATGCTAACTGCCAATTCGGCTCCGGTTTGAAAGCAAGGTGGACAAGACTTCAATGAACATTTAACCTTTTATTGTAGCACCAAAACCGTCCCAAGGTAACTGAAATATTAGCATAAAGCTTAACATTAGGCTTAACACACTGTGAATTGATCAAAGAGTACACAATAGTCATAGGGTAAACATAAAGGGCAATTAGTGGCATTGTTAGCAGTAATATTAAATCAAATCAAATTTTATTGGTCACATACACGTGTTTAGCAGATGTTATTGTGGGTGTAGCGAAATGCTTGTATTTCTAGCTCCGACAGTGCAGTGATATATAACAAGTAACATCTAACAATTTCACAACATATACCCCATACACACAAATCTAAGCAAGGAATGGAATTAAGAATACATATATGGATGAAAAATGTCAGAGTGGCATAGACTAAGATACAGTAGAATAGTATAGAATACAGTATATACATATGAGATGAGTAATGCAAGATATGTAAACATTATTAAAGTGACTAGTGTTCCATTTCTTAAAGTGGCCAGTGATTTCTAGTCTATGTCTATAGGCAGCAGCCTCTAATGTGCTAGTGATGGCTAGTTAACAGTCTGATGGCCTTGAGATAGAAGCTGTTTTTCAGGGTCTCGATCCCAGCTTTGATGTACCTGTACTGACCTCGCCTTCTGGATGATAGCGGGGTGAACAGGCAGTTGCTCGGCTGGTTTGTCACGATCGTCTTGAAAAGGAGTAGACCAATACGCAGCGTGTTGAGCGAACATGATAAACTTTATTACCGTCAGTGATAATAAGCACACTAAACAAAACAATAAACGATTCGTGAAGTCCACGGTGACAAAGACCGACAAGGAACAAAACCCCACAAACCCAAAGTGAAACACAGACAGTTAAATATGGCTCCCAATCAGAGACAACCAGCAAACAGCTGACACTCGTTGCCTCTGATTGGGAGTCACTCAGTCAAACATAGAAACATAACACATAGAATGAACACACCCTGGCTCAACATAATGAGTCCCATAGCCAGGGTGTGACAGTACCCCCCCCTAAAGGCGCGGACTGCGACCGCGCCTCAACTAAACAAAACAGGGGAGGGCTGGGCGGGCATACCTCCTCGGCAGCGGTTCCGGCTCCGGCCTTGACCACCACCCTCCAATACACCCCCCATAGTGCCCCTGGTCCAGTCTGTCGACTTGCACCCCTGGCTTGGTGCGTGGAGGAGGAACGGGCCTTACCAGGCTGACTTCTCGCACCCCTGGCTTAGTGCGAGTGGCAGGAACAGGCCGGACCGGGCTGGCGACGCGCACCGTAGGTTTGATGCGAGTGGCAGGAACAGGCCGGGTCGGGCTGGCGATGCGCACCGTAGACTTGGTGCGGGTGGCCGGAACAGGCCGGGTCGGGCTGGCGACGCGCACCGTAGACTTGGTGCGGGTGGCAGGTACAGGCCGGACCGGGCTGGCGACGCGCACCGTAGGTTTAGTGCGTGGAGCAGGGACAGGCCGGGCTGGGCTGTCGACGCACACCGTAGGCTTGGTGCGTGGAGCAGGGACAGGCCGGGCTGGGCTGTCGACACACACCGTAGGCTTGGTGCGTGGAGCAGGGACAGGCCGGGCTGGGCTGTCGACGCACACCGTAGGCTTGGTGCGTGGAGCAGGGACAGGCCGGGTCGGGCTGGCGACGCGCACCGTAGACTTGGTGCGGGTGGCCGGAACAGGCCGGGTCGGGCTGGCGACGCGCACCGTAGACTTGGTGCGGGTGGCAGGAACAGGCCGGACCGGGCTGGCGACGCGCACCGTAGGTTTAGTGCGTGGAGCAGGGACAGGCCGGGCTGGGCTGTCGACGCACACCGTAGGCTTGGTGCGTGGAGCAGGGACAGGCCGGGCTGGGCTGTCGACGCACACCGTAGGCTTGGTGCGTGGAGCAGGAACAGGCCGGACCGGGCTGGCGACGCACACCGTAGGCTTGGTGCGTGGAGCAGGGACAGGCCGGGCTGGGCTGTCGACGCACACCGTAGGCTTGGTGCGTGGAGCAGGAACAGGCCGAACCGGGCTGTGGAGACGGATAGGAGGCCTGGAGTGAATAGCGGCCACCACCCGTCCTGGCTGAATGCCTACCCTCACACACTCTGTGTGAGGCATCCGCACAGGACGTACAGGGCGGTGTACCCCTGGCCTGGTGGCCTTCTGGATCCGCCCCCTTTTCTCCTCCGTCAGCCCCGTCGTCCATGCCGTGTGCCCCCCCCTAAAAAATTTCTGGGGTTGCCTCACGACCGTCCGACGACGACCCTGATCACGCCGTAGCTCCTCTCTACGGCGCGCCTCCACCGTCTCACTCCATGGCCGGCGATCCATCCCGGCCAGGATTTCCTCCCAGGTCCAGGACCCCTGCCCGTCCAAGATCTGCTCCCACGTCCAGGCTGCCTGCTCCTGGACACGCTGCTTGGTCTTGGTATGGTGGGTTTTTCTGTCACGATCGTCTTGAAAAGGAGTAGACCAATACGCAGCGTGTTGAGCGAACATGATAAACTTTATTACCGTCAGTGATAATAAGCACACTAAACAAAACAATAAACGATTCGTGAAGTCCACGGTGACAAAGACCGACAAGGAACAAAACCCCACAAACCCAAAGTGAAACACAAACAGCTGACACTCGTTGCCTCTGATTGGGAGTCACTCAGTCAAACATAGAAACATAACACATAGAATGAACACACCCTGGCTCAACATAATGAGTCCCAGAGCCAGGGTGTGACATGGTTGTTGTCCTTGATTATCTTTTTGGCCTTCCTGTGACATCGGGTCCTGTAGGTGTCCTGGAGGGCAGGTAGTTTGCCCCCGGTAATGCATTGGGCAGACCGCACCACCCTCTGGAGAGCCATGTGGTTGCGGGCAATGCAGTTGCCGTACCAGCCGGTGATACAGCCCGACAGAATGCTCTCAATTGTGCATCTGTAAAAGCTTGTGAGGGTTTTAGGTGCCAAGCCAAATGCCTTCAGCCTCCTGAGGTTGAAGAGGCGCTGTTGCGCCTTCTTCACCACACTGCCTATGTGGGTGGACCATTTCAGTTTGTCAGTGATGTGTTACGCCGAGGAACAGTATAATCATACACAACATAGATAACTTGTATACAGACCTGAATGTGGTTCTACTAGCAAACAATATGCTAAATAGGCTTGTAGTTAGCATGACAATAGACAATGTAGCTAGAATGCTAATGAGTCCAAACATAACACATCAAGCTAGTGAGTTGAACTACGAGATAAACAATAGATCATCATGTCAAAAGGCACAGGTAACACACTCACTTTCGTCGTTTATACTATATTTTCCATTCATATTACTTAATGAACCCTCCCTATTTTTTTGAATTAGGGGTTATGTAGACTCTCCATAGCCCATAGCATTAATAACTTATTTAAAGCTGCAATATGTAACTTTTTTAGTGACCTGACCAAATTCACATAGAAGTGTGAGTTATAAATGTCTAAGAAGCGGTAGATCTGTTTTATGTGCAATATTTCTATGCTTCCTGTTCTTAAGTTTAATTTTTGTTATGGAAAAGGTATTTCACAGTGGTTTGGATTGTACAATGACACTCTACACAATGATTGCTTCTTTTGACACATGAAATGAAATTAGGCGAACAATGAATTTCAGCAACCAGAAAATGGCGGAGAGATTTCTGTATATTTCTGCACCTTTAAGCTGTAGGCCTAGACTCCATTTCAAATGCTCAGGGTGATGAGATTATTAAAGCTGCCAAGACACAATTTGATTGAATTTATACTTTTTTTTTAAGTAGAGGTTTGTGTCTCATAGCTACTTTTAAAGCTGTGATTAATATCCATTACTATACCACTTTCAGGTGCTGGTAAGAATGCTTTCAAAAGCACACACACTGTAGATATGGTGGCTAAATTACAATACATTACCAAAGGTATGTGGACATCTGATCGTCGAACATCTCATTCCAAGATACTTACTCATGGAACTGAACACCAGCTTGCTAAAGGAACACATCAGCGAGATGGACAGAAAAGTGGGAAATGTAAAATGTTCCTGAAGTTATTGACTCCAGAAAAGGAAATAACTATTGGAAGAAGTACTTTGGGTTAAATACACTGAGTCTGCAAAACATTCGGACTGAGAATCCAGGTGAAAGCTACACTACATGACCAAAGGTATGTGGACACCTGCTCATCGAACATCTCATTCCAAAATCATGGGCATTAATATGGAGTTGGTCCCCCCTTTGCTGCTATAACAGCCTCCACTCTTCTAAGAAGGCTTTCCACTAGATGTTGGAACATTGCTGCAGGGACTTGCTTCCATTCAGCCACAAGAGCATTAGTGAGGTCGGGCACTGATGTTGGGCGATTAGGCATGGCTCGCAGTCGGCGTTCCAATTCTTCCCAAAGGTGTTCGATGGGGTTGAGGTCAGAGCTTTGTGCAGGCCAGTCAAGTTCTTCCACACCAATCTCGACAAACTATTTCTGTATGGACCTCGCTTTCTGCATGGGGGCATTGTCATATTGAAACAGGAAAAGGCCTTCCCCAAACTGTTGCCAAAAAGTTGGAAGCACAGAATCATCTAGAATGTCATTGTATGCTGTAGCGTTAAGATTTCCCTTCACTGGAACTAAGGGGCCTAGCCTGAACCATGAAAAACAGCCTCAGATCATTATTCCTCCTCCACCAAACTTTACAGTTGGCACTATGCATTCGGGCAGGTAGCATTCTCCTGGCATCCGCCAAACCCAGATTCGTTATTCGGACTGCCAGATGGTGAAGCATGATTCATCACTCGAGAGAACGCATTCCACTGCTCCACAGTCCAATGGTGGTGAGCTTTACACCACTCCAGCCGACACTTGGCATAGCGATCTTAGCTTGTGTGTGGCTGCTCGGCAATGGAAACCCATTTCATGAAGCTCCACGACGAACAGTTCTTGTGCTGACGTTGCTTCCAGAGGCAGTTTGGAACTTGGTAGTGAATGTTGCAACCGATATTTATAGTGTATCTACATGAAACGGAAAAAGCAGATTCAACACTAAAGATTATTGACCAAGTATACACTAACGGTCAAAAGTTTTAGAACACATACTCATTCAAGGATTTTTCTTTGTTTTACTATTTTCTACATTGTAGAATAATAGTGAAGACATCAAAACTATGAAATAACACATATGGAATCACGTAGTAACCAAAAAATGTTTTAACAAATCAAAATATGTTTTATATTTGAGATTTTTCAAATAGCCACCCTTTGCCTTGAAGACAGCTTTGCACACTCTTGGCATTTTCTCAACCAGCTTCACCTGGAATGCTTTTCCAACAGTCTTGAAGGAGTTCCCACATATGCTGAGCACTTGTTGGCTGCTTTTCCTTCACTCTGCCATCCAACTCATCCCAAACCATCTCAATTGGGTTGAGGTCGGGGGATTGTGGAGGCAAGGTCGTCTGATGCAGCACTCCATCACTCTCCTTCTTGGTAAAATGGCCCATACACAGCCTGGAGGTGTTGGGTCATTGTCCTGTTGAAAAACAAATGATAGTCCCACTGAGCCCAAACAAGATGGGATGGCGTATTGCTGCAGAATGCTGTGGTAGTCATGCTGGTTAAGTGTGCCTTGAATTCTAAATAAATCACAGACAATGTCACCAGAAAAGCACCCCCACACCATAACACCTCCTCCTCCATGCTTTACGGTGGAAAATACACATGCGGAGATCATCTGTTCACCCACACCGCGTCTCACAAAGACACAGCGGTTCGAACCAAAAATGTCAAATTTGGACTCCAATATCCATTGCTTGTGTTTCTTGGCCCAAGCAAGTCTCTTCTTTTTATTGGTGCCCTTTAGTAGTTGTTTATTTGCAGCAATTCGACCATTAAGCCCTGATTCACACAGTCTCCTTTGAACAGTTGATGTTGAGATGTGTCTTTTACTTGAACTCTGTGAAGCATTTATTTGGGCTGCAATTTCTGAGGCTGGTAACTCTAATGAACTTATCCTCTGCAGCAGAGGTAACTCTGGGTCTTCCATTCCTGTGGCGGTCCTCATGAGAGCTAGTTTCATCATAGCCCTTGATGGTTTTTGCGACTGCACTTGAAGAAACGTTCAAAGTTCTTGAAGTGTTCCGTATTGACTGACCTTCATGTCTTAAAATAGTGATGGACTGTTGTTCCTCTTTGCTTATTAGAGCTGTTCTTGCCATTATATGGTCTTGGTCTTTTACCAAATAGGGCTAGCTTGTGTATACCCCACCTACCTTGTCACAACACAACTGACTGGCTCAAACACATTAAGAAGGAAAGAAATTCCACAAATTAACTTTTAAGAAGGCACACCTGTTAATTGAAATACATTCCAGGTGACTACCTCATGAAGCTGGTTGAGAGAATGCCAAGAGTGTGCAAAGCTGTCATCAAGGCAAAGGGTGGCTATTTGAAGAATCCCAAATATAAAATGTGTTTTTGGTTACTACATGATTACATATATGTTATTTCATAGTTTTGATGTCTTCACTATTATTCTACAATGTAGAAAATAGTAAAAATAAAGAAAAACCCTTGAATGAGTAGGTGTTCTAAAACATTTGACCGGTAGTGTAGATACTTTATCCCAACTCTGCAACTTCATTGTGGTCAAATTGACTGCTCATAAAGGACTATATTTGTATGTACAGTTGAAGTTTACATACACCTTAGCCAAATACATTTAAACTCAGTTTTTCACAATTCCTGACATTTAATCCTAGTAAAAGTTCCCTGTTTTAGGTCGGTTAGGATCACCACTTTATTTTAAGAATGTGAAATGTCAGAATAATAGTAGAGAGAATTATTTATTTAAGCTTTTATTACTTTCATCACATTCCCAGTGGGTCAGAAGTTTACATACACTCAATTAGTATTTGGTAGCATTGGCTTTAAATTGTTTAACTTGGGTCAAATGTTTTGGGTAGCCTTCCACAAGCTTCCCAAAATAAGTTGGGTGAATTTTGGCCCATTCCTCCTGACAGAGCTTGTGTATCTGAGTCAGGTTTGTAGGCCTCCTTGCTCGTTCACGCCTTTTCAGTTCTGCCAACAAATGTTCTATAGGATTGAGGTCAGTGCTTTGTGATGGCCACTCCAATACCTTGAGTTTGTTGTCCTTAAGCCATTTTGCCACACCTTTGGAAGTATGCTTGGGGTCATTGTCCATTTGGAAGACACATTTGCGACCAAGCTTTAACTTCCTGACTGATGTCTTGAGATGTTGCTTCAAGATATCCACATAATTTTCCTTCCTCATGATGCCATCTTTTTGTGAAGTGCACCAGTCCCTCCTGCAGCAAAGCACCCCCACAGCATGATGCTGCCACCCCCGTGCTTCACGGTTGGGATGGTGTTCTGCAGCTTGCAAGCCTACCCCTTTTACCTCCAAACATAACAATGGTCATTATGGCCAAACAGTTCTATTTTTGTTTCATCTCTCCAAAAAGTACAATCTTTGTCCCCATGTGCAGTTGCAAACCGTAGTCTGGCTTTTTTATGGCGGTTTTGGAGCAGTGGCTTCTTCCTTGCTGAGTGGCCTTTCAGGTTATGTCGATATAGGAGTCGTTTTACTGTGGATATAGATACTTTTGTACCTGTTTCCTCCAGCAGCTTCACAAGGTCCTTTGTTGTTGTTCTGGGATTGATTTGTACTTTTCCCACCAAAGTACGTTCATCTCTAGGAGACAGAACGCGTCTCCTTCCTGAGCGGTATGACGGCTGCGTGGTCCCATGGTGTTTATAATTGCGTATTATTGTTTGTACAACGTGGTAACTTCAGGCGTTTGGAAATTGCTACCAAGGATGAACCAGACTTGTGGAGGTCTACAATTTTTTCTGAGGTCTTGGCTGATTTCTTTTGATTTTCCCATGATGTCAAGCAAAGAGGCACTGAGTTTGAAGGTAGGCCTTGAAATACATCCACAGGTACACCTCCAATTGACTCAAATGATGTCAATTAGCCTATCAGAAGCTTCTAAAGCCATGACATCATTTTCTGGAATTTTCCAACCTGTTTAAAGGCACAGTCAACTTAGTGTATGTAAACTTCTGACCCACTGGAATTGTGATATAGTGAATTATAAGTGAAATAATCTGTCTGTAAACAATTGTTGGAAACATTACTTGTGTCATGCACTAAGTAGATGTCCTAACCGACTTGCCAAAACTATAGTTTGTTAACAAGAAATGTGTGGAGTGGTTGAAAAACAAGTTTTAATGACTCCAACCTAAGTCTATGTAAACTTCCGACGTCAACTGTATTCTGCCCTGTAATAAAGATAACATTTTATTGTCAGCTTAGTTTTATGGCTCCCTCAGCAACAGCATGGATTGTGAGCTGTTCGAACCATTAGTTCTTCAGTCGTAGTGACTTTTACTCTGAAAATGTCATTTTAATGTGATGTTTTTGTGACTTTTTTTCTTGGAAGGGTTTGTAGCTTTCCCTAACTCTTTCCAGGTATTTGTCATCATTACTCTACACTGGCTAAAGCTGTGAGCCAGGGGTGGGTTAGATTAACCTAAAGTAGCAGGCGCTTGAGCGGTGTTCCCACATCAGGTTTTCAGCGGAAAAGGAAGCTAGTTGAATTAGCTGTATCCCTGAAAACCAGATGCATCCGGTTGTTGGCAACTCCGCTAAGGGTGGGCGTAGATGTACGTTAGGGTTAAGGTTTGTCTGGACTAATGACTCCAACCTAAGTGTATGTAAACTTCCGACTTCAACTGTACATTGAATGAAGGCCTGAGTTCTTCAACCTTTTTTGCAAACATGAAAGCACCAGGACAAAGAGATGAAGGGCTTGCATGGAAAACCTGAGAAGGCATCATGAGAAGTGCTTGGCTCGCCAAAATAACATGATGGAATTCCACACACAGGTAATGGTATGTCTAGCCCAAGTGGATTAGCCACGTAAACTCACACATTTGAGTGTTAGCGGTTAGTGTAAACCATTCCCAACATGTCTTCGACGATTCGGTGTAATATTACTGCAGAGATGGTAGCATCCTAACTGGTTTAGTAGTGTAAACTCTCTCTCTATGATGTAGGGGAACGAAACCAATGCTCCTCTGTCTGTTCTAAATGCCACGTAAACTAGTGGCTAATGTTCTAAATGTGTGCGTCTGTTCTCCAGTCCTCGGGAAACTTGGAACGCTATGAAGGCAATGAGACAGACCAGTCATCATCCCCTGTGAACGAGGCAGTTCCAGCTCCAGAAATATGTGTATAGCAAACACTGGTTAGTTTTTAAACCATTCCCAAGAGGCTTAAAGCAGAAAGGTTTCAATGTGTTTATGGTTTTGGAAAGGGCAAGGGTATTGTGTATATTTCCAGGCCTCCATGCATACAAGCCACTAATACCCGCCTTTGAAACATCAAAGTCTAATAAATCCATTTAATTCTTAAAAGTCTAAACCGTAGGCACACATATTTAACCCTTTTTTTGGGGTAGACACAAAACTTCCTCCATACTTCCATTCATTTATTAAACCGGTACCGATTGCTTTCAGAGGAGTCCCATGACACTTGTGGTGGTCGTAAAGCAAAACATGGTCACATTAGTTTGTGGTCCAAACGGTTCGGACGCTACAAATAGAAGTTGGCACATCAACTGTACCGACTTCAGACGAGTCCCGTGGGGCTTGTGGAGGTCGTAGAGCAAAACGGAGACAACCATCGTGTTCGTGAGTCTCATATTTCTATAGAAATATGTGAAAAATATGTGAGAAGGATGTGAGAAGACTGTTTTTCGGGATGTCTCATGCTCTGACAAACACCACTATAGCTCTGCCACCTTCCACGGCAGATATCTCTAGCTTAAACTGACGGATTTTGATGGGGATTTTTTTATTATGTTACTTAGATTGACGCACTGGTGCTTCAATAGACTATATAAACCATCACAATAAATCCATTCTTTATTTTAGGCAGGTCTTAAAGCAAAACTCAGTAAGTTTCATTTACGTCATTTGTATTTATGAAATATCAAACTGTCGGGCGACAAAACAAACCCAGGCAAGACATGTAAACAAACCCAGGCAAGACATCAGGTAAACAAACCCAGGTAAGACATAGTGTAACAAACCCAGGCAAGACATCATGTAAACAAACCCAGGCAAGACGTCATAACGTGCTCTGAGAGTTCTCAAGCAGCCGCTGGGCCAGCCACCCTTTGATCAGTCAGTATCAGATGGCTGGTGTTCTCGTTTGCTTGTAGCCTACAACAAGCATGTAGGCTACTTTACTGTATTATAAAAATTACAAGTGGAGTGAACGTTACAGCTGTAAAATTGTACTCTAATTTACATAGACAAGTTCAATAATTTAGCCCGCTTACTGAGGTGCTTGATCGCTTGCAGTGCAAACACTTGCCTGGAAAAGTCGACCCTCAGCAACTATAGCAGGGTTGAATTATAAAGTAAATTTGCCATCAAAAGGATACAATAGTAAACTCAACATCCAAGAGGAAAAAGATTTGCCAGCTAGCAACTCCATCAATGTTTGCAAGTAAGTGCATGAATGTTTATTTGGCTGTAGGCTAATCACCAACTGGTAGGCTCTGTACATTAGCAAGCAATGCATTTGTAGATCTGTTTGCTAGCCAGCTAATTCACATGGAATTTGACTGCGGTCATGAGTCATGTCATGCTTTTAGTCATGAACCTTGTCATTTTGGCTTGGATCCCAGTAATCGCTGCTTGCAGCTATATTTTTCAGGTAATTTTTTTCAGGTAATAGACCTTTGCTCTGACAGTGATGTGGATATGTTTGTAATATCCACTTTAAAATGTCAGACTTAATTTGCCCAAATGAAAAATTTTATCAACCCGTACAAAAATGTTCCTGTTGCTGCCGGATTATTTTCCTGTTGTAGCAAACTGGCTCAAAATAAGATCCTACATCTGTACACTAACCTCGTGACCCAGGCTTCTATTGCAACATAGTATCTAATGAAGGAGATAGCCCCACAAATAGATGCACCATTAAAAGTTCTGTTTGTCTGTTGCGCCTACAGGGAAAACTATCCCAGCAAGAGGGACAAGCACTGTTTAATATACTGGCTTAAGCAGGGGGACACGTCTGGCACTGCAGGATTTGAGTCCCTGGCGGCGTAGTGTGTTACTGATGGTAGGCTTTGTTACTTTGGTCCCAGCTCTCTGCAGGTCATTCACTAGGTCCCCCCGTGTGGTTCTGGGATTTTTGCTCACCGTTCTTGTGATCATTTTGACCCCTCAGGGTGAGATCTTGTGTGGAGCCCCAGATCGAGGGAGATTATCAGTGGTCTTGTATGTCTTCCATTTCCTAATAATTGCTCCCACAGTTGATTTCTTCAAACCAAGCTGCTTACCTATTGCAGATTCAGTCTTCCCAGCCTGGTGCAGGTCTACAATTTTGTTTCTGGTGTCCTTTGACAGCTCTTTGGTCTTGGCCATTGTGGAGTTTGGAGTGTGACTGTTTGAGGTTGTGGACAGGTGTATTTTATACTGATAACAAGTTCAAACAGGTGCCATTAATACAGGTAATGAGTGGAGGCCAGAGGAGCCGCTTAAAGAAGAAGTTACAGGTCTGTGAGAGCCAGAAATCTTGCTTGTTTGTAGGTGACCAAATACTTATTTTCTAAGCTACGTTCTGCCACCATGGACTGTAAGCTAGGTTCACGACTGTTGCTGCCACCATGGACTGTAAACTAGGTTCACGACTGTTGCTGCCACCATGGACTGTAAGCTAGGTTCACGACTGTTGCTGCCACCATGGCGCATCGGATATAATGCAAGTGAGGAGATGGAGCAGGAATAGGGGTATTTATTACACCCACTTGAACACAGGAATGAACAGCACATGGGGGGAGGGTTCTGATGGAGGTTAGTAGTTGGGGCTTGTAGGTAGGTAAGATGTGTTAGGAGTTGTGGCTTGTAAGGCCTTGAGATACGATGTGGCTAACAAGGATGTGCTGGTCTGGAAGGGAGATACAAAAGGGAAACATTTGAAACACATCAAAAGACATTACAAAGTGACTGTGGAATAGGCTTAACATACAACTGAGGAGACTGCCAGGATAAACATAACAAAGGAGCAATTAGAATTAACAAATTGAGGACATGAACATCAAAAATACATAATGTGGGCGGTGATTAGAGGTGATTAGGGAGTGGGAACAGGTGTGGAGGGAAGTGGTGTGACCTGGGGTAAAAAGTAAAGGAGAGGTGATTAGGGAGTGGGAACAGGTGTGGAGGGAAGGGGCGAGACCTGGGGTAAAAAGTAGAGGAGAGGTGATTAGGAAGTGAGAACAAGTTTGGAGGGAAGGGGCGTGGCCTAGGGTAATTGGAAGCAATTGGAGTCCTGTAGGGGTGCCATGACCCTTCAAAACAGAAGGGTTATAGGATATACAAGCATGTCCATCTGTCCTCAGGAATGAAGTGAGTGCAATATGAATGCATTTATTCCTCAACATTCTGATTTTTTGGTGCCTCAACACCATCCAATGATTTAGTCCATGTGTAGTTTATTTTTATCAGTGAACGTCTTCAGTGTATGTCTAGTTGTCGAGCATCCCTCCTATCCCTTTGTTTGCTAGAGTGTGACAGCTTCCCTAAAGATGTATAGGATGTGTTCACATATTGGAACACTACAGACTTAACTCCAGCAGACAAGACCCAGCAACCTTGTTATCCAAACTGCCAGGTGATAGTAAGGAACTGCACAATGGGAGCTGTGGTATCTGTCTTTAGGGAAGACTCACTTCTGAGGCAGATTGAGGATTACAGAATATAAATCCTGTATAACCATTCTCCACCCCTCTAGACCACTATCCCATATGGACTTAAAAGCGTTAGAATGTAAACCATTAAACGAAATACAAAGATGCACCAGAAGCTTGGTCCCCTGTAGTACCACCCAGTGATGTCACACTTTGTAAAGCAAATAGTAATGACATCACTGGTCCTCATTTGGGTGGATAATCTAACACATTACTCAACAGGATGTGAAATGTCAAGTGTGGTTAATATGATTAAATCTTGATATTTCAAGTCATTTCTAAGATTGCAGAAGCACAAGAAACTTGTATCAGTTTAGATCATGTCCCTAGACCATTTTGAAAGTGCTGTCCCGTCAGGCACCTCCCAGTTATGTGTCCCCATGATGTAGCAAAAACAAGTGTGTGTGTGAGGGGGTGGGAGAGAACACAGGTAGGCAATGATAAATCACTGACCATATCTGTTGCTCATTGACAACCTGACACAATCGTGACCAAGAAGGGGAGCAGACACTCAACAGAATTTCAACCGGTGGAGCTATATGCTTATAATTCTTTAAGCACAAATATCATAGACAAAAATAAGTGAATCGAATAAAATCGAAGAGGATACAACCTAACGATAGGATATACTATTTTCTTTCTCCTTCTCTGTTTTTATTTACACCAATTACTAGAAAAAACTAAATGGATCCTATACTGGAGGTTGTTAGCTTGCTGCTTGGGTTCATTGGATGGTTGATGGTGGGGATAGCTATACCGAACCGTTACTGGAAGGTTTCAACGGATGACGGGAACGTCATCACTACCTCCACCATCTATGAGAACCTATGGATGTCCTGTGCCACAGACTCAACTGGTGTCCACAACTGTCGCGAGTTCCCCTCTCTACTCGCCCTGAACGGCAAGTGCACCCAAGTTAATTGGAATCTTTGTCAATAAAAAATTTAACAATTCCAATAGATAAATTAACCAATAATGTTGAAGAGTAAATTGATTTATTGCTGTGATGATCGATATTGTTTTGTTGTAATTAAAGGCCCATAGGCTACACTTTTACTTTTTAATTTGTGGATAAGAGGTCATAAGGTAAAAATATGATTATCCGAGAACAACGTAAATAACCAATCAATTTAGGTTGAATCAAGATGTAATTGGTTAAGATAAAATCTGCCAAATAATTTATTTATAGGTCTTTGATTGTGCCAATTTTCCTTCCCTACTCAACACAGCAGAAGGTTGTTCAACTTCAATACATCATATCCTTAAATATTTATTATCATAATTATTAGTTTCACGTGTGGTTAATAAAATGTGTATTACTCAATATGTTTCTGTACAAATCACATTTGATAATCATTGTATTTGTTATTACAGTATATAAAAAACGTGTAATAGCCCTATTAATCTTGATTGTAAAATGTACAGTTTGCCTTTATTTTTAAGCAGGATACATCCAGGCGTCTCGAGCATTGATGATTGCAGCGATGGTTTTTGGATCTATCGGGCTCCTCGCCACCCTGGTCGGGGTACAGTGTTCTAAAGCGGCCGGAGAGGACATGGTTCTAAAGGGTAGAATAGCTGGCGTTGGTGGCGTGCTTTTCTTTCTTCAAGGTAACTGGGCATTCTCAAGTTTACTATAATTAATGCTTCTATATGTTATAACTGCTAAATCTCAATTACTTTGTGCACAATTAACTTCTCTCTCTTTCTCCCTCTCTTTTTCTCTCTCTCAGGCCTGTGCACAATGATCTCAGTGTCTTGGTATGCTTTCAACATCACCCAGGACTTCTTTGATCCATTCTATCCCGGGACAAAGTAAGTGAGAGGAGACTGATGGCCTATTCCAACTAAAGTAATGAGGCTAGTAGCATACTACTGCCCTCTGCTGTATTTTAGACAGAAGAGCAGTCTCGCTTCCAACCCCTATTTATGAACTTGATTAACTGTGGGATGTACTGTGTGTTGCAGGTATGAAATCGGAGAGGGCCTCTACATTGGCTGGTGCTCGGCTCTTCTTGCTATCATTGGAGGGTCGTGTTTGACATGTGCCTGCAAACTGGGCACGTCTGAGAAACAGTGAGTTCAGTGGATACTGTGTGTCTATGTACATGTGTGTATGTGTGTGTGTGTGTGTGTGTGTGTGTGTGTGTGTCTGTATCCTTCCTTATCCACATCTATGTGTGTCCTCATCCACTCTTCCTCTCTTCTTTCCCTTCCTCAGACCTTATGCATACCAGCCCAGGGTCAAAGTGTACTCTGGAGTTGCACCATCACGGAGTCAGGCTGCCACTTCCTACGGCCAGAACGCCTGTGTCTGAGAAAGAGAGAGGGCACACCACTGGACCCCGTGGATCACCTTCATTCACCATGTCCGAAGCCTACCAGACACTGTTAAACTAACATTTTCTTATTTATTCTATTTTATTCCATGATATTGTTGTTACAAAACAGATTTGTGTTGACGGTGCTAAGGGCATGGGAATACAAGAGCATCTGCTATGCTAGATTAACAAACTAGGCATGCATAGCTCACCCCATGATCCTCAAACCAAAGACTAGCCAAACTCATGTTTCTAAAAGTGAATTCAAAGGTACTGTAAAATGACTGCACTGTAGAATACGTCATTTTTTGTTTTATTATTATTTAATTGTAAGGCATTATTTATTGTATACAGCCTAAATGCTAAATGTATAGGCTCGTTGTTGAAGTGCTGTTGTTGATGTGTTGTTGAAATGCTGAGCACTCCTGCCAGCCTGTAGCATGTCACAAATGCTTCACAATAGATTTTTTAAACGGCAGGCTATAGCCTTGAAATAATAGTAATATAGCCTAAAGAATACATTTTTGTTCTTTCTTAGGCTACCTGGCTTGCTTCTGACTGATTTAGAGTTAGTATGTCGTTTAATAGCCTGTTGAAATGTCGAACGTCAATTGATAGTGACAGAATCACACATTCCTTCCCAAGCAAAGTCATTTTTTTGTCTTCTCGGGTATAGAAGGTTGTAGCGCAGCCTTTGAATGTTATAGCGATAAACCAAAGATATCCCATATGCATCGGAGTCACGTCTTACCCCTGCATTTTACAGGTTGTTTCTAGCATAAAGCATTGCGGACTAAAGAGTTGTTATACATAGATTGCTTTATATAATCAGGTCCATAAAAATCTAAATCTTAAAAGTCTATGCTTTTAGCCATTTTCTTTAACAAAAGCGACAATACCCTCACATACCACCTCAATTCAGCTCTTCAATTACACTGAGATATTTAAGGAGTGCATGGTGACTGAAGGAAAATCTATGGATAGTAGACTATAATTTTGTCTGTTAAACAGGTGGGCCTACTTCTTTTTTTCTTGAATAGGAAGAAACAGGCTTCAACACAAAGCCTTCTTGTTGTTAGTAGCCTAAAGTCAAATCAAAAACTGTTTTAATGAATTAGACCTTCTGGAATTAGCCTACGCTCAGCACCAATGCGCTGTCCATCTCCGTGGCTGCTGCTTTATAATAATGTAAATTATGAAAATTACTCGAATATGGCTTATTGTAAGGTCAGTAACTCTGATAAATAGCTTCATTAGGAAACGCAACATATTGTTTTTATTCAAATCAATTATAGCAGTTGCAAGCTTACCTCAGGTCCTCATCTTTGTGCTCTCCCTCTCAAACTGAACAGGACATCAGTAGGCCTAGTCCGCGCCCACAGATATAGCATTTTTTTTATAAAAAAAAAATTATTTTCTGAAGAAGGCATTAAGAAGGAAAGAAATTCCACAAATTAACTTTTAAGAATGCACACCTGTTAATTTAAATGCATTCCAGGTGACTACCTCATGAAGCTGGTTGAGAGAATGCCAAGTGTGTGCAAAGCTGTCATCAAGGCAATGGGTGGCTATTTGAAGAATCTCAAATATAAAATATATTTTGATTTGTTTAACACTTTTTTGGTTACTACATGATTCCATATGTGTTATTTCATAGTGTTGATGTCTACACTATTATTCTACAATGTAGAAAATAGTAAAAATAAAGAAAAACCCTTGAATGAGTAGGTGTCTCCCAAACTTTTGACTGGTACTGTATATAGTATATGCCACAATAGGCTACAAAATCAACTTTCCAGTGACAGTGACTCAACCAATGATGAAGATGAAGCCTAGGCTAGGGTGATGGCCGATGGCTGTTCCTATTAAAGTCAGGACTGGCAGCCATTGCAAGTGTACCCATGGGTTTAACAGTTGAAGTGCCAGGGTTAGAGGTTCCAAAATCCTTCTATGGATGCATCAACCTGTTCAATATTTGGCACATGCCTGGCCCAAATTGGAGCCTTCATGACTCTAAGTGTTGTAATAAAACACTTTTTATCAATAGCTTCTAACATGTTTTAGAAGCTATTGATACTCTGTGGCAAAATTATGCTCTATGGTGTAGTATTTTGAAATATTGTATTTATGTCTGTTCAGACAAGAGTCATATAATTGTGGGGGAAATTATTTGTTACAAATTTGGCAAGATTATTTATATAATTTTGGCAAGATTGTGTTTTATAATTTTTGTAAAATTATTTAAATTGACCAGCACCCTTACTTCCCGCGGCTATGCTAATAATTACCTAAATGAAAGCTAGACAGTCAGGGAGCATAGAAAATTCAAAAAACGATGGCTAGAGAACCATTTTTTGCACATTTTGACCAATTTTCACTGCGGCCCTCTGGACGTTGTTGAAGACCGAATGCGGCCCAAAATGAGTTTGACACCCCTGCTGTAACCAATATGATCATGTCTTTGAGTTGGAATCATCTCAAATTGAAGAAGTGTCAGTTAGTTATGTTGTTGTGCACTGTGAAAACATATTGCCTGTAAAATAATGTGCAGAAGATGGGATGCCTTATAATTGATACATTCATTACAGTATATGTACATTTCACACATTTATTTTCATAATGATATAGGCTCATGTTGGCATTGCATATTGACAATCAGGTAGTTTGTTTCTTTGGAAAAGGAATCACTTGATGATCTGTTGTTGTACAAACTTCTAGATCTAGGGGGAAGTCATAACCAGCAGATTCAAACTTGATTGATTCTCATATATTGATTTGTATTTCTGGTATCGAAATGTTTTGCATTGTTTGTACAGTTTTATCATGTCTGAGATGTGTGTGGTGGTCATATGCCATTCTGAATGTTTGTTTTAGTGTTTTATAATTCCACCCAATAAAATTCCTCTTTAAATACTCAAATTCCTATTTTGTTTGTATCTAATAAGGAATGAACATCGTCAACCATATGCTTATTATTACCACAGAAAATTTGACATAGGGTAGGCCTATCAATGATATTCCTTGTATGATTATTATGGTATTTCCACTGTGTGTGTATGCCTGCCTGTTCAGTGATGGTATTCTGTACCATACAAGGACATGGGAGTGTCGTCTACGAGCTAAAATAGTTCAACCAATGAGACCGCCCTACGTTTTAGGCAACAAGGATGTGTGACGCGAGGTCTGGCCAGTGGCCACTCACCGCACAGAAATTAGTGATGGGAAATTCGGCTCTTATTACTGACTCGGATATTTTCGACTCGTTCAGTCCAAAGAACGAATCTTTCGACTCATTTATTTCATTTGAGTCAGTAATGACCAGAGCACGCAGGACCCCGTACTGGCGAATGATGAACTGAAAACTTGAAAAAGTAACGATTCTACAAGCCACTCGTTCACATCTCATTCATAGGGAGGTTATTGGAGCTGTCATTTGTGATTGAGACTTGTAAACGTGTGCTTTAAACAATGTACATTTGTTGATTGCTATGCATACAAATAAGATTATTTATTGAATTATACATTTGAAACGAGGTCTAGTTGTGGACTGCCGTGAGAGTGATAAGCACAATATCGTTCGCGAACTGCAGCCCCCCAGACGATTCGTTCTCGAGTTCGGGTTTGTTGAGCAGATGGCTCTGAGGCTGTATATGTTTTGGTTCTACAACGCTGTGTCCATCATAACATTCAATAATACATTATTACATTAATTCTTGCACCATGCGATCAATGATTACTTCTAAACATGTATTTGTCTTCTCTATGCTCATTATCTATTTCTCTGCGCGCATTTGACAGACAGTTGGTCGTCAGATCATGTCTCTGGAGCCTCTGTGCCGGAGGAGCGTGAAGCCAACCTATACTGTAGGACTCGTTGCGGCCAGCACTAGTAAGTCATTCGAACGACTAAAATGAATGAATCACTCAGAAAATGAATCATGACTCTCGAGTCAGTAAAAATAATAGTTCAAAAAGAACGAATCGTTCGCGAACTGAAAGAGGTTGCCAAAACTGGACCGGGTGAAGTTTCACTTTAGAAAGCACCTATTGTTGACATTTGCCGAAGTTATTCAATAGTATGCCACGTAGAGAAAACGAGAACAATATATTAGATCCATGCAATCTTTTTGCTCACTCTTGGCTGTCTAAACAACTTGTGTTGTCCTTTGCAAGGAAATTGCAGGAACCTTCCAGTTGCGTTTCACGGTATCACTCGGAACTATTTCTTAACCGGATTATGGGAACACTAGCTATCCTCAAAGGTTCAGGAGGAAAAACGATGAAGGAAATTACAGTTTAAATGATAGCGTACGTAGTTTACAGTATAATTATATCAGATACGTGAAATATACAGCTCCAGGAGAAGTGTGAAGTATTCAAGTATGGAGTCGGGTCGACGGAAAGGTCTCAGCGGGGTCCTGTCTTCCTTGTCACTGCTCTGTGTCATACTGGACCTCCAGTTGGACGGTAAGACAAGGCAGACAAGCTAGTTAGCTATGTGTTTTTTTCTGCAATAGTTCTGCCTGCGTTGTTGGTAACTAAAGTATTCAGTAATTTCCATATGGCTACGACCGATTGTAACGTTATAGGGTTCAGCATGATCAGGTAGCTAACTGTGTGCCCCTCATTACTTGCTACTAGCTGTAGGCTAAATAGGCTACCCAAACCCTTTGGCTATCGCAGGTTTTCCACTTGTATTTTGAATATCCCCTTTACAAACAAAGCCCTTGATTTAAATCTAGAGGGAAGAATGCATGTCTACAAATAGCACATAATTGAAGAACATACTCTGGTTCCTGCATTAAAGTCAGTTCCTATGTGGTTAGCTGAACTAGTTATATGTATTGCTTTGGGGGCTTCTAAGAGACTCACACAAAGTGTTGTGTTTCAGGTGTCTTGGGGGCAACTCATGTGGAGATTGAGCAGCACTTGGACATGGGCCGTAAGCTGTTGGCCGCCGGTCAACTGGCGGAGGCCTTGTCCCACTACCACTATGCAGTGGGTAAGGTTACCAACCAGACACAAGTCATCATAGCTCAAACATCCTTAGATCCCTGCCTGTAGCCTTTGTGTCTTAAAAATAAGTCAGGCTTCTGCATTGCATAACACAGTCCTTCCAAAGGATGGATCGTTGTAGGCCAACTTTGTCATGCATTCTTTCAGATCTCTCTCTCCCCCTCACTCTCTGTCTTAAACCTATTCACCTAGATAAACACATTGACCATTTATGCCTACACACTTTCAGTCAATGGATGGCCATGTAATCAATATAGCCACATGAAAATAGCTAGATATAAAGTATGTGATCACCTACTAACGTACTGTATTTCACCCAATGCCTTCCCTCAGAGGGAGACTCTAAGAACTACCTCACCTACTACAAGCGGGCAGCTGTGTTTCTGGCAATGGGGAAGTCCAAATCAGCCCTTCCAGATCTGACCAGAGCCATCCAGCTCAAACCAGACTTCCTGGCTGTAAGTGGACACAGTCAGTCATCAACAATAATATAATCTCTGTTGTCATGATAAATCACAGTTATGGACAACAATGTTGTGATAACTCTTTCTTTCTCCATCTATCTCTGCCTGTTTACCTGTATCTTTCTCTATCTTTGTGTCCTATCTTTCTCCCTCTCTGGCTCCCTCCCTCATTCTTTCACACTCTCTCCTCCTACTTTCAACATCCATCCCTCTATCTCTCTCCCTCCAACTGCCTCCATGTTTCCAGGCCAGACTGCAGAGAGGGAATATCCTCCTGAAGCAGGGCAACACCCAGGAGGCTCGGGAGGACTTTGAGGCTGTGGTAAGTCTAGATGCATAGAAATATAACTACTATAATGCTACTATTACCATACTATTAATTATATTTCTATGTCTAGATGCACCTTATTCTTCTTTCAATCAAAATCTCACTGCTGTATTTTCTGAATGCTCATACCATCATCGTATCCTCTCGCTGTCTCATGTTGCGCTTAAAATAAAATCTCATTCATTATCCTTTTTTTATTGCAATTATGTGATGTGGGCGAGGTAAAGGGAATCTGAAGGATTAGATTACAGACTTGATATGAGTTGTGTGGTATTATGTCTTTTTAGACCTGATATGAGTGATCTGTTATAGCAATTATAAGCATGTAATAAATGACACACAGTTTCTTCAGAAACTTTACCTCTCTATTTTCTTTATTTTCTCCTCCTCAGCTGCAGCGCTCCCCTGACCAGGAGGAGGCGCAGGACCAGTTGATGAGGGCAAACGAGCTGGAGGAGCTCCAGGAGGAGGCCCACGCGGCCCACCACAGAGGAGACTACAGCACCACCATCACTGTGCTGGACCGTGTCGTAGAGGTAGGAGTTAGCACCGCCACAGGGCCTAGATATTGGGCCTGGTCATGGAGGTAGGAGTTAGCACCGCCACAGGGCCTAGATATTGGGCCTGGTCATGGAGGTAGGGGTTAGCTCTGCCACAGGGCCTAGATATTGGGCCTGGTCATGGAGGTAGGGGTTAGCTCTGCCACAGGGCCTAGATATTGGGCCTGGTCATGGAGGTAGGGGTTAGCTCTGCCACAGGGCCTAGATATTGGGCCTGGTCATGGAGTTAGGGGTTAGCTCTGCCACAGGGCCTAGACATTGGGCCTGGTCATGGAGGTAGGGTTAGCTCTGCCACAGGGCCTAGACATTGGGCCTTGTCATGGAGGTAGGGTTAGCTCTGCCACAGGGCCTAGACATTGGGCCTTGTCATGGAGGTAGGGTTAGCTCTGCCACAGGGCCTAGACATTGGGCCTTGTCATGGAGGTAGGGGCTCACTCTGTCACAGGGCCTAGTCTGAGGATGGAAAGAAATGCCTATTCACCTAAACAATACCTTCATCATCAAACAGTGCTGTACTATACTTCAACAGTCTTTGTATCAAATCATAAAAAGGGAAAATTCACACCACTGACCTTACCTCTCTTTCTCCTCAGCTCTCCCCCTGGGACCCTGAGTCTCGGGAGCTCCGGGCTGAATGCTACATCCGCCTGGGAGACCCCAGGAAGGCCATCCAGGACCTGACTCCCACCACCCGGCTGAGGAACGACAACCGAGCTGCCTTCCTCAAGCTCAGCACCCTGCACTATAACCTGGGGGAACACCAGGAGTCACTAGGGTACGCTCACTAGGAATTTGTATTAGTAATAGGGCGGAGTGATTTAAACAAACAAACAATCAACCACATTTATCAAGCAAATACATGTAAATGAAGAGGTTTTGGGCTTCAGAGCAACATTGGTTTGAGTTTTTGTATTTGTGGTTGATTGTGGCACTTGAGGTTTGTTAGTTAGTAAATAATACTCACTCTCTTTCAAAATACATGAAAAAATAAATAAATAGAAATCTCAATCCGCTTTACATTATACGTAAATCTCTCTCTTTGCTCTCTCTTTCTCTCTCGCTCTCTCTCTCGCTCTTTCTCTCTCTCCTCTCTCCTCTCCCTCTGCAGTCACGTCCGGGACTGTCTGAAGCTGGACCAGGACGACAAGGAGTGTTTCTCCCACTACAAACAGGTGAAGAAGCTCAGCAAGCAGCTGGACTCTGCCGAGGAGCACATCAAGGAGGAGAGGTCAGTACCACTATCTATAATGAACAAAAATACAGTTCATATAAGGAAATCAGTCAATTTAAATGAATGTATTAGGCCCTAATCTATGGACAATACTGGGCAGGGGTGCAGCCAACTGTGGGCCTGGGTGGGCACCCACTGGGGAGCCAGGCCCAGCCAATCAGAATTAGTTTTTCCCCCACAAAAGGGCTTTATTACAGACAGAAATACTCCTCAGCACCCCCACTCAGACGAACCTGCAGGTGAAGAAGCCTGATGTTGAGGTCCTGGGCTGGCGTGTTTACACGTGGTCTGCGGTCGTGAGGCAGCTTATGGTAGAGAAATGAACATTCAATTCTCTGGCAACAGCTCTGGTGGACATTCCTGCAGTCAGCATGCCAATTGTACACTCCCTCAAAACTTGAGACATCTGTGGCATTGTGTTGTGACAAAACTGCACATTCTAAAGTGGCCATTTATTATCCCCAGCACAAGGTGCACCTGTGTAATGATGCTGTTTATTCAGATTTTTGGCCAAAAATTAAAATAAGCTATTTACATTCAGAAGTGGCATATATTGTCTGCCTTTCGCCTACAAATAGGGGAGGAATCAGTAAGATCAGTAGTGGAATTATTTTGTATTTTGGTTGTTATCAGTAAAAAAATCTGAGCAGGCTCAACTTTTACTAAAACAATGGGGAGGAACCAGAATATAATCAGTTTTAGGCTGCTGGAATTCTTTGCAGTTTGGTTGTTTAAATGGGGCAACCTCAGAGCAGGCTTAACATGCACAACTGCTCAGTTCACTTGCCCCAGGCAATAGGGCAACCCTTAATACCTTCCTATGTGGTCTTAAATAGTAGTCCCTCCATGCGGGCTTATGTTTCAGTTCCCATGCAAGTTTTTTATATTTCAGTCCTTGTGTTCCTTTGACAGTTTAATATTTTAGGTTTCTTCTCAGGTTTCTTTTACAGTTTTAGCACTAAACCTATCCTATTTGTATCGACTTTGGTTGATTTTAGTCATGACTATTGTACAGTGGTTGTATTGCCCTTAAATGTATATTATCGAATGTTTGTTCTCAGGTATCAGGAGGCCATATATAAGTATGAGTCAGTGATGAGGACAGAGCCTAATGTCCCCTACTACACCAACAAAGCCAATGAGAGGATCTGCTTCTGCCTGGTCAAGGTGGGTCCGATCACAGAGAAATATTGAACCTATGGAGTGGACCATTACCATGGCCTCAGCCATAGTCATTTGATAGTAAAACCTTGGCATGTTCTTCTACTAAAGTCAGAAATTAATTGGTAGTGTGATCGAATTCTCATAATTACTTTTACAACCACTGATTTCACATAACTCTTTAAGTATATTAGTTAATGATTAAGTAATTACAAATGGACTGGGTCCCAATAATAATGCTTTATATACGTTGCTCCATTATTCTCAACCAGAACAAGATGGCTGCTAAGGCAATAGACATCTGTTCTGAAGCCCACCAGAGAGACCCACGCAACATCAACATCCTCCGAGACAGAGCTGAGGCTTTCATCCTCAACCAGGACTACGAGAAAGGTACTTTCACCATTGCTATTACTGTAGCAAAGAGAATGATGGCATGGAATGATAACACTTTATGTCGCATTGTTTTTCACTCCCTCAAGTACTCAAACACTGGCTTTGTTTACTTGTGGGCTTTTTGTAGCTCAGGGGCGCCCAAACTTGCCATGTAACCCAGTGTTTGTAGCCAGGAGCCAGTCTAAAGCCTGAACTAAAACTAGCATTTCCCCCCTCTTAATAGCTCTGACTTTGCTGATAGCTACTTTATTGAGGACAAATGTACTTACTGTGATTTGTGGTTGTCCCACCTAGCTGTCTTAAGATGAATGCACTAACTGTAAGTTGCTCTGGATAAGAGCGTCTGCTAAATGACTAACAGTGGGATCATTGTGCCAGCTTTGTCAAGTATCCATTTGAATCTTTCTTTCGGTCTCTCTCTGCCTTTCTTTACCTCTCCCTCCCTCTCTAGCGGTGGAAGACTACCAGGAAGCGAGGGAGTTTGACATGGAGAACAATGAGATCAGGGAAGGTCTAGAGCGAGCCCAGAAACTGCTCAAGCTCTCCCGGAAGAGGGACTATTACAAGGTCCTGGGTGTCAATAGGTATGGCTGACCTAGAGAAGGGAGCCCTGTTCAAATACTTCTTAAAAACAGAATTCCTTCCTTCCTTCACATAATCTACTCTCTTTGTGATCTTTAAGCAATTGGACAAGTGAAAGGTTCATTATGTTGCAATTATTTTCACCAACCTCTGTGATCACCTCAGGGAAATTGGAATGCTTTTGCTCCTTGTATTCAAACAGGCTTTTACCTTAGCTTATGCTATTTTTCTCCAGGAGTGCCAACAAACAGGAAATCATCAAGGCGTACAGGAAGCTGGCCCAACAGTGGCATCCTGACAACTTCAGAGAGGAGGCGGAGAAGAAGGAGGCAGAGAAAAAGTTCATCGACATCGCCTCTGCTAAAGAGGTGCTCACCAACCCAGGTACCGTACTGTATATGCACCTGATAGTGTTGGTCAAGCTTGTAGATAAGAGTACTATTAACCTGTCCCATACTGGAAAATGTATATCTGGTGTGATTGTATTTAAGAAGATGTAGCCTATTTGCAGTATGATGACATCCTGTCAGACCTGTTTTCAGGAATCTAAATGTGTGTTGAAAACACAGCTGGAAACAAGATGAACTAGTTTTTTATTTGCACGTCTCTCCATCCCCTGTAGAAATGCGTCAGAAGTTTGACTCGGGCGAGGACCCCTTGGACCCAGAGAGCCAGCAGGGTGGAGGAGGGGGTCAGGGTGGCCAAGGGCCCTTCCACTACAACCCCTTCGAGTCCGGCAGCAACTACCACTTCAAGTTCAACCACTAGTGAGGACGAGAAACATGGGGGGGCTGACAAAACCGGAAAGGACCTACGATTGGAGGATTGGAGGATTTAAGGCCTATGACAGCCCGTGGAATAATTGATGGATGTACCCAGGCATTGTATTTGGGGGATTGTGGGTAATGTAATGAGACTACGGGGATGTGAATGACTGTCAAAGGCGTTGGACTACTACTGTCAGGTGAGGGGTTGCATCGTACAGAGTTAAACTTTCCTAACACAGAGTCTACATGGATGAGACTGAGTGACAATGTTGTCAGCAGTTGACTCTGAAAAGTATTTAAGTATTTTATTAGGATCCCCAATTAGCCGCTTCCAAGGCAGTGGCTACTCTTCCTGGGGTCGAAACAACAGGAAACAAAAGACAATAAATAATATACATAATACAATACAAAATATATAAAAATGTCTGTGTCTCTCCACAGTCTCCGTAAGGTGTTTTTTTAATCTGGTTTTATTGCTGGCTAATTATGTTACCTGGGGTGACAGAGAGTTCTATGTAGTCATGGCTCTATTTAATACTGTGTGTTTCCCAGCCTCTGTTCTGGACCTGGGGACTGTGAAGAGTCGTCTGGCTGCATGTCTTGAGTGGTACTGATGAGTGTCCGAACTGTGTACCAACTGCTTGAACAGACAGTTCAGTACCTTTAACCCATCAACACCTCGCACAAAGACCAATAGTGATCCAGTCAATCTCTCCTCAACTTTGAGCCAGAAGAGATTGACATGTATATATCACTGCAATTTTCCACTCGAGTGGTCGAAGATGTGAGAATGAAGACCTGTATAGGTGCGCTGTTCAGTCCTCCCAACTAGACCCAGGCTGTTGATGACGTCATTGCATCCGTGCTCCAGTACCCATGTTATTTTTCTTTGGGATGTCTGTCTGCTGCTTTTGCTTTGTGTTTGTGCCATTTTTTTCGCCTCATTCTTCCTCAAAGGGCTCGTTTTGGTAGCAATGTAGCTCTTTTGGTTTTTGCTCTGCTAGAATAGCCTGGGTGCCGGACTCGTTCTCCATTTATTTAATAATGCTAAGACAAGCTCAAGTCGGATAAAAGCAGATTCAGACTGACACCCAAGCTACTCAGATTGTATTCAGAAAAGCACAACATTCAGAGCTTTCAGAATGTTTTATAAGAGATGGATGTCGGCGCATTCATACTACTTGCGCTTCCCGGAGCAGAGCTGTTGTTAAGGAAATTATTTTATGTTTATACAGGACCTTTCGCGCCCACCTACTGTCAACCAATCATGTCAATGCAGAGCTACAGTTGAAGTTGGAAGTTTACATACACTTAGGTTAGAGTCATTAAAAGTCATTTTTCAACCACTCCACAAATTTCTTGTTAACAAACTATAGTTTTGGCAAGTCGGTTAGGACATCTACTTTGTGCATGACACAAGTTATTTTTCCAACAATTGTTTACTGACAGATTATTTCACTTATAATTCACTGTATCATAATTCCAGTGGTTCAGAAGTTTACAGACGCTAAGTTGACTGTGCCTTTAAACAGCTTTGAAAATTCCAGAAAATGATGTCATGGCTTTAGAAGCTTCTGATAGGCTAATTGACATCATTTGAGTCAATTGGAGGTGTACCTGTGGATGTATTTCAAGGCCTACCTTCAAACTCAGTGCCTCTTTGCTTGACATCATGGGAAAATCAAAATAAATCAGCCAAGACCTCAGAAAAACAATTGTAGATCTCCACAAGTCTGGTTCATCCTTGGGAGCAATTTCCAAATGCCTGAAGGTACCACGTTCATCTGTACAAACAATAATGCACATGGGGACAAAGATTGTACTTTTTGGAGAAATGTCTTCTGGTCTGATGAAACTAAAATATAACTGTTTAGTCATGATGACCGTCGTTATGTTTGGAGGAAAACGGGGGACGCTTGCAAGGCGAAGAACACCATCCCAACCGTGAAGCACGGGGGTGGCAGCATCATGCTATGGGGGTGCTTTGCTGCAGGAGGGACTGGTGCACTTCACAAAATAGATGGCATCATGTGGATATATTGAAGCAACATCTCAAGACATCAGTCAGGAAGTGAAAGCTTTGTCGCAAATGGGTCTTCCAAATGGACAATGACCCCAAGCATACTTCCAAAGTTGTGGCAAAATGGCTTAAGGGCAACAAAGTGAAGGTATTGGAGTGGCCATCACAAAGCCCCTGACCTCAATCCTATAGAAAATGTGTGGGCAGAACTGAAAAAGCATGTGCGAGCAAGGAGGCTTACAAACCTGACTCAGTTACACCAGCTCTGTCAGGAGGAATGGGCCAAAATTCACCCAACTTATTGTGGGAAGCTTGTGGAAGGCTACCTGAAACGTTTGACCCAAGTTAAACAATTTAAAGGCAATGCTACCAAATACTAATTGAGTGTATGTAAACTTCTGACCCACTGGGAATGTGATGAAAGAAATGAAAGCTGAAAAAAATAATTCTCTCTACTATTATTCTGACATTTCACATTCTTAAAATAAAGTGGTGATCCTAACTGACCTAAGACGGGGAATTTTTGTGGATTTTTGTGGATTTTCTAGGATTAAATGTCAGGAATTGTGAAAAACTGAGTTTAAATGTATTTGGCTAAGGTGTATGTAAACTTCCGACTTCAACTGTATGTGGAGCCCTCCGCATTGTTACAGAATTTGGGAGGCGCGTGGTGAGTCTCCCGAGTGGCGCAGTGGTCTAAGGCACTGCATCGCAGTGCTAGCTGTGCCACTAGAGATCCTGGTTCGAATCCAGGCTCTGTCGTAGCCGGCGCGACCGGGAGACCCATGGGGCGGCGCGCTATTGGCCCAGCGTCGTCCAGGGTAGGGGAGGGAATGGCCGGCAGGGATGTAGCTCAGTTGATAGAGCATGCCGTTTGTAACGCCAGGGTTGTGGGTTCGATTCCCACAGGGGGTAGGAAAAAAATTAATAAATAATGTATGCATTCACTAACTGTAAGTCGCTCTGGATAAGAGCGTCTGCTAAATGACTAAAATGTAAATGTAAATGATGCAGTACAGAGCTCGATTTGGCCTCCGGAGGCCCCGCAATTGCATCAACCCCTCTGTACGGAGCCTCTGGATCGCTTTTCCGCAGCAAGCATAAATTGGCTTTCACTCCTTCCTGGTTGTGTACCCAATCACCATAGAAACGTATAGAGGCCTCTAGTGGCCAAAAGGCAGTTTTAGCATGGGCAGCGCCATTGAGGGCTTCCACCATTGTAATGTAGTCAACTGGGTGGGACTTCCAACTTCATTGGCTGATCCCTCCCGATGACCCGGTTGGAGTCATGTTCAACCGGGATTAGCCAATCATGAAGAAAATTGACTACTTAAAAATTGAGATTGCTATAATGGCACAGATATAAAGATGAGTCCTTTATCTCAATGCCAGTCACACGACTCCTTCCTAGTTGTGTACCCAATCAAAAGGGTGGGAGTGAAGCTTGTCTGTCTGCTTCCTGAAAGAGCCTGCGTTGTTGCATTCTCTCTCCTTTTTCATTGATTTCAAAGCATGTCTATGAAATCTTGCACTTTTTGTAAATGTGTTCCACAGTTCAAAGCAACTGAAGGGACTCCCTGCAACAACGAACGAACTGTTGAGTCATTTTAATGTATCAAACAAATGATGGACTGCAAAATGTATGGACTGTCAATATCATCCCGTCAATTATTAACATACATTGAATTCTAAGGATACAGTATAGCTGTAACTGAAAGCTTTGAATGTCACTGACTGCTAAACTACAGTGCCTTCAGAAAGTATTCACACCCCTTGACTTTCTCCACATTGTTGTTACAGCCTGATTTTAAAATTGATTACTTTGAGATGTTTTTATCACTGGACTACACACCATACCCCATAATGTCAAAGTGGAATAATGTTTTTTGAAATTTTAACAAATGTAATGAAAAATGAAAAGCTGAAATGTCTTCAGTCAATAAGTATTCAATCCCTTTGTTATGGCAAGCCTAAATAAGTTCAGGAGTAAGAATGTGCTTAACAAGTCACAAGTTGCATGGACTATTATTATGTGTGCAATAATAGTATTTAACATGATTTTCGAATGACTACCTCATCTCTGTAACCCACACATACAATTATCTGTAAGGTCCCTCAGTCGAGCAGTGAAATTCAAACACAGATTCAACCACAAAGACCAGGGAGGTTTTCCAATGCCTCGTAAAGAAGGGCACCTATTGGTTGATGGGTAAAAAAAAAAGTACATATTGAATATCCCTTTGAGCATGGTTAAGTTATTAATTACACTTTAGATGGTGTATCAATTCACCCGGTCACTACAAAGATACAGGCGTGCTTCCTAACTTCGTTGCGAGAGAGGAAGGAAACCGCTCAGGGATTTCACCATGAGGTCAATTACTTTAAAACAGAGTTTAATGGCTGTGATAGGACAAAACTGAGGATGGATCAACAACATTGTAGTTACTCCACAATACTAACCTAATTGACAGAGTGGAAAGAAGGAAGCCTGTACAGAATAAAAATATTACAAAACATGCATCCTTTTTACAACAAGGCACTAAAGTAATACTGCAAAAAATGTGGCAAAGCAATTCACTTTTTGTCCTGAATACAAAGTGTTATGTTTGGGAAAAATGCAATGCAACACATTACTGAGTACCACTCGCCATATTTTCAAGCATAGTGGTGGCTGCATCATGTTATGGGTATGCTTGTAATCGTTAAGGACTGGGGAGTTTTTCAGGATGAAAAAGAAACTGAATGGAGCTAAGCACAGGTAAAATCCTAGAGGAAAACCTGGTTCAGTCTGCTTTCCACCGGACACTGGGAGATGAATTCCCCTTTCAGCAGGAAAATAATCTAGAATACAAGGCCAAATCTACACTGAAGTTGCTTACCAAGAAGACGGTGAATTTCCTGAGTGGCCGAGTTACAGTTTTGACTTAAATATACTTGACAATCAATGGCAAGACCTGAAAATGGTTGTCTAACAATGACCAACAACCAATTTAACAGAGCTAGAAGAATTTTAAAAATAATAATGGGCAAATGTTTCACAATCCAGTTGTGGCAAGCTCTTAGAGGCTTACCCAGAAAGACTCACAGCTGTAATCGCTGCCAAAGGTGCTTCTACAAAGAATTGACTCGGGTGTGAATACGTATGTAAATTTATATTTCTGTGTTTAATTTTCAAAATATTTGCTAAATTTTCTAAAAACATGTTTTCACTTGGTGGGAGAGAATTTTAAAAAATCAATTTTGAATTCAGGCTGTAACAACAAAATGTGGAATAAGTCAAGGGGTATGAATACTTTCTGAAGGCACTGTACGTGATCATTTTAATGTGACAACCTTGTTAAATTAACTGACTGGGATGGGTTATTTTCTGGTGTTTGTTTCTATGGAGATTTTCTCCTGGTTTTAGTTGCTAAGGATAGTTTTTACATTGCCAAACAGAATCAAATGAAATGCTCAAACTGTATTAAAATATATAAACAAACCCTGTTCTTATGTGGATGGTGTTATCTTATTTGGTCTATAGATGAAGTTTGAAAATTGTTTGTACAATACTGATAGCAAACCATCTCTAGCTCTTGTTTGAGTTGTCTTTATTGTTGTGCAAATATGAGAATCATCTTCCAGTAATCTGTGGTGGGTCTGTCTAGTTCCATGAAAATGATGTTTATGTGTGCTTGAATTATTTGTTTGACACACCTACAAGTTTGGTTCCTACTACACTGCAAGCACAACCAATAACTAGATGGTAACTTTACAAGTAAAGTTGTGGGGCTTGCTAAAGCTCTTTTAAAAGTAGTTTTGTGGTAGTGTAAGAAGTTTAAAAAGTGTTACTTTAATATTATTCGAATAGTGATCATTTCAAATGCCAATCAGTAGTAGTGGTCAGTAGTTGTGCGGTTCAGTAGTTGTGTGGTCAGTAGTTTTGGTAAGTAGGTGTGTGGTTCAGTAGTTTTGTGTTCAGTAGTTGTGGTTTAGTAGCTGTGTGGTTGTGGTCAGTAGTCGTGTGGTTGTGGTCTCATTGTGTGGTTGTGGTCAGTAGTTGTGTGGTCAGTAGCTTTGTGGTTGTGGTCAGTAGTTTTGTTAAGCAGGTGTGTGGTTCAGTAGTTGTGGTCAGTTGTTCTGTGGTTGTGGTCAGGAGTTGTGGTCTAGCTTTGTTCAGTAGTTGTGGTCATTAGTTGTGTGGTTTAGTAGTTGTGTGGTCTGTAGTTGTGGTCAGTAGTGTTCAGTAGTTTTAGTAAGTAGGTGTGTGGTTGTGGTCAGTAGTTTTGTCATCAGTTGTGGTTCAGTAGTTGTGGTCAGTAGATGTGTGCTTGTGGTCAGTAGTTGTTTTCAGTAGTTATGGTCCGTTATGGTCTGTAGTTGTGTTGTTGTGGTCAGTAGTTGTGGCCAGTAGTTGTATGGTGGTCAGTAGTGTTGTGGTCAGTAGTTGTGTTGTTGTGGCCAGTAGGTTTGTGGTTCAGTAGTTGTGTGCTTGTGTGCTTGTGGTCAGTATTTGTTTTCAATAGTTGTGGTCAGTTATGGTCTGTAGTTGTGTTGTTGTGGTCAGTAGTTGTGGCCAGTAGTTGTATGGTGGTCAGTAGTGTTGTGGTCAGTAGTCATGTGGTTGTGGTCAGGAGTTATGGTCTCATTGTGTGGTTGTGGTCAGTAGTTGTGTGGTAAGCAGTTGGCTGGTTGTGGTCAGTAGTTGTGTGGTTTTGGTCAGTAATTGTAGTCAGTTGTGGTCAGTAGTTGTGTGGTCAGTCATTTTGTGGATGTGGTCAGTCGTTTTGTTAAGCAGGTGTGTGGTTCAGTAGTAGTGGTCAGTAGTTGTGGTATCTAGTTGTGTTCAGTAGTTGGCTGGATGTGGTCAGTAGTTGTGTGGTTGTGGTCATTAGTTGTGTGGTTTAGTAGTTGTGTGGTCAGTAGTTGTGTAGTTTTGGTCAGTAGTATTCAGTAGTTTTGGTAAGTAGGTGTGTGGTTGTGTTCAGTAGTGGTTCAGTAGTTGTGGTCAGTAGTTGTGTTGTTGTGGTCAGTAGTTTTGTGGTTGTGGTCAGTAGTTTTGTGGTTCAGTAGATGTGTGCTTGTGGTCAGTAGTTGTTTTCAGTAGTTATGGTCTGTAGTTGTGTTGTTGTGGTCAGTAGTTGTGTGGTTGTAGTCAGTAGTTTTGTGGTTCAGTAGTTGTGTGCTTGTGGTCAGTAGTTGTTTTCAGTAGTTGTGGTCAGTTATGGTCTGTAGTTGTGTTGTTGTGATCAGTAGTTGTGGCCAGTAGCTGTGTGGTTGTGGTCAGTGGTTGTGGTCTGGAGTTGTGGTCTCATTGTGTGGTTGTGGTCAGTAGTTGTGTGGTCAGTAGTTGGTTGGTTGTGGTCAGTAGTTTTGTGGTTGAGGTCAGTAGTTTTGTTAAGCAGGTGTGTGGTTTAGTAGTTGTCTGGTCTGTAGTTGTGGTCAGTAGTGTTCAGTAGTTTTGGTAATTAGGTGTGTGGTTGTGGTCAGTAGTTTTGTTGTCAGTTGTGGTTCAGTAGTTGTGATCAGTAGATGTGTGCTTGTGGTCAGTAGTTGTTTTCAATAGTTGTGGTCAGTTATGGTCTGTAGTTGTGTTGTTGTGGTCAGTAGTTGTGTGGTGGTCAGTAGTGTTGTGGTTAGTCATTGTGGTCAGTAGTTTTGTGGTCAGTAGTTGTGGTTTAGTAGTTGTGGTCAGTAGCTGTGTGGTTGTGGTCAGTAGTCATGTGGTTGTGGTCAGGAGTTATGGTCTCATTGTGTGGTTGTAGTCAGTAGTTGTGTGGTCAGTAGTTTTGTGGTTGTGGTCAGTAGTTTTGTTAAGCAGGTGTGTGGTTCAGTAGTTGTGGTCAGTAGTTGTGGTCAGTAGTTCTGTGGTTGTGGTCAGGAGTTGTGGTCTAGCTATGTTCAGTAGTTGGTTGGATGTGGTCAGTAGTTGTGGTCATTAGTTGTGTGGTTTAGTAGTTGTCTGGTCTGTTGTTGTGGTCAGTAGTGTTCAGTAGTTTTTGAGGGGCGGCAGGTAGCTTAATGGGTAAGAGCGTTGTGCCAGTAACCGAAAGGTCGCTGGTTCTAATCCCCGAGCCGACTAGGTGAAAAATCTGTCGATGTGCCCTTAACCCTAATTGCTCCTGTAAGTCGCTCTGGATAAGAGCGTCTGCTAAATGACTAAAATGTAAATGTAGTTTTGGTAAGTAGGTGTGTGGTTGTGGTCAGTAGTGTTGTGGTTCAGTAGTTGTGGTCAGTAGATGTGTGCTTGTGGTCAGTACTTGTTTTCAGTAGTTATGGTCTGTAGTTGTGTTGGTGTGGCCAGTAGTTGTGTGGTCAGTAGTTGTGTGCTTGTGGCCAGTAGTTGTTTTCAATAGTTGTGGTCAGTTATGGTCTGTAGTTGTGTTGTTGTGGTCAGTAGTTGTGTGGTCAGTAGTTGTGTGGTGGTCAGTAGTGTTGTTGTTAGAAATTGTGGTCAGTCGTTTTGTGGTCAGTAGTTGTGGTTTAGTAGTTGTGGTCAGTAGCTGTGTGATTGTGGTCAGTAGTCATGTGGTTGTGGTCTAGAGTTGTGGTCTCATTGTGTGGTTGTGGTCAGTAGTTGTGGTCAATAGCTGTGTGGTTGTGGTCAGTAGTCATGTGGTTGTGGTCAGTTGTTATGGTCTCATTGTGTGGTTGTGGTCAGTAGTTGTGTGGTAAGTAGTTGGTTGGTTGTGGTCAGTAGTTGTGTGGTTTGGGTCAGTAATTGTGGCCAGTTGTGGTCAGTAGTTTTGTGGATGTGGTCAGTAGATTTGTTAAGCAGGTGTGTGGTTCAGTAGTAGTGGTCAGTAGTTGTGTTCAGTAGTTGGTTGGATGTGGTCAGTAGTTGTGTGGTTGTGGTCAGTAGTTGTGTGGTTTAGTAGTTGTGTGGTCAGTAGTTGTGTACAGTAGTGTTCAGTAGTTTTGGTAAGTAGGTGTGGTTGTGGTTCAGTAGTTGTGGTCAGTAGATGTGTGCTTGTGGTCAGTCGTTGTTTTCAGTAGTTATGGTCTGTTGTTGTGGTCAGTAGTTGTGTGGTTGTGGTCAGTAGTTTTGTGGTTCAGTAGTTGTGTGCTTGTGGTCAGTAGTTGTTTTCAGTAGTTGTGGTCAGTTATGGTCTGTAGTTGTGGTCAGTAGTTGTGTGGTGTGTCAGTAGTGTTGTGGTTAGTAATTGTGTGGTTGTGGTGGTATTGTGGTTCAGTAGTTGTGTGGTCAGTAGTCTTTGTCAGTAGTTGTGTTGTTGTGGTCATTAGTTGGTTGGTTGTGGTCAGTAGTTGTGGTCAGTAGTTTTGTAATTGTGGTCAGGAGTTGTGGTCAGTAGCTATGGTCAGTAGTTGTGTGGTCAGTAGTTGTTCTTGTGGTCAGTAGTTATGGTCAGTAGTTGTGTTGTGGTCAGTAGTTGTGTGGTGCAATAGTTGTGTTGTAAATAGTTGTGGTTGTGGTCAGTAGTTGTGTGGTGCAATAGTCGTGTTGTAAATAGTTGTGGTTGTGGTCAGTAGTTGTATGGTGCAATAGTTGTGTAGTAAATAGTTGTGTGGTTGTGGTCAGTAGTTGTGTGGTGCAATAGTTGTGTGGTTGTGGTCAGTAGTTGTGCACTTTTAGGAAAAAAAGGTTCTGGAAATAATCAAAAAGGGTTATTTGCTCGCTTCATATACGGCACCCCTTAAGGTTCTATATAGACCCAAATTTGGTTCCATATAGAACACTATATACAGTGGGGGAAAAAAGTATTTAGTCAGCCACCAATTGTGCAAGTTCTCCCACTTAAAAAGATGAGAGAAGCCTGTAATTTTCATCATAGGGACACGTCAACTATGACAGACAAATTGAGATTTTTTTTTCCAGAAAATCACATTGTAGGATTTTTAATGAATTTATTTGCAAATTATGGTGGAAAATATGTATTTGGTCACCTACAAACAAGCAAGATTTCTGGCTCTCACAGACCTGTAACTTCTTCTTTAAGAGGCTCCTCTGTCCTCCACTCGTTACCTATATTAATGGCACCTGTTTGAACTTGTTATCAGTATAAAAGACACCTGTTCACAACCTCAAACAGTCACACTCCAAACTCCACTATGGCCAAGACCAAAGAGCTGTCAAAGGACACCAGAAACAAAATTGTAGACCTGCACCAGGCTGGGAAGACTGAATCTGCAATAGGTAAGCAGCTTGGTTTGAAGAAATCAACTGTGGGAGCAATTATTAGGAAATGGAAGACATACAAGACCACTGATAATCTCCCTCGATCTGGGGCTCCATGCAAGATCTCACCCCGTGGGGTCAAAATGATCACAAGAACGGTGAGCAAAAATCCCAGAACCACACGGGGGGACCTAGTGAATGACCTGCAGAGAGCTGGGACCAAAGTAACAAAGCCTACCATCAGTAACACACTACGGCGCCAGGGACTCAAATCCTGCAGTGCGAGACGTGTCCCCCTGCTTAAGCCAGTACATGTCCAGGCCCGTCTGAAGTTTGCTAGAGTGCATTTGGATGATCCAGAAGAGGATTGGGAGAATGTCATATGGTCAGATGAAACCAAAATATGACTTTTTGGTAAAAACTCAACTCGTCGTGTTTGGAGGACAAAGAATGCTGAGTTGCATCCAAAGAACACCATACCTACTGTGAAGCATGGGGGTGGAAACATCATGCTTTGGGGCTGTTTTTCTGCAAAGGGACCAGGACGACTGATCCGTGTAAAGGAAAGAATGAATGGGGCCATGTATCGTGAGATTTTGAGTGAAAACCTCCTTCCATCAGCAAGGGCATTGAAGATGAAACGTGGCTGGGTCTTTCAGCATGACAATCATCCCAAACACACCGCCCGGGCAACGAAGGAGTGGCTTCGTAAGAAGCATTTCAAGGTCCTGGAGTGGCCTAGCCAGTCTCCAGATCTCAACCCCATAGAAAATCTTTGGAGGGAGTTGAAAGTCCGTGTTGCCCAGCGACAGCCCCAAAACATCACTGCTCTAGAGGAGATCTGCATGGAGGAATGGGCCAAAATACCAGCAACAGTGTGTGAAAACCTTGTGAAGACTTACAGAAAACATTTGACCTGTGTCATTGCCAACAAAGGGTATATAACAAAGTATTGAGAAACTTTTGTTATTGACCAAATACTTATTTTCCACCATCATTTGCAAATAAATTCATTACAAATCCTACAATGTGATTTTCTGGAATATTTTTTCTCATTTTGTCTGTCATAGTTGACGTGTACCTATGATGAAAATCACAGGCCTCTCTCATCTTTTTAAGTGGGAGAACTTGCAAAATTGGTGGCTGACTAAATACTTTTTTTCCCCACTGTAGAACCAATTTTGGTTCAGTAAAGAAGAACCCCTTGGGTTCTGATCAAAGAACCCTACAAAAAGGGTTCTATATAGAACCTATAGGGGTGCCATGTATGAAGCAAGCAATAGAACCCTTTTTAGTTCTATCCAGAACCTTTTTTTCTAAGATTGTGGTTGTGGTCAGAGTCTAAACTACAGTTGTTGCGTGTGAAAACTGAACAAAGTGCGATGAGAAGTTATTGGGTGAAATATGAAGCGAGTGAACGGAGACAGCTTCGCTCTATCCAATCAGAGCAACAGGATCAACATACAGCCTGCCCTTCTCTTTACAGACAGGCAAACCAGCCAGTTTAGTTATTTAGAGCACGGAGCACAATCCTGAGAAGGAGGACGAAGCTAGCGAGGCACGTGTTGCTAAAGCCAGTGTGAGAAACATGCTAACAAAAGTTTGTGCTTTGAAACTAAATAAATACTGCACTCTGACCCACAACTTCTTTGACAGATTCATGATAGTGTTGTTAGACAAAGCAAGGAAAGTCAACTTCAAAATGTGATTTAGTTGTATTGGAATTTGCTGCTGTTGTTGGTAAGTAATGAATCTGTTAGCTTCTGACATGAATTACTGCATCTATAATGAAAGCAGTTGATGGGTTACTAAAACAGCTCAATCTATTAATTTGAAGAAGCTATTCCTAATCCGTTTTCAGATTTGAAATGCAGAGAAGTAGAGGATGATTTCATACACTAACTTTTTGTCTAAGTTGTTGGCAAAGTAGTCAAAGTAGCAGATTTGTGTCAAAGGTTCCATTGTTACATTTACAGTGAATGGAATGTTGGAAGTGATGATGTCACAATGAGGAGATTTAGAAAGTTGAAAAAAGTCCCACGAAAATGAACGAAGATGGTCTACTTCTTTCACTTTCGAAGATGGTCTACTTCGTTCACTTTCGAAGATGGTCTACTTCGTTCACTTTCGAAGATGGTCTACTTCGTTCACTTTCGAAGATGGTCTACTTCGTTCACTTTCGAAGATGGTCTACTTCGTTCACTTTCGAAGATGGTCTACTTCGTTCACTTTCGTGGGACTTTTTTCAACTTTCTAAATCTCATTGTGACATCATCAAGTATAAAAAGTTGAATACGAGCAACTCTACCCAGACCAGTCTACACGTTTTAAGTTTGAATGGCGTTTCTAGCTTAAATGGTGTAAAAGGAGTTGAGTGCTAAAGAATAATAAGAATAATACGTTTGTCGAAGATTTAAGTGGGGGCTTTTGCTTCGCAAACCCCACAACATGGGCAAATATTGATACGACAAATACACATTACCAAGAAATAATGGCAAACTTTTGCAATCATGTGTCATCATGTAACTCTCGTACTGAACATATTTTCCTAGTAACACGTGCACTTTAACAGGTGGCCTCAACTGGTGTGACCTGGAAAGACTTGCCCCGAAAGGAGTGAGATGGAGGACGTTTGTCAATGGCCTATGCTGCTAATAGGAGACTAGGGTTTAAGTCGAGTAAGTCATGCACTTTAGCTAGTCATGCTCTGGACCATCTGTAACTGCTGCACTACCAGTATATAAGGACAGTCTGTATCATTCCTCATTAACAGATCAGACAGAGGTTTAGATACTGAAATGTATTAGGAAAACATTTATCCATATTGCATACACTTTGCATTTTAAACAGCGGTTCCACACAAACACATTTATACTGTACAGCCTGGCTCAGTACATGCCCCTCCTTGAACAAACATCTGTTGTACTCAGTATATCAACTTCACACACACACTATAATGTCACTGGGCGTGCCAGGTTAGATCTCACACACCATGGCTGCCTGCTAAACCAAATACACTGGCACCAGAGATCAGCTGCATCTGGAATTCTCCTTTGATTGAATTCTCAATTTCAAGTCTGTACTGTAACATCTTCTAGGCTGCTGAGACATAGACCTGGCTAGCCAGGATGCTAGCTAGTCTCCTCCAGCTTTGGGCGAGCTGATCTTGTTCCTCAGTGGCTGGACCCGAACCCCTGTGTGTCGGCCAGGCTGTCTGACTCCACCTCGATAGAGACCACGTGGTGACCGGGAATCATGGCTAACCCCAGCACTCTGGGCTCACCCTGGGAGAAGGAGTCTGATGCAGAACAAGTAAGACACACACAAAATACATTTTAAAAATGAACATGTACACAGTACACAGTGTATTAACGGCCATGTTACACTGTTACAAAGCAGAATATGCATATCATGTGGGGAAGCTAGAGTAGTGTTCACTCCCGGTCCCGGAGAGCTATAAGGTTTTTACAGCAAATAAACTAAACAATACATTCACTAGCTGAATCGGGTTTGTTAGTGCTGGGTTTGGACAAAACCCAGCACCCACTGCTCTGCAGGAACTGGGGTGAGGAGCAGTGAGCTTACTAGAGTATGTGGGCTGGGCCTAATATGTACTTTAGTTACCTGAGGATTTGAGGAACTCCTGAGCGGACCCCAGGATGACGTTGCAGTCTCTGTCTGTGCACAGGAACAGTCCCACCAGTGTCCGTCCATCAGTCATTCTGATTCTCATGTTTTTGTTCAGCAGGCTCTCCAGCTTTTGACGCGCTCTGGAGGAGTAAGATGACAGTTCCCCCTGCCCCTAGAAATTAGATGATAGGACTATAATTGTAAAGGAAGCATAATGGTGATACTGGGTGCATCTCAACCGTCTAAAGTGGCTTGCTCTCTTTGTAGCCTATGCTTGTCAAACTTCCCCTTGGCAAGGTTGACAAGGAGACACGACTTTCGAACACTTTATTTACCTAGCTCTGGTCCATGCGCATGCATCGGATGTGCACGCATATCGTAGTGACGCATGCGCTTGGACCAGAGCTAGTTTGATGGTAAATATAATGCTCAAAAGTAGCTTATTTGTCTTTTGGAGAGACGACGACTTGTGCATACAGAGAAAAGTTTGTCAGCACTATAGCAACACCTTTACTTTGGTAACGAAAGTATATTGAAGCCAGTCAATAGACAAAATCAGAGAAATCCTCTAAAGGAAATGGAAAGATGCCAGGGCGTTGAAGAAGGCGCATTTACCTGTACATATGAATAATGGCCGTTAAGGCTAGATTAGAGCTAAGGTCGGAAAGGAAGCTACTTTAGACTATTGAACTGCACCCTCTAAGAAATGCAAAAGCATTCCATTCGTTTATTTTAACAGATGTTTCTGGTCGTACTATTAGTGGTAATGGTACTGTAGCTTGTAGACAGAGACAAATAATGCTAGCTGGCTACGTTAACCCTTGATCATGACTCTCAGTTCCATTACACATAAGGCGTCTTCTGTATGGGGGAGTTTTGTTAAGAGCCCCGACACTCGGTCTGAACATTAACACGCATCGCTTGCGGTACGGTTTTGGAAGCATAAGGACTTTATGTTTCAGATCAGCAAAAATAAAGTTACATTGATACACACTTTTATAGGGTTCCCAGACGGCCATACATCCATGTTACAGCAGGTGTTTACGGAAGACAGAGGGACCACCTGCGTTAATTAGCTATCTAGCATGCTCTTAACACCTGTGTGTAATGTTAGAAGGCCGCCAGAAATGTATTGTCACTGAAAAATACTGTTGGCTGCAACTGTGATAAAGCCGGTTAAAACAGTGTACAGCACAGGAGGATGTTGCGCTTTAATTGGGGAGGACGGGCTCGTGGTAATGGCTGGAGTGGAATTAGTGGAATAGTATCAACTACATCAAACATAGTTTTTATGTGTTTGATGCCATTCCATTTACTCCGTTCGGGACATTATTATGAGCCGTCCTCCCCGCAGCAACCTCCTGTGGTGTACAGTAATAGTATATTTTGCATTTGTGAAATTATTTTGATGTGATATGAAAGTAAAGGGCTTTATGTTTCTAGAACCGTATCGCAATTGAGAATCGATTGACGTTTAGATGGAGTATTTGTCTATTTTGGCTGCCAGAGCCAGTCTATCTCTGAAAAAAAACATACGGACCTTAAGGAGTAATGTTAACGGTAGGCTCCTTAAGAGTACATCTTGGGCTAGTTTTAGCTTAGCTAGCTAATGGATCCAACTTGCCCACGAAATGTATGGATCAGCTATGCACGCTCTCCTTTCAGTTTGGCAAAGTGAATACTATGTATTATAAGTGTGTAAAATACGACAATATTAAATGTATATCACCCCTACATGAGTTGATGGACCATTTTCTTCAATCATTGTTGCCATTCCACCCTTTCTTGATCGTATTTTTCTTGCGGAATTATTTCACTGACGTACAGCCGGAAATTTGTTAGGGAATACGATGCATTGTGGGTATCGTAGTATGCAATGTAGGTAGGTAAAGCCAGAGGTTTGGTAAAACTTTGCACCTATTTGGTTTTGGAGCATTTAATGGAGCATTCAATTAATAGAGATCCTATTAAATTGGTAAGTATTGTAATTCCTAATTCTATAATAAAATTGGTCAAATGTGTGTCTTATGATTTATGGACTGTGCAACGCTCGTGAGATGCAGCAAAGCTGATTTCAGTGTCGCGCTGTCTTTACCAGACGCTTCCGTTCCGTGGTTACCACAGTAACGGAGCTCAAGCTGTTCGTGTGTACACTTGTTGATACAATAGCGAGTTAGCTTGCACATAAACAAGATAAGTTACTTTTTATATCTCTGACATATGCTCAGTTGTTACATTTTACATTACCTTTTATAGCTCTACATACATTTGGTAAAGTTGCGGAATTAATACAAATGCGGCCACCAAAGTATTTCACTCCAAACGAGGTGTCCCTTCATAACACCCTTGGCGACTTGTGGGTGTCATACCTGGGCAAGGTGTACGACTTGACACCGTTGGTGAATGAATTTAAAGGTAAGTTGTCGAATGTAAATAGGCTATTAGGTTATAATAGTTTACTAAATTACACAACTGTTTTTCAGGGGATGTACTTCTGAAACCTATCATTGAGTGTGCAGGAAAGGACATCAGTCACTGGTTTGACCCAAAGACAAAAGATGTGAGTGAGAAAATAATCAGACGTCTATCAAGAATGTAGCATATTTGTCTTTCTTTTTCATTATATTGATGATGAGTAGGCTAATTCCCCATTTGTATTTTCAGATTCTGACCCACATCGACCCACTATCTGGCTGTATGAAATACTACACCCCTAGGGGGCGCTTTGTGCACGTGCCGCCTCCCTGCCCTCGTACTGACTGGACCAATGACTTTGGGCGACCCTGGTGGAGGGATACGCAATATGAGGTGGGACTACTTTCTGTCAAGACCAGGTGGATCCGCATCATCAACACCCTCACATCCCAGGAGCAGGGTCTGGAGGTAAGTCATCCTTATTCTGATCAGGGAGAATGTCATGCATAGATCATGAGAGGCTACATGTGTACATGACACATGTATACATGTGTTATCATACTACATTTACATTTTACATTTTAGTCATTTAGCAGACGCTCTTATCCAGAGCGACTTACAGGAGCAATTAGGGTTAAGTGCCTTGCTCAAGGGCACATCGACAGATTTTTCACCTAGTCGGCTCGGGGATTAGAACCAGCGACCTTTCGGTTACCGGCACAACGCTCTTAACCGCTAAGCTACCTGCCGCCCGACTACTAATACTAATCTCACATAGCCAGACACCATCCCCTGGCAAGCGAGGCTAGTGCCATACATAGGTATCATAAATGCTGAATTCATGTATTATACATATGCTATAGATATGCACACAACATACTGACATCATTCTGCACACATACATGTCACTTTCATGCATACATGCACCATTTATACATAACCATCATGCATACTATTGTAGCTGTTCAAGCCTTATCCTCCTACCTCTCCCTCAACTGCCTTATCAGCAAAGCATTTTCAGCGTATCACAGTAGCAGTCTATTAGGAGTGTGTCCATTCAGCTGGCACTGTTTCACACACACAGTGTAATATCACTGTCTGGAGCACAGGTGCTGTGTCTCCCTTACTCTGTGTGTCACTGGCTACATAAAATATGGGTTACCACACAGCACTCTAGGGAGCCCTGGCCTGTATGTGACTAGCTTCCAAAGGGACACTGCGGGGGGGAGTGAGTAGAACGGTAGTGCAGCGTGTCACTGTCAAGCCCTGGGGGGGTTTGTGAGCGAGTCCTGGCTTGGTTGGCTCATTCCCCCCGCAGCCCTCACACACACACACTCACACACACACAACACAACACAACACAACACAACACACTCACACCCACAGCAGAGCACGCCTCTCCTCTCCAGCGTGGTGGGAGAGCAGGCTTTCCCGCCAACACGCCCCAGCTGGCACTAGTAGTCTTCTACTGGGCCAGAAGCTTAGTGTGGGTGCTCCACGGGCCACTCACACAGTCAGACACATGCTCTCTCTCTCTGATACAGTCACACACACTCAGGCACACGCCACACACAAATTCTCTATTTCCTTCTCTCACACACATACTCACGCTATATTTCTCTACCTCACACTCAATCTCTCCTCCTTTCTCTTTCTCCCTGCCTTCTCACTCCTGCTCACTTTCTCTCTAGTGGTTCTTGGCAAGTGTGCCCATTGGACCCTGCATAAACAAATTATTTTCTTATTTTTTTGTTGGCTCCTGGAAGCCAAGCTAGAGTGGTTTAACCACCTGTTGCAAAACAGAATGAGTTTCATGGGAAGAAACAATGAAAATATAGTTTTTTTTAAATGGAAAAATACTCAAATCTTCTTACTATTAAAATACAATGGCTGATGACAATGACTGATCATACCATATCATACCTATAGATCTAAAACTGCTGCAACAGATTTCAGCTGCAGAAGTCGGGAACTACTGTACATGTGTTGGAAAAGTAAAAGAAGAAAAAACAGCAACTCCTCCCTCCTCTCTCTCTCCTTCCCCAGGTGTGTTCCGAGGAGAACCTGAATGAGATTCTCCAGCGGTACCTCCACTACAACTCTCACGCCGCCAGCTACACCTGGAAGCACAACTGTGTCAACCTGGACATGAGCAAAACGCTGGAGGAGAACGGCATCCCCGACGAGGACGAGGACTTCTACAACAGACGCATGGACCGCGACCTCTTCTCCCAGTCCATCTGCCTATACTTCAACGACGACCTCACTGAACTTTGACCCCATATGTAAGGATGTCAGAAAATGGTGGTGAGCAATATGAGCAGACAATCTATTAAAATGTTGACTCACAAAATACATTTCCTGTATGTGTTATTTGTTTGTGTTATGATATTGTTGTAGCAATTTTATTATAGCCAATTTAACCCAAAAAGGACTTGAACTGGTAACCTCACAATTAATCTGTTCCTTTCCTTGTCATTCTATCCCAGTGTCATCCTTTTGTCATTCCGTCAAAGCATCTTGCATCTTTACAATAGGCCTATTTAAATTAATAAATTAACAATAGTCTGCCAACATTTTACATAAAATGGCATGGTAACCATGGTAATTGTTTATGTGATATTCAACAGCTCCTTTGTGGCTCTGCTGGGTTAAGATGTCCTGTTGTACAGGATGTGCAGGAAACCAAATCTACTATAACAGTAGCAATATCAGGTTTAGTCAGTCTGATATATAATATAATGTTACCCTTATTTCTATTAATCAGTGACATGTAATTGTTATCAATATCTAGGCTACTTATCATTATTCACAACTATACACACATTCTTACTGTAAAATGTGCATACTGTATGCATGTCTGACCATAGACCCCTTTGTCAAAGCTGAGCTGCCTGAAGGGAGACCAACCACTGTCTGACTACTAGAGGTTCCCATGGCCTTACTGCCACCCATATCAAAAGGACTCTAGTGAAAGTGTGCAAGATTCTTTTAAAATGTATCCTCTTTCATTTTAATGCTTTCAGAATGTTGAAAATAATATATTCGATTTCTATTCTTAATATCAAATAATCTCCAGTTGAAAAAAATGCCAGTTTGCATATTGCATTGATTTTTATCCCTACCACAAGTGGTTAATTTTTAAGCAATCCAATCTGATGTAAATCTGGGCATGGCTGCGGCAGATTTTCCCAACCCCCCCACTCTCAAACTACCTCCCCGACTCTCTCTCTCTCTCTCACACACACACACACACACACACACGTTTCATTTTATACCATGGTGGGGGCCTTTAAGAATATTAATGTGGCCATATTTGATAGATTTGTATTGCGTTCTGCAGTGTAGAAAGGGAGAGTTTTGTTGCGTGTGAGCTTGAGACAGTTAGCTGGCATGTCTGATCATGGGCGGGGGAGGGGGGGCAGTAACATTACAAGCAGTCAAATACCCCCTTTCTTGTAACAATGTGAATGGTTTTTGAGGAGGGAGGGGTGCGCGGAGAGAGGCAGAGAGACAGGAGAGAGAGAAAGGAGGAGGGGGGGGGGGCGTTCTGCAATAATATAGTCAGCCATTTTTTATGTAAGGGGATTTTTCTTATTGGGGGGGTTGTTAAAAAATAAATATAAGAGCGGCCATCTTTGTTTCCCTGCCTTGTAGTGTAAAATATTCCAAAACGGCCCCCACTTTTTTCTGGTGTCGATTTGAATATTAAATAAATATCATAATTCCAGAGGATTTCTGATTTCGAGGACGGAGCCGATGACAGGAATATAATGTCCTCTCCTCTCCGGTCCTGTGAGGAAGACCAGGGCATGTTGGTTAATTCCAAGGGAGGAGATTTTGATGAAGAAGACGAGGACCACGGAGATCTAGACGAGAACGCAAGCGACATAAACTCGCCGGCGGCGCCTCGAGAAACTGCAACACTAGCCGCGCCAGGTAGGCTATAGTAGGCTACAGTAGGCTAAAGTAGACAGACACTGGCGAAAGACTCGGGAGCGCGCACACAAAATAGAAACACATACGCCACATTTGGAAAAAAGTACGCCAGGACACCCTGTGCCGCTCATCTCAATAGTTATCTGTTCCTGCAATATAATTATTTGCGCCCCCGTTACTCCAAGGGATAGCGCAGCTTTGAAATAGAAAGAGTTGAAGATTCAAACTTCTAGACCAACTTGAGACCGCTCTTTTCGTTTTTATCCCATATACAATTTCACAAAGTTGATCCTCCTCGACGTTGCTTTTCATCCTGACAATGCTGCCATATTCATAGTAAATAATATCTCAATATTAATAGGTCGATGTGAAGTGTACAGCTCACGACATTACTGGCAGAAAACATGGACTCCCCAGCAATAAGCTTTCTGATAGTGGTCTTTAGAATAGTGCTGTGATGTCTGTTCCCGAGGCGTGAGCGTTAAAACCGGATGATGGAGTGAGTGCTGGATGATGGAGTGTAAATAAACTTGCCCCTACCCCATGACGGTCTCCACTGTCATACTGACAGGGACGGTTCATGATAGGACACTGACACTCTACTCCAAGTTCTGAATAGAACCGTTATGTGTCGCCTACAGGGCTTTTGTTCCTACTCTCTTTTCGATGTCATAGCAGACTAACACATGTAACACGTAGGCCTATAATAAACAATGACTAGAAAATATACTGTAAAGCCTCATAAAATAAAGGACTTGCCTACAATGTCATGTGCAAAACACTATCAACAGACATCTTATTTTTCTCCTAAATTTATTTTTGAGGGACTTCAGATTAGGGCTACCTGGTTCCTGCACACCAAAGAAAATGTTTACATTATTTTACAGTTCAATTTAATTAATACAATTAAATTAATTTGTATGTATTAAATAGTGACATCAGATATTGCATGTCATGATTTTGGGATATTCAACAAGGGCTCTTTTAGCATCAGTGTGAACTAGTAGGCTAAACTATGTCGTCTGTCTCGAGACAAAGCGCGCGCCGCGTATCAATTAGTGCGCTTCCCCCCCTGCGACCTGCGCCAGCGGTTGTTGCTGTTGTTGCTGTTGTGTTCGGGACCGAGGTGTGGGAATTAATTGCGGGGAAGTAGGGTAGGGAGTCGTTTCAGTTAATCCGATTGAGACAAACTAGCTTGCGGCCTCAGAATCACCGAGCCCCGAGTGAGTGCTAATGCCGCCCCTGGCTGCACTGTGCAGCAGAAATATGCGGAGACCTTGTCTGGGCACGCGCTGCGTGTTGTAGCTCTACCAACAAAGACATACCATAAAATCGAACTAATTTCTACCAAGTGCAATGGCGGCCGCAAGCGATAGATTTTTTGTGATGTTTTTTCCCCTTCTCTTCATCCCCCTGACAAAGCATAGGCTTCTCTCTCTCTCACTCTCCAATAGGGTGCTGTCTCACTTTTTGCCCGGGGAAAAACTTGAATAAAGGGATGAATGGCTCATTATCACTCAGTGATCCTCAAAACGTGGGATGTTGTGGCTTCTAAATAAATCTATTACATGTTTGATTGGATTTTATTTTCCCAATTCATTATTGCGGGAAAAACATATTGCCATGGACATAACGTTTTAGAAGCCCTAAAGCACTGTGCAACATGTAGCCTACATAAGACCTTACTTTCATATGTCTCAGCCTCACATTTTCAATGCCACCATGGACAACATTCTTGTGTGTTATGAAGCATTCATTAACATATGTCCATAAGTCAGTTATGGATTTGGTTTTCACTCAACTGATACCAATCAGCTGTCAATTCCACTTATCAGTCAAACACACTGACTGGAACTAATTCAGCTTGTCACAATTCAGTCAAGCTTGATGGTCGTGTTAAGACACTATACTCTCACTTATGACACGTGGTGTCAACTCACACATGACAGCGTGTTGGTGAGAGGCTTTTGTTGTGCTTAATTGTGTTCAGAAGAGATTAGATCGATGATTCAAAGCCTTCAAAGATGATTATAGTCAATATGATTTAATCACATCTCTCTCTTTCTCTCTTTCATCCCCCTCTCCTCTCATCAATCCCCAGTGGAGGTAGAAAGGGAAGCATCAGACAGGGACAGTCTAGGGAGGAAGAAACGAGGTCCCAAGAAGAAGAAGGAGACAAAGAAGAAGGAGAAAGAGAAAGAAGGAAAACCAGTTAAAGCCAGAAAACGGAAAAAGATTGTAAGCTTCTCGATCATTACGGTTTAACTCCATCTACCGCCATACATTCTGATGACACTTCATTCTATTTCATTTGCTTAATTGAAGCCTTTTTTAAATATATCTGTGACATTACATATTGATTTAGCATCCTCACCCTCTCTTTTCTGTTCTCTCTCTTTCTCTCTTTCTCACGTTCCCTCTCTCCCCTTCTTTTCTCCTCTCCCCCTCTCAGGAAAGTGATGTAGAGAGAGACTCGGAGCGAGAGAGAGATTATGGCGAGAACTCAGACAGCGCAGCCAGTGACTTCACTGGCGAGAAAAAGAAGAAGAAGAAACACAAGGAGAAGAAGGAGAAGAAAACCAAAAAGAAGAAAAAAGACGATGGGGACAGCACGCACGAGGAGACAACAAAGGTAAGAAGAACACAACAATAAAGTGCTATTGTTGTTTTTGTTGTTTTTTTACACATTCTGATGGCTCAAGTCTTCCAGCTCTCTGATTGGTTGTTTCTCTCCTGCAGCCAATAGAACAGAAGACGTCGGCCCAGCTGGCTAAGGACTGGGGTCTGGAGGATGTGGATCATACATTCACTGAAGATGATTACCGCACACTCACCAACTACAAAGCCTTCAGCCAGTCCATGAGGTACAGTTGGCCTGCTGTAGAGATTGAGGCAGCTGAGCTTTTGTCAAAGTGTTGACTGTCAGCGAGATGACTCAATGAGTTATTGTTTATTTCAGTTTTGTAGTTCACTACCAACCGTGGAACAATTCCCTCAATTCACAATCCCTCAGAAACAAAAATTTATAGTTCAAGTTTATTTTCAAGTTCAAGATTATTTGCCACACTGTTCAAAATCAACTGTCATTACTGTTCTGTACATCAAACACTCAGCTCTTCTTCCTCTCCCCTCTTCCTCTTCCTCACCTTCCTCTTCGTCTACCCAGGCCCATGATAGCCAAGAAGAACCCTAAGATCCCCATGTCTAAAATGATGACCATCCTGGGGGTCAAGTGGAGGGAGTTCAGCTCCAACAACCCCTTCAAGGGCTCCGGTGCTGCAGCTGTGGCAGCTGCAGCAGCCGCCGCCGCCATCGCCGTCGCCGAGCAGGTCTCCGCGGCAACCCCATCCCCGGAGCCACCTCCCCCCCGGAAGCAGCCCCAACCCCCACGGCCGCCCCCCCAGCCGCCACCCCCGCCTCCCCCGCTCCGCAAGGCCAAGACCAAAGAGGGCAAAGGTCAGAGGATGAGAGAGAAGGGTGGAGTGGTGAAGTGGTTGAGGGTAGCATGTGTAGCAAGGACTGATTGAATTTAAATGGAATTGGTCACAAATTGTAGTCTGGACCCTCAGACGTTTCACATTTTTGTTGTAGCCCTGAACTGGCACACCTGATGCAATTCGTCAATAATATAATAATAATAATAATAATAATAATATGCCATTTAGCAGACGCTTTTATCCAAAGCGACTTACAGTCATGCGTGCATACATTTTTGTGTATGGGTGGTCCCGGGGATCGAACCCACTACCTCAAGGGTTTGATGATAGTCGACTAATTTAATCTTGTGTGCCAGTTTAGGGCTACAACAAATATGTGAAACGTCTGAGGACCCCGAGGAGAGGTTTGTAAAACCCTGCGCTAGAGCACTAGTACAATTCTTGACTTCACTCTGTCCCTATTTCTCAGGCCCTGGGTATAAGAAGAGTCGCAGTAAGAGTCCACGTGTTCTGGCTGAGAGGAAGAAGGCGGTGGCAGCAGCAGTAGCGGCTTCAGTAGCTAAAGCCAAGAAGATGGCCCCCATACGCATCAAACTGGGGGCCCTAGGCAACAAGAGGAAGAAGAGCAGCTCTGTAAGTATTAATATGCTGTGTATTTGGATCTATAGATGTGCTGTGTAGGCCAATGTATGTAGGAGCATGCTGGTGTATGAGTCGACAGATCTGTGTTTCTCTCCTCTCCCTCTCTCTCTCTCTCGCTCTCTCTCTCTCTCTCAATTCAATTGAATTTAAAGGCTTTATTGGGATGGGAAACATATGTTTACATTGCCAAAGCAAGTGAAATAGTTAAACTAAAGTAAAATAAACAATAAAAAGAGTAACAGTAAACATTATACTCACAAAAGTTCCAAAATAATAAAGACATTTCAAATGTCATATTATGTGCAAATAGTTAAAGTACAAAAGAGAAAATAAATAAACATAAATATGGGTTGTATTTACAATGGTGTTTGTTCTTCACTGGTTGCCCTTTTCTTGTGGCAACTGATCACAAATCTTGCTGCTGTGATGGCACGCTGTGGTATTTCACCCAATAGATATGGGAGTTTATCCAAATTGGATTTGTTTTCGAATTCTTTGTGGGTCTGTGTAATCTGAGGGAAATATGTGTCTCTAATATGGTCATACATTTGGCAGGAAGTTAGAAAGTGCAACTCAGTTTCCACCTCATTTTGTGGGCAGTGTGCACATAGCCTGTCTTCTCTTAAGAGCCAATAGCAAGGCTATGCTCACTAAGTCTGTACATAGTCAAAGCTTTCCTGAAGTTTGGGTCAGTCACAGTGTTCAGGTATTCTGGCACTGTGTACTCTCTGTTTAGGGCCAAATAGCATTCTATACGAATAGCAAACAATACGAAATACTAACTCTGACTGGAAAAACACAATGACACAGGGAGAACACTTCTCGAGTACCTGTAACTCCGTCACGTGATCCGACACTGATACATTCTACTTGACATCAAGGAACTAGCAGAGAAAAATGAGCAAGGGGACACAGGGAAGGGAGGGCATAAATACACAGGTGAATCAGATAGCCACAGGTGACACCAATAGGCAGATAATTAGTCCCGACTGTGAGTGAGGAGGTGCCTAAGGTTGTCGGAGGATGACACCTAGTGGGTTACTCTGGAACTCCCCCCCCCCCCCCCCCCCCCCTGCAGCCGTTCACCTCGGAGCCTCCGGATGGAGGCGACGGAATGCTGTATCAGCCCTGGGTCCAGAATGTCCCACCTGGGCACCCCGGACCGCTCCACCGGCCCATAACCTTCCCAGTCCACCAGAAATAGGAGACCCCTCCCCACCCACCGGCAGTCCAGGATCCGGTCCACTGTAAAAGCCGGCTGCCCTCCGACGAGGTGCAGCGGGGGAACAGGACGAGGAGGGGGAGACAAGGGACAGGTGGTGATGGGCTTGAGGAGGGACACATGGAATGTGGGATGGACCCGCGTGGTGGGGGGAAGTTGCAGGCCGTAGGTCACTGGGTTGACTCGCCGGACCACTCTGAATGGCCCGACGGGACCGCCGCCTCCTTCTCTTGCTCACGGAATAGGGGCGCTTGGGAATGGCAGGGGTCGGAGCAGCCCTGCCGCGGGCTGACGTGAGCTCTTCGTGCATGCGCACACCGGGCAAGCAGCTACGAAGGCGCGCGTACCCCCCTCAGCAGATGGCCACCAGAACCTCCTACGCAGGAACTCCAACGTCCTGGCGCCCCTCGGATGACTGGTGAGGTCGGACACGTGCGCCCACTGAAGCAGTCGCGAGCGCGCAGCCTTGAGTACGTTCATCCTACCCGATGGACCTCTGCCTGGATCGGGCTCCCGCTGTAGCGCTGCTCTGACCAGCCTATCAATTCCCCACAAAACTGGGGCAGCCATCCGGAAACTGATGTCTTTCCTTGTCTCCGGCTGGGACAAGGAAAGCCATCGCCTTCGTGTGGGCATGGCGCCCGGCAGGAGATCGATAGCGCAGTCATCAGGCCTGTGAGGAGGTAGGCCCTTGGCACACCTCTTACTAAAGCCCTCCCCCAGATCCCAATACTCCTGCTGAAGAGGTGAGGGCTGGTAGGTGGTCTGGGATGGTGGTTTGGGCTAATGAGTGGTCAGTGGCGACCGGAACAGGACGGGGGCGGAGCCTCCCTCCAGGATGAGCCGCCCCGTGGACCAGTCTATCCAGGGGTTGTGGGGGACCAGCCAGGGGTCCCCAAGGATGAGGGCACACTTCGGAGAGTCCACAATGAAAAACTGGATATACTCCCATAGCCCCCCCGCCACCCGGACACGCACGGGGACAGTGCGCCGGGTGATGAAGCCCGACACCAATGGCCGGCCGTCCAGGCCCATGACCGGAACCGGCTCAGAGAGAGAGAGTAACGGAATGCTCCACCCTTGGGCCAGCCCCGCGTCCATCAGGTTTCCCGCGGCCCCAGAATCCACCAGTGCATGTGCCCAACGCGCAGCGTGTGCCCACTGAATCCTGACGTGGAGAAAAGTGTCTCTGGAGTTGGAGTTTCGGTTCCGGCCTGCTAGCACCCCTCCCGATACCAGCGAGCCCTCCCGTTTTCCCGGCTTCTCCGCAGTACCGGCAACGTCCCTGGGGCAGACGCCTCTGCCTCGCCATCCGGGACAAGCGCGCCGCACCCAGCTGCATAGCCTCCTCCTGAGGTGTCTCCGGGCTGATAGGGAGACGGGGAGGCAAGCTTTGCGTCATGCCTCTGTCGTACGCCCTCTCACGACGCTGATTGTCCACCTGCACAGAGAGGTCAACGAGGCCGTCCAGTTGCTCAGGCAGCTCTCTGAAGAAGAGTTTGTCCTTCATTTTCTCTGATAGCCCCTGCGCGTACAGGACGACCAGGGCGGCCTCCTCCCATCCTGCCTCTCGAGCCCGGTTCCGGAACTCCACGGAGTAGTCTGCCACCGAACGGTCACCCTGCCGACAAGCCGTGAGCCGCCTCCCGGCCTCGTGCCCCGACAGCACCCGAGAGATGTCGAACACCTTGCGGAACTCCCGGGTGAATTGGTAGGAGTTCCGGGAAAGGGCCCTACCAGTCAACTGAGTGATAATGTAGGCAACCCGGCCCTGCTCCGTCGGGAAGGAGGAGTGTTGTAGGCTGAACACCAGGGAACACTGGGTGAGGAATTCCCTGCAGCCCCCTGGACGTCTGTCGCACCTCTACGGAGGTTCCCGCGATGTCGCAGGCAAGACTGGAGACGCGGCTTCCGCTCCACCGGCTTCCGGGACTGGTCGGGTGTCCACCCGGCTCTGCACGGAGATCGTCAGCTGGCGGAGATTCTCAATGATATGCTGCAGGCTGCGGTCGTGCTGATCATGGCTCCCTGCGCTGCCAATGCGCTATGATACTCCATATTGGCTCAGTTTTCTGTAAGGGTTGGTGTGAGGTGTGACCCAGGTGTGGTGCAGGATAGACAGTAGGCAGTAGGCAGAGATGGTGAAACAAGGATCTTTACTGGTGGTCCAAAAACCAGGATACAAAACAACGGACTATACACGAAAACAAATGAGGAGCACATAGGTCCCCAAAAAACAGGCTGACAGCAAACAATACAAAATACTAACTCTGACTGGAAAAACACAATGACACAGGGAGAACACTTCTCGAGTAC